>NC_069781.1:12812998-13112998 GCF_027406575.1 Nycticebus coucang | reverse complement strand
GAGGTGTGCTTACAAAGTGTCATTGGGTCACAGGGTAGGTATATGTTTAGCTTTACTTGATACCGAGTAAATGCAATCCTTAGTCACATCTTATGAACATAGGAACCCAGGCTCAGAGAGGGGAAGTGACTCATCCAAAGATACCCAGGTTCTGGGGCTCCAAAATCTCTGCCATTTCCTTTGGCAGGCTCAGGCTTTGAAGAGGTCTTCAGTGGTGTCCCGCAGGGCTCTACATTGTTAACCAACATTTCCAAACAATTGAAGAAACTTATCAAAGACCCACAAGAAACCAATCTGCACCTGCCTGAAGCTGGGAGGGGCGGGGCAAGTCTGGGAATTTGCAAAGTGGTGTTGGGCAGATTTTACTTCAATAGTCATCACCTGTCCCACCTGGTGGGGCCCAGATTGGCAAGACTGTCTGGGAGCAGGTGGGACTAGGGGAGGGGGAGAGGAGCGGGCAACGGATCTACTTGAGGGATGCTGGGAGTGTGAACACAACGGAGAGAAGAGGCAGGGTGATCTGGGACCTGGAGTACGGACACCAGAAAAGGCCAGAAGGGACAGTGACGTGGGCAGTGCCGTTTGCTAGCAGTTTTTAAGGGTTTCTGCTCCTGGGGTATTTTTTCTGTCTGGTGCTCTCCTGTCTGAGCAAACTCTGTGGAACCTTCAAGGGTGCTGAGTGTGAGGACCAGGGTGGCGAATGGGCTTGCATAGTGCGTGATTGGCAAGTATACGTCAAGGTGGATGAATGTGGCGCACAGAGCAAGGGTGGTGTCCAAGTTCACACCTGCATGATCTCCTCCCTCTGAGTGTGGGTGGCACCTCTGACTTCTACCAGAGAGAATAGGTGGGGGTGATTAGCTTAACACACACGCAGGTACACCTGCACACACATAGATATATAAATGCATATACAAACATACGTACACACACACGCACATATGCACGGCTGGGTCTTGCTAGCCTGAACTAGAGAAATTCCCCTTGCTGGCTCCGTGAAGTGGGCACGCTGAGGAAACCCACGAGGCAAGGAAGTTCTGGCGGCCTTCAGACACCCAGCCAGAAAGAGATGAGTGTGCCAATAATCTGAGTGAGTTTGGAAGATTTTTCACCCAGTAGATTTTTCCAGATGAAAATGCAACCCAGCCAACATCTTGACCCCCAGAAGCAGAGGAATCAACCATACTTGGACTCTTGATGCACACAAAACTGTGAGATAATGAAGTTGTGTTGTTGTAAGCCACTGCGTTTGTGGCAATTCATCATACAGCCACAGAAAAACCAGTACAGTTGGGGCATATGTAGGCTTGTGCTCGGTGTGTGGCCGCCCTGGGGTTGGGTGCCAGTGGGCGCGTGTTTGGACAGCGTGTGTTTGGGGAATGTGTTTGTTTGAGCATGTGTCTGGGCGTGAGGATGTTTGGAATGTGCGTGTGTGCGACAGTGTGTGCTGCAGTGGCCAAGGGGTGTGAATGAGTGTGCCAACCTGCTGGCGTGTGTACCCGTCTGTGTGTGAGCGAACGTGAGTGCACGCGTGCGTGAAGGGCCCCCGGCTCCCCTCCTCTTTTATTACTTCCTCTCTGGGTTTGATGTTGTGGGTGAATAAAATTTAAAGAGCTCTAAATTTTTTTTTTAAGAGCCCTAAAGGGAGCAGAGCTTTTGTGCGTGAGTCATTACCAGGAACACCTGTGAATGGTTGGTTTTAATTGGGCCACAGCTGTCAGGTCTCGGAGCAGGAGGGATCAGTCCCTTGGTTGTCTGTCCGCAGCTCCTCCTGCTCTCAGATCCGTGGGCGGGCAGCAGCAGCAGAGACTGTAGGTAGGGTGGCCTCTTTGACCAGGTCAGGCTCAGGTCGGTCCACCGGAGGCAGTGGGAGGGGCTCAGTGTCTCTAGGCAAGGAGCTGGGCCTGGGGCTCACACAGGTCTTGGGGCTGCCGTCCTCTGCTTCTGACTGCCCAGTACCAGGAATGGGCACCCCACCCCCTGCTGCGTGGGGAGGTGTGCGAGGGAACACAGTCACACACACACGAATGCTCACACATGCAGGCTCCCACTTAGTGACAGCAAAGATCAGTGGAGCACTTAACGCGTGCTTGGTGCTTTCTAAGCGGGCTATGCGTGCCATCTCATTGCATCCTCAAAACACCCCATGAGGTGGGCGCTGATGATCCCCGTGTTACTAGTGAGGAAACCGAGGCATAGAGGGGTTAACTGAGGCACCAAAGTGTCACAGTTAATAATGCATAGTCACGGGTGGAGTAACCTACATGAACACAGACTTGTACACACCTGCACCCCTGTTACACCCCCAGGTCCTCACCCTTACCGATACTCATGCACATTTGACAGACACCCCACCCTCACTATCAATGCCCATCTTGGCCCTCCCTGGTGCACACACACAATTGCACGTGCAGATGGTGCCCTTGAGCACACAGGTGTATCCACTGCCCACATGTAAGCACACAGGGCCCCACTCACCATCACACACACACCCCACGTCCCCCCAACAACTCACAGAACACACCCAGTCACTCAGCTGACCACAGGCATGGTGATGCATGTGTGTCTGTGCACAGAGCACCCACAAACCCTGCACGGGCCCACAGCCTTACCTTTCTTAAAAGAGACAATGCCTCCTGCCAAGAGATCCGCACCCCCCACAGATCTGCCCACATCCCCCGCAGACATGCAGGCCCACACACAGATCTGCAGCCCCCCAAGATCTGCAGCCCCCCACAGAGCTGCTCACCACCCTGAGGGCAGGGAGTTTGCTTCCACAGGGCCCCACAGGGTGCAGCCCACAGATGCAACCAAGGGCTGAGCAAGCTGCTACCTGGTCTGCCGAGGCTGGCCAAGGAGGTGCCACTCTGGGCCCCTGGAGAAAGCTGAGCCCTGTCCACCATCCATACCAATCCAATCTGCTGTCCACATTCATGCCCAGGAGTCATGACTTCCCCCATTGTCACATATGTGATGCATGGTGTGACATATCACCCTGGCACAGGCAGGCACTGGCTGAAATGCCTCCCCACCTCACCCCCCACCCCTGCCAAGAAATCACAACAGAAAGTCAGTGAGTGGGAGCCATGTCATCATAGAGATGACCCTAAACCACCTGGCACACAACATCGCTTGTGGGCCTCCAAGGCCCTCACGATCCTGGGGTCACCCTTAACCTCTGTATCTAAACACGGTGCCCATCCCTGTCCCCTGAGTAGCAGGCCCCCCCTCCCTCTTGCCTCTCTCCATGTTAGCCCTGCCCCTTCAGGCCACCTTCTCACTTTCCTTGGAGAAAGGGTCACCTCGAGCCCATGTTGTACCCCGTTTCTCTGACAGCTCTGAGTCTTCCTGCCCAGCTCCCTCCAAGCTGCTAGGTGCAGCATGACACCCTGGCACAGCCACCCCTCTTCCTTCTCAAAGAACGACTGGCCCAAGCTGCTGAGCGTAACACACTTTGGTGGTTGAGGAAACAGCAAGGAACCCCCCAGCCAGGCAGGAAGCCACTTCACATGGAAGCCGGAGCAAGGGGAACTCACCGCTGTGCCTCCCTGCGGCCTCCTGGACTGCAGCAGGTGCCCCTCTGGACCCTTCTCTTCATCAATGCCCGGGCAGCTCTGAAATCCCTTTATAGTCAGGGCCATTGACTATTCCTGCCCTGGGTCCTGCCCAGAGGCCTGGCCTGACCAAACAGGCCCACGAAGGAGTGTTCCCTCAGGAGGGGCTCTGCACCCTCCCTAGCCAGCCAGTTCCCAGCTACCAGCTTCGTTCATAAAAGCAGTCTCTCCTCTCTCCACATCAGTACAATTGATGCCATGTGCCACCTGGTGATCCCCACGTAGTTACATAAAGCTGACTCAAGTCACCCACCTGGGGCCACCCTGTGAGTTGGGGGATGAAGTGGGACATGAACACACACCCCTACTGAAGGGAAGGGCAAGGAAGTCTGCACAGAGCGAGACCCTCTGAGTCTGGAGGAAATGGAACTCTGAAAACTGTATCACAGACACTGCCGTGGACAGAAGGGCTCATCTCCCTCTCCACCAATCCTCAGCTGGGTTCGTCCATTCAACAAGCAACCAGGGACTTCTCCTCTGCGCCAGGAGAAGGAGCACAGAGCCGGAGGCAGGGGGCAGTGAGAGCCCCGCAGTGGGGAGAAGGGGAGGGGCCCCAAGGGGAGGTGTCCCACTGAGCAAGGGGTCCTGGTGCACCCGGAAGGTTTACACCAAGTGTGTGGCACCTGCCCTTAAAACTTCTTCTTCCTCTTCTGCCCAAGAAATCGCATTAAAGGGCAAGTGAGTCGGAGAGTCACAATTCTTGGCACAACTCCCCAAACCTGTCGGTCTTCCCAGCTTCCCATTTCTGTGAAATGTGTTGTGAAGGTCACACCTGACGCTGCCTTCTGCAGGGACGAGGGGTCACCCTCCCTTTACTCATTCTGTCCCAGAGGAGGAAGAGTGACTTCTGGTGGATCTGGAAAGAATAAATGGAGCTCTGTGCTTCCCTTTTGTCCCTGGGAGCAAGCTGCCGGCAGGGAGCAGGAATTCTCGGCTGCTTTACACCGGCCAGGGTTCCCTGGGCACTTGCCAGGTTCCAGGTAACTTCTTCCGGGGCTTAGGTGACCCTACCCGTGGCCTTTATCAAGAACTAAGGTGATATTTGGCCTTCATCAGGCTTGCCTTTATTTCTTAAATTGATCAGGACACAGGTGCCAAAGAGTATCATTTGTTCTTAGACTTTATCAAGGACCCCAGCAAAAGGCCTTGCCACCTGCCTGTCCCTTCCTTAAGAAACCCACCTGCTGCCTCCTCGCTGCCACTCCCCATGCACCCACCCCTGTCACTTCTACCTCGACTCATTCCAGGCTCTAACCCCCTATTGGTCACCAAGCTCCCTGCCCTGTCCTCCTCTTTTTGGGAGGGGGACAGGAAGGTCTGCCCCCTTCCCCGCGCTCACCCACCACCTGAAGAAACAGTCACCTTCTATTTAGAGGGTAACATTCCTCATTCTCCCCTCCCCCCTTTTTTCTCACTTTCTCTCTGGACAAGGAGTCTATTTTTATTTTATTTCATGGAATTTGTCTTTTGAAATAATTAGCCACCTTCTTGCAGCAATTTTTCTTCACCCAGGAAAGCAAAAAAATCACATAACACATTGGAATATTTTTTAACACCCACTTTAAATGAAGCAGTTGCTGTATTGTAATAAATATGTAGATGGGGGAAGCTGGGGTAATGTGTCCCCAGACCCAGAGCTGGGCTCCACCCATCCCAGTTCACAGAGGAAGGTGGCTGGCGAGGTGGGGGGAGCAGGTCCTGGCCCTTTCTTTCCTCTGCTGATCCCAGACCCGGAGCACAGCCGAGGCTGCCGCGCACTGCCCCTTCTCCAGCCAGGTGCTTTATGTGCGTCTGAGTAGGAATGAGGACTCCAGTTTTACAGAGCACCAACTCAAAGTGGTCAGGGATCTTGCCCAGGCAACTTGGCTGGAGAGAAGATGAATTCCTTTTTTTTTGAGACAGAGCCACTCTGTTGCTCAGGCTGGAACACAGTAGTGCCATCACAGCTCACAACAACCTCTGACTCTTGGGCTCAAGCCACCCTCCTGCTTCACCCTCCCTGGTAACTGGGACTACAGGAGCCCACCATCGCACATGGCCAACTTTTCTATTTTTAATGGAGATGGGGTCTCTCTCAGGCTGCTCTTGAACTCCTGGACTCAAGCAATCCTCCCTCTTCAGCCTCCCAGAGTGCTGGGAGTACAGGCCTGAGCTACCTCGCCTGGTCAGAACATGACTTCTGTGACTTCCGGATGACTATTACATATTTTTATCTTTCTCTTCAAGTGTCTAACTCTCCTTCCTCCTCCTCATGCTCCGGTGATGGCCTCGTGTTCTTATTTCACTGCAAGCGCAAGTGTTTGGCAACTGGCTGTCTGGGCAAAAAGCCCCTGATTTGTGACATTTGCTGATTTCCATGGTGTAAATATTCCCATCAGAGCCTATTTCAAGTTGCCAATGGTTTCGTAACTAGCTCACATAAATCTTGAAAATTTAACCACCTGCTCTTCCAAGCCCATCTCCAGCAAACCATCATGCTGAAACTACCTACCCCAGACTCAAAATCTTCCCCCAGCAATGTGTTCCCCTAGCTTTCCTATTGACAAGGCGCCTGCCCTGTTCCTTTGAGAGGTTGGTGCCAGCAGGGAATGCCCTATAGCCCTCCCCTCTCACCTAGCAAGGACTTGCTATCTGCAGTTATCTCCTTTTCTTTCTGAACCATCACTTTCTCCTTCCACTAGACTCAGTCCACGTCATGCAAACATGCTCTAACATCCCTTGGAAGACCTTCCCCTGCCTCCACGGCCCCATCCAGGTACCTCCCTCCTCCTGTCCCCTTCTCTCCTCAGCCCAGCCTGGTCAGGCCCTCATCCCCACCCCTGTGGTGGGCACTCTGATCAAAGTTGCTGTGTCCGGGAACTGTGGCTTGAGTGCCACACCTGCCAAGTTGGCCTGCAAGGCCCCTGCCTGCCCCACCAGCTGTCCCTCCCCCGCTCGTCAAGGTGAGCTCCTTTCTGTCCCTATGCCTTGACCCCTGATGTCCCCATCAGCCAGGACACTCTTGCCCCACATCAATGCCTCATTTCCTCTCGGTTTCTGCTTCAATGTCATTTCCCTGACTTCCTTCCCTCGGGGTCCTTTTCCCTGCTGTTTCTCTCCACAGCAGTCAGCACCGCCTGACACGTTACCTGTTTGTCGATGAAGTTGTTCCCTTGTGTATGGCAGAGTGTAAGCTCTGGGGGAGCAAGACCTTCCCACTGTGGTCACCAATGTGTTCCCAGTGCCCTAAATGGTGTCCAGCATGCAGAGCAGGTGCTCAGCAAGCACCTGTCAGCAGAGGGGATGGCTGAATGCACGGATGTAGTGCAGCTGAAATTCAGACCCAGATCCATGTGAGCATACAGCCTGTATACCCCCCCCTTGCCCCCAGGCCTTCTCTGGGGCTGTTTCCAAGGGCCAGTGGTCGTAGGGAGCCACTGTTACGATTTGTGGTCTTGTTAGCTTTTTCTTTTCCTTTTGTGCACCTAAACATAGAAACCCATTTCTCTCTTGCTTAGAACTTTTCACCGTGCTCTGCACCTTTAGGAAAATCCAGTCTTCAGCGCAGCGTGCTGAGCCCACCATCTTTGGACCCCCATGTCCTTCTCTAGTCTCACCCTTCCGCCCCTCGCAGGGGCACCCCACAGCCAGTGGGGCACTTGCACCTCCCCAGGCCAGGTCTGTCCTCTGCATCAGTCAGCCTGGGCTGCCAGAACCGAGGACCGCAGACCCATCTTCTCACTATTCTGGAGGCTGAAGTCCAAGATCCAGGTGGCAGCACAGCTGGTTTCTTTCTGAGGGCCGAGAGGGAAGGCTCGGCTCCAGGCTTCTCTCCTCGTCCTGCAGAGGCTGACTTCTCCCTGGGCCTTCCCGTCACCTTCCCTCTGTGTGTGTTTGTGTCTGCGTTTCTTCTTCCTGGGGACACCGGTCAGACTGGATTAGGGCCTACCCTAGTCACTTCGTTTTCCTTACTTAGCTTTTTAGAGGCTCTGTCTTCAAATATAGTCACATTCTGAGGTACTACAGGTTGGGACTTTAACATAGGAACTTTGTGAGGCGGGGACACAATTCAGCCTATGCCACTGGCCTGCCTAACCCAGCTCTGTGTTACCCTTCCCCTGGCTCCCTTTACAGGGGCTCTGGCGGTCCCTAGTGCCACCTCCCTGGCCAAGCTGGGTGGGAAACATCGTTTTCTGTGTCTCTGTCCCCCACTCCACAGGGGTCCTCAAACTGGCCCGAGGGCCACATGCTGCGGTGTGATTGTATTTGTTCCCATTTTGTTTTTTTACTTCAAAATAAGATATGTGCAGTGTGCATAGGAATTTGTTCATAGTTGTTTTTTTTAACTATAGTCCGGCCCTCCAACAGTCTGAGGGACAGTGAACTGGCCCCCTGTTTAAAAAGTTTGAGGACCCCTGGCTAGGAGGTCCTTGCGTTCAGCAGCCACGCGGGGGGTCTGCATCTCTCTGTGTGCCCAGCACCAGGCCTGAGGAGAAGCGGAAGAACTGAAAAGCGGCAGGGAAGAGACATTGGCGAGGAATTTCTTCCTGTTGCCAGAGCCTCTCTGCTTCTTACTATCTCCTGAAACAGCACTCTGGGATGCATGAAATGACAAACCGCCTGGAACTATGACAGCTTCCTGCTCCCGCGGCCGAGGGTGAGAGTCCCTTCTGGCTTTTTCTGGGGGAAACTCGCTGTGCTTTGAGAACAGGAGGGCACTGAGGACGGCCGGCTTTCCCTCCGGCTGCGCCAGCTGACTGACCGTTACCCACTTTGCGGCTCTCTCCACTACAAGCATCCATTTCTCTCTGACCAACGGGCACCACAGCCCCTACTCCATTATGAGAAATGGATAAAACCCTGGGTGGCTACGGGCTTTGGAAACATTTCTGATGAAGTGGGTTTATGTTACTGTTGTAGAATTCTAAACGGTGACATGGAACTTATTTCCCTTGAGTACAGTATGTATTGTTGTTGAATAGTAGAACTTTCCTGATTTGTGTGGGGGGGGCCAGGTGTTTGTGAATTAGTGGTAAGTCTGACTTTGAAAACATTTTATAACTTTCAAATTAACAACTAACCCTGTATTGCCGAGACATGGCTCCTTGAGAGAGTTGCTGTGATGAACGGGTAAGAATCACTGGTGATTCAGCACTGACTGTAAATACAGGGGTACAAATCGAGTGGTTCTAAAAGTACTGAAGGCCTTTTTCTTAAAATTGCCAGTCATCCTTCCAGTACTATTGATGTACTTGGCCAACCTTTTTATAATCCCCTGCCTGAGTTAGAGGATGAAAAATTCTGAGCAAGCAGGATTTTGAATCAGTGAGGTATGGTTATGCCTCAAAGAACAGGTTGGGGAAACTGCTCAGGGTGGCAGGTGCCAGCAACCTCAGGCACTGGCCGGGATCTCCAGGCCTGCAGATAGTGGAAGAGCTACCACCTTGCCCAACAGCTGTACCCTCCCCCCACAGCCTTACACACAACCCCTTCTCATTTGCACACATTATTACACACCCCTTTATATTTGTACTTCCACAAAAGTAATGGGTGCATGGTACACCTACTACCACACTCACAGGTATTACCGCACACACAATCTTACACACGTGCACACATACAAACACAATATAACAAAGACAAACAAGAACATTCCTCTGGGGACAACTCCCAGTGTGTGCTCTCTCTCTATAAGAGCTCTCTCTCTATAAGAGGACACTGGATGGCCCCCAAATGCAGGTGCTTACTCTTCCAAAGAGAAGAATGTAGCTTGAGGCATGACCCTCTACTCTCCAGCTTGGTGGAGAGAAAGCAGAGCATCCCCAGAAAAGGGCAGCAGAAATAAAAACCAGGAAACCAAGAACAGCAATATAGCTAATGGGCGATGAGCACTTGCTATTGTATCTGTGCTGAGAACTTCAATGTATTTTCTCCTTTACCCCTGTGACAATCTCACGAGGACCACCATCTTGCAGATGAAGAGGTTAGAGAAGTTAAGTGACTTGCTAAAAGTGCCCCAGCTAGTAAGTGCTGAGCCAGCATTCAAACCCAAGATTGCCTACTGGCCTCAAATATCTGCCCTCTTACTCAATCTCTGTATGAGATTCAGAAGAGGTAGATTCAAACCAAACCAGAATGAAGAGCACAGGGAGTAAGGGATGAGTGTTATGCCGAGTAGAGAAAGAAAGAAGAATGTGGGATGTATCTGGGAGGTAACACAGTGAATGGGAGTGGGGGGAAGCCAAGTTTCATGGGAGAGTCCCCAACATTAAGAAGTCTGCAGCTGGGCAGCGCCTGTGGTTCAAGGAGTAGGGCACCGGTCCCATATGCTAGAGGTGGTGGGTTCAAACCCAGCCCCGGCCAAAAAAAAAGAAGTCTGCAGCTGACTTTATAGGAAGGGATATAAGATGGTCGGTGTCAACATTTTGAGAGACCCAGATGCCTGAAATAATGTTATAACAGCTACCACTTTATGGAGCACTTATTGAGATATTGGTAAAATCATTAGGAACGACTTCTCCTTTGGTCCTCCCAATAACCCTATGAAGCAGATGCAGTGATAACCTCACTTTATAGATGAGAAAATGAGGCTCAAAAAAGTTGTCAGATCCAAAGGGCTAGTGAGAGGCATCACTGGGATTCAAACCCAGATCTGATGGACTCCAACTTCCATGCTTTTTCTGCTATGTGTGTACTTGACTTGTCCAGCTGGAAGATGTACTGAGAATCATCACAGCTTCAATCACATCCTTTCCTGGAGCAATGGGTAGGAACAGAGAGATGGGGGAGCCCTGGTGTTTCTCCCATCCCTCCTTCCTACAGATATCAGAAATGAAAGGGGCCTGGCTTGGTGGCTCACGCCTGTAATCCTAGCACTCTGAGAGGCCAAAGCAGGAGAATTGCTTGAGCTCAGGAGTTTGAGACAGATTGAGCAAGAGAGAGACCCTGTATCTACTAAAAATAGGAAAATTAACTGGGCATTGTAGTGGGCACCTGTAGTTCCAGCTACTTGGGAGGCTGAGGCAGGAGGATTGCTTGAGCCCAGGACTTCGAGGTTGCAACGATCCAGGCTAATGCCACTGTACTCTACCTGGGGCACTGGAACAGCAGAAGGAGGCACTGTTGAGAGAGAGAGGATACAAAAGAGAGAGAGAGAAGGCAAGAATTTTTCAGGTCCTGTTGAACACATTTAGATTTCTGGACAATGGCTTGGGAGACTGGAGTGGTGGGAAATCTCAGTTAACAACCAGTGGTCAGTAAACATCACTGTAGTTTGTTCTTGTTTTTCTTATAGCTACGCTTATTAAACTGGGGTTCTTGGACCCAACACAACGGACACTCAATGAAATATGCAGGAAGAAAAAGAAACACATCTACTTACTGTGTGAACAACAGCCTTTGTTCTACAACTGCTTAATCCTGATAATAATGTCTAGAAGAAATTGAGAGAGCACCATGTACATGCTCTTGATCCCTGAGACCCTGAGAATGTCACAGAGAGTCATGAACTGAGGGGGGGGGGGGCGGGGAAGAATGGAAGAGGTGCAGTCTTGGATCAGCACCTCGGACAGCACCCAGGCAGGCAGGGAATGGAGAGCTGTCCTGGGTGCTAACAGCTGGGAGGCGCGGACGTTTACCAAGCGTGTCTGTCACATGCCAGGCACCATCTCAGTGCTGCACATATATAATCTCATTTAGTACGCACAACAGGGCCTGCAATGTAGGCATCATTCACCCCAACTCGCAGAATCAGAGACTGAAGATCAGCAACAGAAAGCACCTGCTTAAGTGCTCATGGCAACAGAGCTGGAACTTGAATTGAATCTAGAATTATCTAGCTAGTGATCCAGTCCTTCTTCCACATATCCCCAAAGGCCTGCCACCCCCACATTCTCACCAGGATGGGAAGTATATCCCAGATATCTCCAGGAAAATCATCAAACACAATGATATTGGGCCAAGTCCACCGAGGGGCTGTTCATGAGCCTCCATGAGGGCTGGGAGCAGGGAATTGCGAGTGAGTGTCCTATTCACTCCTGGCCACACACCTGCCTTCCAAGCATGGCCAAAGCTCTGGTCTGGGGAGTGGGTGGCAACATTAGCTGATAAAAGAGAGGAGGAGTCATGCAGGCCACCTAAGATGGAGCCAGAGAAACTCCCCCCACTGGCTCTGGTTCCCCAAACCAGACTGGACCGCATAGGTGAAGGCATCAGCAGCCTCAATCTCCCTCCCCCAGTGGGAGCCACCCAACTGATGCCTAACAGCACCTGTTCCCTGACCCCCACTGCCGAGACCACCACCTGCTGTGGGCATCATGGCCTGATTTAGAAGATCCTTGGATTCTAAGCTAAGGAATTTAGATGTTTCTTTCTCCACAGGAAATTTAGCACCACATGAAAATTACCATTAATTTTCAGAACCTTCACTAAAAGCCAAGAATTTCTATACAATTTCTCATTTAGCCTTTATTGAAACCTTACAATGAACTACCCCAGGCTAAAGTCATCCCATTCTTACATATGATGGCCCAGAGAGGGTTGTCCAAGGCCACAGAGCTGGTAACAGAGCAGAACAGGGATCAAAACCCTGGTCTGATCTACATATTTCCTGGCCTTGCACTCACGCTCTCCTGATCCTCAGAAGGCCCAGGGCCTAGAACAAAGGCTTGAGCTGGAGGCTGGGCAGTGGGCCTCCTTAGGGGTGGAGTCACCATGGTTGCAGCCCTAAATCTGCCTCACAGGGAAATTATTTGGGACCCATAAAAATCGATCTCATTTTCTAGGATTCTTAGATTTATTTGGGGCTATCTACAGGGATGTGGGGGACTCACAGACGGCTGGAGCTGAGAGAGGCATGAAGTGAAGGAGTTCCTCAGGGGTCAGAGGACCAGAGATACACTCTCATCCAAGGGAATCTGCCTTCGGCCTTGGAGTCTCCCAGGATCCTCAGTCTCTTTAGTTCTCTCCTACCTCTCCCAGATCCTGGGATGGTCCTGCCAGCTTGCTCTCTCCAGTCATCCCAGAGGACATGGCCAGCTCTGGACAAATTATGTCCTTGTCTGAAATGTCACCTCTGCAAGGCTTGATCTCCTTACTTGTGAAAGGAGATTGGTTGCATCCACCCAGCTGCACCACAGGCCTGGCTCATGAGGGCAAGACATGGCCAGTGAGTTTGTCTGGGCAAGCCCAGGTTACCCAGTGGCCCCAGAACAGAGAGCCAGTGATCTGGCTCTGACACAACATCAGTGGCTGTGCTCTAGGGTCTGGAGGGTGCAGACAACAAGACCTAAATTTAGGGGCTGCTCTGGTTGCTCTAGGCGTTTGTGGCTCTGAGCTCACCCTGCCCAAGGAAGGCCAAGTCTCTTAGGTCATAAACCACCCCCTAACCAGGGGCTTTGGTAACTCTGTCACCCTTTTTGCTCCCCTACTATCATGATGAATCCATCGTAAGCCCCCAAATGTGCTCTTTTCTCTCACTCCTGAGACTTTGTACATACTGTCCTCTGGCTATCGCTCCCTTCCTTTCTGATTTTCCTGGCTAATTCCTGTTCAGACTTCAGGAAGAGCTCGGCTGAGATACCTCTTCCTCCAGGAAGCCTTCTTTGACCCATGGGCTGAGTAGTTAGGTATTGCTGCTCCGTGCTCCATGTGTACTGGGGTGGGAATGAATGAAGACTAAGCAGGAGAGGAAAGTGCTTGCCTCCATAATCCACACCTGTGGCTGGAGTCGGGCGCTGGGAGCAGCAGAAGGTGTGGGCTGGGGCTGGGGAGTGCCACCGTGGCAGCCTCCTGCAGGTTTCCTGGGCTCAACCTCTCCTGGGAGGGGACCAGGTGTGACGCTTTGTGATTCTGGCCCCAAGGGTGGCTCTGCTTACCTGCTGGATGGGGGCAGGAGGCAGCAGCCTGTCCCTGGAGGATTGGAGCCACCAGCTGGCAATGCTCAACACCACACTGCCCAACCCCCAAGCTCTTACCTGCCAAGAGGGGGCCGGACAGGCAGAGAGGGGAAGGAAGTCTGGGTCTAGACCCAGATCTAAACCTAGTTAGGATTTAGTTCTGTGGCAATTCATGTCAGTAAACCCAGCGTGTGCAGCTGCACGTGGCCCACATGACTCTGTATGTCTGTGAGTCTGTGGTACCAGACTATGTGTTCATCATGTGATCTGTGCATCATGTGATCTGTGTGTAAATTCATGTACATGTGATATATGTGTACAATTGTGTGTTAGCAAATAGTTTATTACTCTGGCCTTGTATGTTCACCCACTGGGATGCAAATCCCAACTCAGTCACTTCCTAGCTCTGTGACCTTAGGCAAATCACTTCACTTCTCTGAGCCTTATTTTCCTCATCTGTAAAATGGGGATGAGAATGATAATGCTGCCGGGCGAGGTGGCTCACGCCTATAATCCCAGTACTCTGGGAGGCCAAGGTGGATGGATTGCCTGAGCTCGCAGGTTCAAGACCAGCCTGAGCTAGAGCTTGACCTCATCTCTAAAAATAGCCGGGCGTTGTGTCAGACACCTGTAGTCCCAGCTACTTGGGAGGCTGAAGCAGGAGAATCGCTCAAGCCCAAGTTTGAGGTTGTTATGAGCTAGGATGCCATGACACTCTACAGAAGGTGACAGAGTAAGACTCAATCTCAAAAAAAAAAAAGAAAATGATAATGCCCATTCCGATAGAAGTTCATGAAGGGATTAAATAAAGCAATGACCTGTATTTAAAGAACTGAGCACAGTGCCTTGTTCATAGGAAATGATAAATCCTGGCATTTATATTTGTTTAGTGTGTGTTTATGGGTATGTGGCTGTCTATCGGTGCATACGTATAGCTAAGCGTGTGTTTATGAGCCAGTCTGGGGTTCCGTGTACAGTCTCTGTGTTTATGTATTAGCACATGTGTGTCAGTGTCGGTATCTTTAGCTCAGCTTCCCTTTTTTGTTTTCTGGTTTTGGGGGGTTTTGCTGTTGTTGTTAATGTTTCACGATCCTCTGAAAGCCCAGAGGCCAGGCATCAATGGGGGTGAGACTTAAGGTCCTGACCTTCTTTCAAGCCCCCTTCCCTGAATCTGGGTCTTTGACAAGAGATAATTATTCTCTTGAAAAAATCAAATTTTGAGTTATCTAGAATGTTGACACTTGCATATCCCCCCTTCCCCAGGGAACACATATGTGGTGCACACACGTGCACACATATATGAGCCCGTGGTCATCCATGGCTTACCTGAATATCCCCAGCCCCCAGCCCAGGAGCCAGCACCAGGTGGGCAACAATTAATATTTCTTTACTGGATGACTCTATTTTGTCCTTGGCGGGGTGGGCAAGGATGACAGAGTGGGGCAGGCCCTGCATCCTGCCTCTAACTCAGAAGCCAAAGATAAGGGGCTGTTGCCCCCTGTGTGTACCTGACAGCAAAAAGTAGGGATCTGGAATCCAGTAGACCTATGTTCGAGCCCCTCCTCTGCCTCAGGCTGCCGCACACAGCACGGCACTGGGCTGCATTTTCTGTAACCCCTCTGCCTGGGCCTGACCCTACCCAGTGCTGCAGAGAGAGGCATCTCAGACCTGGTCCTACCCTTGGGGGCTCCAGATTCCAAACAGGCCATCACAGTAGGGTGTATGGGAAAGGGGAAGAGTATGGGAAAGGTAGGATCTGGCTGGCTTGGGGACCGGGCCAGCTGTGTTACCCACGGATGGGTAGCAAAACTGAGTGAGTGCTTAGCAAATTGACAAAGTAACTTGGCATTTGTTGCATCTCATAATTTAAAAAATATGGGGCTTGTATTTGTACACCCATTTCATCTCAGCATTATTCAAAATCACCAAAAGGTGGAGACAACACAAATGTCCATTGACAGATAAATGGATAAACCCCACTGTGGTGTGTGTGTAAAATGGAATATAATTCAGCCTTAAACAAGAACAAAATACAGGCGTGTGCTACAACATGGATGGACCTTGGCGACACTCTGCTAGGTGAAAGAAGGCAGTCACGAAAGGGCCTATGCTGTAGGATTCCACTTGTGTGAAGTTCCTAGAATATTTACATTCATAGAGCTAGAAAGAATAGTGGTGCCCAGGGGCTGAGGGAGGGGAAAGTGGGGAGTTAGCGTCTAATGGGGACAGTTTCAGTTTGGGAAGGTGGAGAAATTGTGCAGGTGGATATTGGTGATGGTTGCTCAACAATGATAAATTTCATGTTTATATGTCTTCTGACCACAATAAAAAGGGGCTTGCATTTATGTTTTGAAGTCAGATTTATTGGGGTAAAACTTGCATACAGTCAAATTCACCTTTTGGAGTGTCTGGTGTGAATGTTGATGCTCACGTATGATGATGGAACCCCCAGCACAGGCAAGATACAGAATTTCTGCCACCCCCAAAGGTCCCTGTGCTCCTTTGCCTTCAGCCCCCCTCCCCCCAAATCAGCCCCTGGCATGTACTGATTTATTTTCTGTCTCTATAGTTTTGCTGTTTTCCAAAATGGCAAATAAATGGAATCATATCAAATGTAGCCTTTTGAGGCCGACTCCTCAAAAGGAGTAGTAGCCTTTGTGTGGCGTGCTGTAGTTGTTTATCCCCTCGCCGCCGAAGGGCATTGGAATTCTCTCCAGGGTTTGGCAATTACAAATAAAACCTGTGAAAATTTTAACATATAGGTTTTCGTGTAGATATACGTCTGCATTTCTTCTGTCTAAATAACCAGGAGTGTGATCTGGGAGTCACATGGTGAGTTTAACTTTATAAGAAACTGCTAAGCTGTTATTCAAGGTGGTTACACCTTGCTTTGTTTTTTGATTTCCTTTTTTCACCTACTAGCTCATTTTTGTATTTTACAAAAAACATTGCTCCAGAATGGATGGGAAAGAAAAAACTGACCTGGTAAGTCAACTACCAGAGTTAGTCTGAGAAGCTCTAGTTGGGGAAGACTTGGTAGGTGAGGCCCTGAGGAAAAGGCTTCTTAGGAAGACAGCACAGACAGAGGCCCAGGGGTACCCAGAGGGCTGGGGGCAGGGCATGGGAGGGAGGGTGGCTGGTGAGATCTGAGGCTAGGAGTGGAGTCAGGGACCAGATGGGGCAAGATTCTGGGGGCTGCGTTGGGATTTTAATCTGGAGGCGGGTATGGAAAGCCATGGAAGGGTCTTAAGCAGGAGAAGGAAATGATCTGCATTTCAGAAAGGCCCTCTGGCTGCGGGAGGCAGGGAGCTCCTGCAGGCCTCCAGTCCACAGAAGAGGAGACCTGGACCCGTGGGGAGTTGACAGCAGAGGGCTCAGATACTAATAGTGGATAGGACTTGGGGATGCCGAAGATGTGGGCAGGGAGCAAGACTTTTAACAGGGTGAGGGGGATTCAGCTGCTCTGGCCAGAGCTGGGTCCCCCTTTAGTTGAGCTAGTGGGATGGGGAGGGGCCTGTGCCCAGTGTCAGGTTCAGCTCTGCCGCTGCAGGGCCTGCCTCCCCCACCCAATCTGGATCTGATTCAGCTGTCACTCAGGCAGCCCAGGCCTCTGAAAGGTCCCCAAAGAGCTGGTGATTTGTGCAAGTCTGGCCAGCCCATTGTCCCGCTGGGATGTGGTCTTTGCCAAGAGTAACAAAGAGCTCAGCAAAGAGGTGGCTCTGGCTTTTCTGTGTGTGTGGTGGGGGACATTGTGGCTTCTATGGAAGGAGGTGGTGAGGGGGACAGGGAGGGGCTTATTCTAGGCCCCAGGTTGGACTGAGGGTGTTGATTTCAGCCTTCTTCTTAAGCGAGTATGGGCCTCTGGGCATTCAAGCTTGTGTGCACACAGCTCTAAATTGTGTGTAGGTGACTGAATCTGCACGTGAGTCTTTGCATCTCTTGGGAAGCCTGCATCTGAGTCATTGTGTGCACTTGTGGGCATAGTGCACGGGGCCTCAGGTATATGCTCTCTGCTGCTCCATACTCTCCACCTTCCTCTGTGCCCCTGGGAGGCCACCCTGTGGAGCACCGGGAGATCAGAGGGTAGGGACAGGACAGGGTGGCTCCTTCCCATCAGGCTGGATGGGCCCCTCCAAAGTTCTAGCTCCAGCCAGCTCCTGCAGTTGCTTCCCCTTGACCCTCCAGGCCTAGCTGGCCACGGCTGCCCTGCGGTACTGCCAGCCCTCAGGAGCTTCACTATTCAGTGTTCCTTAACCCTTCCTCCCCTTTGTAAATGGTCCCTTGATAACATTTTTCTCACTTCGCTGGAGTGTGACGATTGTCTCCTGCTGGGTTTCTGACTGAGATGGCAGGCATGTGCATTTGGGCATGTGTGCACACGTGCCTGCTGCAGCTCTTTCATGGAGCTGTGTGGACACCTGTGTGTGCCGGTGCACACATGCATGTGCTTTTTCCACGTGGACATTCTTTTTTTTTTTTTTTGTGGAGACAGAGTCTCACTGTACCACCCTCGGTAGAGTGCCGTGGCCTCACACAGCTCACAGCAACCTCCAACTCTTGGGCTTAAGCGATTCTCTTGCCTCAGCCTCCCAAGTAGCTGGGACTACAGGCGCCTGCCACAACGCCCGGCTATTTTTTGGTTGCAGTTTGGCCGGGGCCGGGTTTGAACCCGCCACCCTCGGTATATGGGGCCGGCGCCTTACCGACTGAGCCACAGGCGCCGCCCACCACGTGGACATTCTTATGTGTGCATATGTGACCATTTGAGAACATGGGCACACGTGTAATGCAGATGTGCACATATGTGCATTTTTTTAGTGTGGTTCCACATGTGGATGGGCATGTGGTTTGGAGGTGTTTGGTGTGTCCATGTGTGCATGTTTCGGGTAGGAATGGTGGCTTGTGGCTACGAGTATACGCTGCTGATGGCAGAGGCCTGACATTTGAAGGCATAGGCAACTCCTCTGACAGGCTCCAGGCAGCCAAGTATCACAGAGTGGCTCCTCCCAGGCTACCCTTTGGGACCTCTTAAGAAGCTTTGCCTCTCCAAAGGGATCTACTCCCAGGAGTTCAGCTTGTTTTGTTCAAAACCCATCAGTGGGAGGCCCTTGCTGCCTCCAGCATCGCCCTCTGGGAAGCTCCCTTTCCCCTGTGCCAAGTGAACTCCTTTGGCTGCAGTCTCAGGGCCTCAAATCACACGCAGCCTCAGACACTGTTCAGAGAGAAAGATCTACCTCTACTGAAAGGGTTAATATCTTGGCTCCATAACTACCTTGTGCAGGAAAGACACGGAACTCAAGAAATGGTTATCAAGGAAACGATTGACACATCAAACTTTGTAAAAATAAAAGGGTTCTGTGCAGAAAAATGAATCAAACAAATTTAAAAGATAAACAAATTGACTAGAAACAAGTAGCTGTAATTTATATTGTAAACAAAGAATAATATCTATAATATGTAAAGAGTTCTTGCAAACAAATAAGAAAATGAAAGCAACCCAATGGTAAATGGGCTAGTTACATGGTCAAGTATTCTAAAAAGAAATATCAAAAAGGCCAGTAAGTAGATAAGAAATCTTAAACTCATTAGTAACAATGAAAATTAAAATGTGTGAGAAAATCACTTTTTGCCTAGATTAAGTAAACTAAGAAAACATAATATTCAATAACGAAGAGAGGGTAAGGAACTGAGCATGTTCACATGCTGATGGAAGGATATAAACTGACATCTCCTGGAGAAGACAATTTAGTTTTATCTATTGAAATAAAAATATGCAAATTCTACACCCCAGCAATTTCACTTGTAAAAATATCTATTTTACAAAATTACTAGCATGGGTATGCCAAGACATGTCTGTAAGGTTATGCCCTAAAGCAGTACTGGAGATGTTAAAATATTTAGAAACAACTTAAATATCATTCAGAGGAAATATGGTCGAGTAAATTTCGGTATGTGTATACTCTGGAATTCTACAGCACTATTGGCAAGAATGAAATATATCTAAAGAATCCATAATATGTTTTCTAATATAAAAAGCAAAACTGAAAACAGAATGTATTAGATAATTCCACTTTTGTTTCTGAAAAAGCCCTGGGTATAAATGGACTTAATATTTGGAAAATTATTAATGCTCTTTTCTTTTGTTTTTATTTCTGAGTACACAATCTTTGCAATAATGGGTCAGGGAGCATCCATCTGCCTTGAGAGAATTAGGAATGTTATCAAAGAAATAAAAAAAGAAAGGCAAATTCACCTTCTGACATTCAAAAGTAGGATTTGGCAGCCAGACAACAGTCAACTTTTATGGTTCTTATTTATCAATTAAATACTTAGCCACATGGTTAGAACTGGGAAGAAGAATGTGAGACTAGGAAAAGCCTGCCCTGGAGATGGAGAGCGGGAGAGAAAGGCAGAAAAGGCAGAGACACTTTGAAACACAAGGCCCCAGTTTCCACCTTTGGTGTCTGGCTTGAGGAAGGGCATTATCACGAACACCAGAGAGGCTATGGGCTGTGCTCCCCATTTTAGTCTCAGATGCAAAACCTGGGCTGGTCACCCTACCGGTTACTTTCTTGGATAGGTGAAGGCAATTCTCTATGGAACTTGCAATAGATTGAATTGTGTTCCCCAAAATTCATATGTTGGAGTCCTAACCCCTAATGTGATTATATGTGGAAGTAGGGCTTTGGGGAGGTAATTAAGCTAAAATGAGGTCACATGGGTGAAGTCCTAATCCAATCGGAGTGGTGGCCTGATGAGAAAAAGAGGCAGTTTCTCTCTTAATCGCTCTCTCTCCCGGTGATGCGAGGACACAGTGAGAAGGTGGCTGTCTGCAAGCCAAGAAGACAGCCCTCACCAGGAACCAAACCTTGATCTTGGACATACAGACTCTGGAACTGTGAGAAATAAGTTTCTATTGTTTACACCCCCAGCCTGTGGCACTTTGTTTATGACAGCTGGAGCAGACCAAGACAGAGCTCTCAAATTTGGTACAACTTGTGAGGCATGACTATCTTTTCAAGAATGTTTATGTAGCAAGCAGCCTATGAAGGAAGACATGGTCTCTCCCTCTAGAGTCAAGGCCAGTCCTGCTCACTGCCCTTTAGAGATTTGAGCTCCCTTAGCTCAGGTTCCTCTCGTTCCACTGTGTACACAGGTGATTTCCAGCCTTTTCCCTGTTGATCTGTGGGAATATAGGCTTGGGAGCCAATGAGAAAAGGCTGGTGTGCTGGCTACGGCTACTTCTGTGAGTCACACTCTGTCTTTTTCCCTGTCCCAGAAGGCTCATGTCTTCTAACAGCCTCCATGACACTGTGGCAGGCTCACTTGCAAGTATGGTAGAATCTCACACCCTACACAGTTCTTGACAGTTCTCTCTTGTGTCGAATCAGGGATGGACCTTGTCTCAATAGGATATGGAGGAAGCAACATCATGGGAGACTAAGTCATAAGGACAATGTGGCTTCTGCCTGTTCTCTTTGGATATTCACTCTTAGATTCCACCCACCATGCTGTGAGGAAGCTCAAGTTGCTCTGTGGAGAGGCCCCTAAGAGAGGAGCTGACAGCTGACTAGAAATATGGGGAACCCAACTTAAAAGTGGATTCTCCAGCCCCAGTCAAACCTTCAGATCATTGCAGCCCTACTGACATCTTGCTGAAATCTCAGGAGTAACTCAGCCAGAACTTCACAGCCACCTCCCCCACCCCTTGCCAACAAATTCCTGCCTCAGAAACCATGAGAGTGTTAAACAATTATCACTGTTTTAAGCCATCGTATTTTGGGTTGATTTATTACACAGTGTAGATCGTTTAATACATGGGACAGAGTTCAGCCCCTGAGTGGCAGTGGCAGCCAGCAGAAGGAGACTGTCACTGTGCACTTTCCTGCACCTCCGTGTGGTATAGAAACTGAGATGAAGGCAAGCAGACCCACTGTGGGTCACAGGGGTGGGAGAGGGTGACCTCAGGGCAGGGAAAGGCTATGGCATGGACGGAAGATGGGAGAGGCTCTGGGCATAGCTTGGAAATTACAACAACCTCAGACTTTAGTCTGAAAACCTGGAGGGCGGCTCAACGCCTGTGGCTCAAGCGGCTAAGGCGTCAGCCACATACATACACCTGAGCTGGTGGGTTCGAATCCAGCCCAGGCCTGCCAAACAACAATGATGGCTGCAACCAAAATATAGCCAGGCGTTGTGGCAGGCGCTGTAATCCCAGCTACTTGGGAGGTGGAGGCAGGAGAATCACTTGGGCCCAGGAGTTGGAGGCTGCAGTGAACTATTATAGTGCCACTGCCCTCCAGCCTTGGTGACAGAATGAGACCCTGTCTCTAAACAAACAAAACTTTTTAAAAGCCAAATTCTATCACAACATGTTTGTCTAATTATTTGAGAAATTAAAAATTCAGAAAATTCAAAAGAATAGTATAATAATCACACATAATCAAACCACCCAGATCAACAGTAAATAACTTTCTGGAGGCACATTTGCTTCAGTTCTGTTTGAAAAGGACACGTGTAACACGTGCATAAGTTCTCCCTTTTAAAAAAAAACATAAACAATACAGAGCTGAGTCCCCCCGACCACCTCGAGACAGCCCTCTCCGCCTTCTTTCTCCTGAACACGCCTTAACAGAAGGGTGACATGTTTGCTTTTGGTTCAGTTTGTCCCCCTGGTGCTGGGAGGTGGGGAGCCATAGCTACTGACCCTGATGGTGCAGATGAGAGGGACACCTAAAGATGGAGACAGCGGGAGGTGAGCAAAAGGTAAGGCCAGAGAATCCCCCAGGAGGGCACCGTGAGCTGCCCGGAGAGAAGGGGAGGAGGAAAGGGCGGCTGGGGCTGTGCCAGGCTTCTGATGGGCTCTGGGAACTGCCACGGTTTCTTGACATTTGGTTAGTCATGATCACCTGCACACAGTCCCAGGGCCAGGTGTGATGTGACCTGCAGTTAGTCCCACCCCCCAGTGTCACCAACACAGCCACAGTCACACAGTATCACCTGCTCATGCCCAGCCCCACCGCATGGTGTATAGGCACAGTGGCACCTACCCAGTCACTCAGAGCATGTCACCTGCATGCAGACACACACAATCCCACAGTCACTCGCTTAGGACCAGCCAGGCACCGTCATTTGCTATCCCATACCCCACCCGCCGCTTGCCATGCAGTATGACATCACACAAAGTGTCACAGGACATGTGCAGAGCCCTTCCCCCTCAGCCCCGCCCACGGAGCCCACAAGCTCATTGCAGCACTGTGTCCCGGCAGTCAGCCTGGGGCCAGGGCCCTCTGCTGCTGGGAGCAGAGCAAATGCAGAGAAAAAGCTTTGTTCTTTCTGGGCAGGTCATTAAGGGGAGCTGACGCCCCTCTGCCAGCCCCTCCCCTCCAACAAAGCAACAAAACAGCAGCTATTTTTAGGTTTGTGTCAAACTCTCCCTCAGACCCTGGGGTGGGGAGTCCCCTGAGAGAGGCGTCTGGAGGGCTCTAATGAGCAGCAGTCTTGCAGGCCCTGACTCTCCAGGCAGCTGGCCCTGTCCCTGCTGGGGGAGGAGGGAGCCCGATGCTCCTGAGACAAAGAGAAGGCCAGGACAATGAGAACAATGCCCAGGACCTCAGGTCGCCTGCTTCCCTGGAGACATCCCCTACTCCCTGGAAGGAGGGCCCAGGGCCAGGGAAAGGGCATCGGGAAACCAACCCTCTACCTGTTAACCCACCAGGCACCTCACTGGCTCCATCTCCCAGAGGAGGTGAGTGATGTGCCTGGAACTGCAGGAGCCTCCCACTACACAGCCCTCTAGTGAGAGGTGGCTTCAGAACCATCCGGATCTAAGTCTGAATCCCACCCCTGCCCCTTACCGTTGTGTGGCCTCAGGCCTCAGTTTCCTCACATGTAGCATGGAAGTGATATTTCTCCTTCAAGCAACCTCCACAGTTGGAGGAGCCCAGGAGATAAGAACCCGGCACACAGTAGGCCCTCAGATAACCTCGATTGGGTGAGCTCCCTGCCAAGCAAGGGCTTGTCTTGTTCTGAGGGCCCAACACACTGCCTGGCACATAGTAGGTGCTCAATAAATATTTGTTCAAGAGGTTAATGAAGGCCCCTTACCACCCTTCAGTCCTGCAGGCTTGCCTGGACTTAAGTCACCTTCTTCCCAAGTTCTGCTGAGGCTAAGGCCAGCAGAGTCAGCAGGTGAGAAGCAGACGCCCCAGGCTGGAAGCCCTTGCTGCAATGACAAAGTATTGCCACCAGGGGGTGCCATCTCTTAAGGTTTCTGACCAACCTGTGTCCTTGCCACTCAGGGGCCTGGAGGGCTAGAGAGGATGTGACACTCCAGGTCAGATACCTACCACCCCCACTCCCCCATCAGACATTTGTGGAGCTGTTCTAAAAATTCTGTGGAGTAGCAACATTACAACCAAGTCCACCAACTCGCAGGCTTAGAAAGAATCAGTTTTTGGATCCAAGCTGTTCCTCCCACTGAAATTTTAAGCCACTTTCCAGTATCCTGTCCTTGAAGACTACAGGAGACTATGCTCCCCAATGCTCAGTGGGCCAGACTTCAAGCTTCCCTGCCGTCACCCTACTCTTCCCCCAGCCATCAGGGCCAGAGGGGCCCTCCAGTTGACTTGATCACTTCCCAACCTGTTTTACAGATGGATAAGCTGAGGCCCACAGAATAGAGTCACTTTCTCAAGGATGCTCAGTGAAGAGGAAGCCAGGCCAAGACCCAAAGTCTAGCTCCTCTTCCTCAGCTTGTTCTAGCTCTCTTGTGAATTGTTACACTGTTGTTCTGGGGTAAGGGGATGGGGCATGGGGGCAGAAGAGTTTGAGGCTTTCTTACTCTTCCAGCTCCTCACCCTGCGCTATTTCATCAGCTTCTTCACCAACTTCTTCAAGAGAGTTCATCATGTCCATTTACGGGTGAGGAGAGTGAGGCCTGGTGGGACTGCCCCAATTCTCACATCTCACAAATAGCAGCACCAGCATTTGTCCCTGAGACTGTTTGACTCCCAAATCTGCATTCTTTCTGTTGTGTTAGGTTGAGCTCTATAACATTGCTATTCCCATAAGTCAAAATGTTCAAGTATCTGATATGCATAAACTCAGTATTACACCAAGAAACCCCCTTATCCTGAGAGTAAGAGCCATTAATTGAAATATTCTAGTGGCATGGAGAGAGGGGGAATAGATTCCTTCAGGGAAAAACTTGGGGAGACCACTTTTCCTGGAAAGATGTCCCAACTCCACCCCAAAATCCAGATCAGGATTCCAAAGTGGCCAGATGGCTCTAGGGGCTCAAGTTCAAGGACTTCTGATCACAGAGGGATCATGCTCCTTGGGGAGAGGAGCCTTAGAGGTGGGGTCCTGCGGAGGGGACGTGGTTTCTCTAGCTATGTCATGGAGGCCCCTTGGAAGAGAGACAAGCCCAAGTGGTATAAATTTAGAATGTCACAGAATGCCATAGAATATCGTGGCTCGAATGCCACAGAGTGCTGTTGAATGTCAAGGAATGTCGTAAAAGGCTCTAGAATGTCAAAGAATGTCACAGGATGTCGTGAATTCTTGCAACTGTCGAAAGATGTCAGAGAATACTGTAGATGGTTGTAAATGTCATCGAATGCCAAGGACCACCTTCCTATGTCATCACAGAATGATGCTGGAGATGGCTGTAAATGTCTTGGGATGACTTAGAATGTCATCCTAGATCGTGGCAAGCTGTTACAGAATGTCAGCATCACAGAATGTAATGGACGCTCCAAGCCTGCTGGGAAGGACTTTGGAGACTGTTGGGTTCACCTACTCATTTTGCAGATGGGAAAATTGAGGCTGGGAAAAGGGAAAGGGTTTGTTTAAGGAAGCTTACACAGACAGGTTGTTGGCAAATGCAGATTCAAAAATCCAACTCTCTGGACTCCCAGCCTGAAGCAGCCTCCCTTGGCTTGAGGCTCTTGGGGACTAATTAACCCTGTGATGGAAACAATGTGCCCAGTGGGTATTAAGCACAGTTCCGAGTTCTGGCTGGCACTAGGCCTATGTCAGGATGTGGAATTAACTCCACATGTGGGGCTTTCTGGTCTGGGAAGTAAAATAATGAGTTATTTGCATCCAAATCAACAACATTCCTGCTAAGCAGCAGAAAGAGGGCAGGGATGGTGGGGGAACCCTGGGAGGCTGCTCCCCAGGCCCTGTGCCTGGAAAGGTTTTCCAGGAGACACTCATTGCATAGACAAGGATTCAGGGGTGCCCAGTCTTGTGGCTAACTCTTGGCAGAGCCCCAGGGGCCTGGGAGGCTGAGTGTGGGCAGAGGAGGAGCAAGAGAGGGACTCTGGACAGGGGGACCCTGGATGGGATCCCCACAAGTCCCCACCCCCATCTCAGATAAAGACCCTGGGATCTGCCCCCCAACTGCAGCCTCCTGGGGAGGCCCCCTGTCCCACGACCCACCCTGCAAGTCCTCTGATCCATGTGGATGTGCAGATCCCTGATTGCCTGCCCTATAGGGGGAGTGACTCAGGGAGGACCCTGGGACCCACTCATAGCCTTGCTGCTGGGGAATCCCCTTCTCTGGCCACTGAGTTACTAACCTTTCCAGGTGCAGAGCCCAGAGCCAGCCCAGGATGTGCCCAGCCCAGAGGAGAGACTTGGCAGCAGCCCTGAGCCAGCCTTCCAGGGAGGGTCCCTCTGGCAGGCCTCAGGGCTGGTTCTGGCTGACCAGAGCCCCGCCAGGAAACTGCACCCCTCGGGAGCTGGATGGCAGTGGCTTGGGGCATTAGGCACCTGCCTTTTTAGCAAAGCTGTCCCTTCTCTCTGAGAGTTTGCTCCCTGCCATTGTAAAAATAACGAGGTCCCAGCAGAATCTGGTGACAGAGCTGAGTTCAGAAGGAGCACACAGATAGAATGCACAGGAGTGAGGCGGGTGGAAGGGCTCGGGCAGGGCAGGCTGTGGTCGGGGGCGTTCCTGCAGGCGGGTCAGTGCCCATGGAGAAACTCACTGGGAGCCATGGGGCTGATCCCCTTTCTTGTCGGCATTAATCAAACTTTTCTGACAAGGCACACACCTGTGTGTCTGTGTGTGGACACCTGTGCCCCGGGTGTATATGTTTGTGTATGTACACACCTGTGGGTAGGTCATTCTGCATGTTGGAGTCTGTCTAGGTGACACCGGATTGATTGCTGCGAGAGCCCAGGATGAATATGGTAATGATATGCAAATCATGTGTGAGCTTCCTGTCAGGAGTAAGACGGTAATAGAGGGAAGTGCTGGGCGCTCATGGCCCAGGTCCCCTGTGTATGTGTTGGGCCCATGCGCCAGCATCACACATATTCACCCCCCAAGCCTGCCCTCCACCCACCCTTTGCCCCGCACCCCCTGGGGCTCCAGGGAGGGGGGGTGTACAGAGGCAGGAGCAGAGAGGGGAGGAGTGGGGAGAGGCGAGGGAGCTCACCAGGATGAAGAACTGGCAAAGGGAGAAAGACAGGGACCCCAGGGAGAGCACGGGGTGGGGTTCAATGTGTGAAAGGCTGGAATAGGAGATGGGGGAGCAGAGAGGAGGAGCCAGGGAGAGGGGCTGACGCGTGCTCTAACCTGGCCCCTTATAATGTTCTTCTCAAAATTCACATAAAGTCGGTGATTCTTCTAAAATGACTATTTGTTATCTGGAGTCTGTGGCATTTGGGGGTTGTGTTTTATTTCGCTTTTGTGACAAGGTCTCATTCTGTTGTCCAGGCTAGAGTGCAGTGGTGGCATGACCAGAGATCACCGCAGCCTCCAACACTGGGCCTAAATGATCCTCCCGCCTCAGCTTCCTGAGCACCTGGGACTACAGAGGTGTGCCACTGTGCTGGCTAATTTTCGTTTTACTTTTTGCAAACACAGCATCTCACTAGTTGCTCAGGCTGGTCTGGAATCCTGGCTCAAGTGATCCTCCTGACTCAGCCTCCAGAAATGCTGAGATTGCAGGCATGAGCTACCACGCCCAGCCAATTTTGTGTTTTTAAATGCGATTCTGTGTGAAACTGGACCATTTGGAGCTACTATCTGTACTCTCCTCAGCTGTGTCAAGGGGAGATGGTGGGAAGGCAGTTTTTTTTTTTTGGCCGGGGCTGGGTTTGAATCCACTACCTCCAGCATATGGGGCCGGCGCCCTACTCTGTTGAGCCACAGGTGCCACCCTTTTTTTTTTTTTTTGTGGTTTTTGGCCAGGGCTGGGTTTGAACCCACCACCTCCGGCATATGGGACCGGCGCCCTACTCCTTGAGCCACAGGCACTGCCCGGGAAGGCAATTTTGAGAGAAAGGGTCTTTGTGAGCTGGGCAGATACCTCCCCAAGGTGTCTTCCAGTAAAAGGCACCCTGGACCTTGGTGCCAGGGCTTCTTTCCTGGGCATGTGATTCCCTGCCCTCCCTCCCCCCCCCCGGGAGACAGAAAGGCCAGAGGGGTCCCTGGAATTAGGGTCACTCAGGACTTGTAGCTTCAATTTGCCTATGGTCTCAGCCTCATAGGGTTCATTTGTTCATTTGTTCTCACAAGGAAGACCTAAAAGGCAGCTCCGTCTGATGTGGCTTTACAAGGCAGGCGTGGAGGGGAGAGTGTTGGCCAATCTTCCCAGGCAGAGAAGGGGAGCCACAAGGTGGTGACTTTCAACTTGAGGCTTGAGGTACCTAGTAGAGCCAGAGATTGCCTGCGGGCATGGTGGAGAATGACTTGCCAGGAGGCAAAAACAGCACGTGCCAAGGCAAGAGGTTGTCAGGAAGGCCTGTAGTCCTGGGGTTGGGAGACTGCACTTTACCTGGAGAGCAATGAGGAGCTTGGAGACATGTGGACGGTTTTAATTGGGGAATAATTAGAGGATCAAGATGGCACTGTAGGAAGATTACTCAGCCTGTTGGTGCATGGGAGAGGGGATGGGCGTGGGAAGGGCAGTCGGTGACAAAAAAGTAGCTGATATACGCTGTGAGCTGCAGTGGGAGCCCTTCGGGTGCCTGACTTATCAGTGTCCTCCACAGCCCTGCCCCAGACCAGCGTCCCTACTGTGCAAAGAAACGGAAACTCAAGATGAAGTGAATTTCCTAAGTTGGCTCTGTGAGAGTCAACTCCAGACCCTTCCAGATCCTTCATTTTCCATTGCCAGGCCTGGGGTAGAGCACGTGGGCTCTGGATCCTGGCACCTGGGTGTGAATCCCATCTTTCCCACTGATTCATCTTGACTGGGACAGCTGATGGGAGAGCTCTGGGCCTCAGTGTCCTGGAAAATGGGGCTCATGATGGCATCTGCCTTGCGGAGCTATGAGAATTAAACGAGCTGACACGTATGAAGGGCTTAGCTCAGTGTCTGCCTACAGTGAGCTCTCACCTTGTCGGAGTCCCCAGGGAGCATATATCATCTGCCAAGGAGCAGGCCATGGCAGTGAGCCATTGGGCTGAGCACTGAAGCCTAAACAAGAAAAGCAGCTTGGAATAGAGATAAGTGGGGGTGCTGAAAGATGTAGGGAGCAAGAGAGTTGGGAGGAGGGGGAGGGATGTGTGAAGCATGTGTTCAGGCCCTGGTCTGGGGGCGCAGTGTTATTCACTCATCGGGGGCCTCCGAAGTGCAGGTTGATGTCTCAACCTGGGGTGATGAGGCTGAGGCTCTTGGCGGCCACGCCTTCTCCTACCACCACCGCGGCCTGGGAAAAGACCCACTCACTTCCTCACCTGTTCTGTCCCTCACTCAGCAAAGGCCTCCTTTATCAAAGTTCCTGGGAGAGCCCTATGTCCCTGGCAGAGCCTAGGGACAGATTCAGTCTCATGGTGGCCAGTCAGGGGCTGGGTTTTCAACCCATCCTCGGAGAGACTCCCAGGCCCCTGCTAGGTTTTGGCAGCAATCTGTGCTGAGTGGGCCTCGGCCCCTGCTACGGCTGGGCACTCTGAGAGGACCATGGTCTTTTCAGTGTATGATTTCAATATTCTTCCCTGAGTTTACATTAATACAACTACCAGAAAAGTAAGCTATTTTAAAAAACAGGAAGTTCTCTCTTAACATATCATTCTGAGAGTATCTGGATGCCAAAACCCTTTGGTGTTTTAGGAAAGGGCTCAGCTCAGCACCTGCCTGCAGTGAACACTCACCATAAGTTCCATTTTAAAAGAAGTAAATGAAAAAGAAAGGCAAAATGTTCCGAACAGGAGTGCCTGTGGGTAAGGTGTAATTTAAAGCTACACAGTTAAAGGTGAGTTACTTTCATCTCTCTGAGCGTCAGTTTCTCCATCCTCTAAAGTATTCACTTCACACGGGATATGAGGAGCAGAGGTGGGTGAGGCCTGGGCGGGCTCTGTGAATGTGGCTGATACTAAGTGCTGGGGATGGTGGGGATGGTGGAAGGGCTGGGCGGGATGAGGGGCTGGGCAGCTTGGGGTCGGTATGGTGACTGTGTTGGCCTATTCTCTTCTTCCCCCTAAAATAAAATCTGCTTTAAATAAATAAAAGTAACATGTATTTAAATGACTACTTGGAAACAAAAGGATTCATTGTACAAGACTTAGCACAGAAAGGTAAATGAAAACAAAAGCCAGAGAAAGCCTACCTCCAAATATTAACTAATAGTAACATCTTTTTTGTGAGGGGGAGACAGAATTTCACTCTATTGCCCAGGCTAGAGTGCCATGGATTCAATTTAGCTCACAGCAACTTCAAACTTCTGGGCTCAAGTGATGCGCTTTGCCTCAGCCTCTGGTGTAGCTGGGACTACAGGCACCCGCCACAGCTAATGTTTTCTATTAGCCCACCAAGTTAGTTTTTAACATTTTTTAATTTAAAATTTGTTTTATTTAAATATTGTTTTATTTTTTGCAAACACAGCATCTCTCTCTTGCTCAAGCTGGTCTTGAACTGAAGGGATTTGCCCGCCTTGCCCTCCCAGAGTAATATGATGACAGACCGGAGCCACCACTCCTGGCCTAATAGTAACATCTTTGTGTATTTTCATCCATAATTATTTCTTTTATATCTACCTATCAGCATCTCTATCATCTATCTATTCACCCATCAATCTATCTACCGAACTACCTGTCTGTCTGTCCATCCATTTACAAAATGGCACTATTATGTACTAAATGATTTCAATCCCATAATGATACATGTGAGCATTTCCTATGTTATTTAACATTCTTCCATAACATCTTTCCCTAAAATAGGGGGAAATGACCGTTTCTTTAAAAAAATCTTTTTATTAAATACAACAGAAACACACCAAATAAGTATACAGATTAATGAGTTATAATAAACAAACAGCCTTGTAACCACTCAGTAGGATGGTAAGAACTTCACCAGCTCTGGAAGCCGCCCTCCCATGTCCTGCCCAAGCACCACTCTCTCTGCTTCACTGTCCCAAATACCCACTGTCCTGACCTTTGTGCCAATTGCTTCTTTGCAGTTTTATAATCCCAGTGGACATGCTCAGACACTGTCGTTTAGTCTTGGCCATTTAAAATATTTTGCTATGTCTTTTAAATTCTTTTAATCTATAGATTCTTCCTCCATCCTGTTCTTTTCCTTAAAATTGGTCCATTGGGGCTGAGCGTGGTGGCTCACGCCTGTAATCCTAGCACTCCGGGCTCACCTGAGCTCAGGAGTTCGAGACCAGCCTGAGCAAGAATAAGACCCCATCTCTACTAAAAACAGAAAAACGAGCTTGGTGTTGTGACAGGCTCCTGTAGTCTCAGCTAATAGGGAGGCTGAGGAAAGAGGATTGCTTGAGCCCAAGAGTCTGAGGTTGCTGTGAGCTATGATGACACCAGGGTACTCTACCGGGGGCAAAAGAATGAGAGTCTGTAGCCGGGTGTTGTGGCAGGCGCCTGTAGTCCCAGCTACTCGGGAGGCTGAGGCAAGAGAATCGCTTAAGCCCAGGAGTTGGAGGTTGCTGTGAGCTGTGTGAGGCCACGGCACTCTACCGAGGGCCATAAAGTGAGACTCTGTCTCTACAAAAAAAAAAAAAAAAAAAAAAAAGAATGAGAGTCTGTCTCAAAAAAGAAAGAAAGAAAGAAAAATCAGTCAATTGGGAAACACTATCGAGCCACTGACCCGCAGCAGTCCCCGAGCCTGGATTTTGCCCATGCGGCTCCATGTGCCCCCTGTCTTCAGTCATTCCTCAAGTTGGCTTCATTTCTAATGGTCATACCACGACTTATAACCCAAGCCTTTTGATCCCCCAGCTGACTTTTTCAACTTGCTAGAATAATCACCATTAAGATAAAAGTCCTTGTATACACACATAGGCCTTTGTGTGCTTATGGATGCCTTGTTCTTCCAAGACATGTCCCCTCCCCTTTCCCACAGTCCTGGGCTGTCACTAGGTCAGCCTGCTGGGTCCCGGAGAGCTGCCAGAATTCTCGATGCTCCTGCAGCCAAGGCTGCTGCTGGTCAGATGGCTCCAGTTCCTCACACTCTGTCCCACCCACATCCGTGCTAGACATACTTCGTGTCACCTGGACATGCGATCCAGCATATAGCCCTTATTTCTGAGGTCCTGGACCACTCCAAAGCATGAGCCTACCCTAAATACAAGCTGTTGTTCTCAGCATGTGGTGGAGGTATTTACATACTGAAAGAGACACAACACAGCCAGTACTATTTTGGGCACACACCATATCAGCTTGAGCCACTAATTTCAGCTGCAGCCAGGCTGGACACTTAGGGTTTTTCCAAGGCAACTGGAAAGTCCAGGGGAGTTAACAGTCCTGTCAGCTCAACAAGGGGTAGGGAGGGAGCCAGTGGACAAATGTCTCTTTCTGTCCGCTGTCCTTTAGAGACATGATTCTCTGGTGAATTCTGTGGAGTTCCTTAGGGAGTCCCCAACAAGGTCAATTGTCATTCACCCAGTCCCAATAACACATCCTTCCCTGGCCCTTCCTCCTCTCCTATCTCATTTCCTTCTCCTGGCTCAAGATCAAACTTTTAGTCCCCAAGTTCTTGTCTGAGGCTCTGTTTTTGGAGAATCCCAAGCAAAGGTATTTTGTGAATTCACAACCTGTTAACTGGGCTAACCAGAGTTCTCCCAAAGTCAGTGGCTGCCTGTAGTCCCAGCTGCCTTGGGAGGCTGAGGCAAGAGAATCATTTAAGCCCAAGAGTCTGAGGTTGCTGTGGGCTGTGATGCCACAGCACTCTAACAGGGCAACAGCTTGAGACTGTGTCTCAAAAAAAAAAAAAAAGTCAGGGGCTAATGGATCTGCATCAAAGGGGCCACTATTAGCTGGACTTCTAAAATCATGAAAAATCTGTTCTTGGGAAACAGACTGCAAGTTTGGTTCCCTTCTCCTCCCCCTGAATGGGGGATTTGAACCCCAAACAGAAGACTTGTCATTTATCTGAGAACATAGCTACATTTACTTTAGCTGCTCCCAGGTTCTCCTAGCTGCTCCCAGCACATAAAGTTGGCAGGTGGAGATCTGGAACTAGACGAAAGAGACCTGGAAGGCCACCTGGAGTAAGTGGCCAGAGGAAAGCTGGCTTATGAAGCTCAGTGAAGTTAGTCTTTTAAGATGATTTTTATATGTAGTTTTTTGTTTCACTTTTGAACTAAGCTTTTGTTTAAGTTGCCTTGATAGGAAACAGTTATCTTTCAAGCTAAAGGAGCTCATTTGATCAATAAAACACTGTAGAAAGTCAATGGAAAAATGGACCAAAAGCCTGAAAAAAAGAAATCGCTGTAAAATAAAGACAAATGGTCAATAAAATAAAAAAGGATGTTTTACTCTTTCTAGTAGGCAAAAAAATGCAAAGTAAAATGACAAAATACTGCCTTTTGTCTGTCAAACTGGCAAGACTTGGGCGGTGCCTGTGGCTCAGTGGGTAGGGCGCTGGCCCCATATACCGAGGGTGGCAGGTTCGAACCCAGTCCCGGCCAAACTGCAACAAAAAAACCAGCCGAGCATTGTGGCAGGTGCCTGTAGTTCCAGCTACTCGGAAGGCTGAGGCAAGAGAATCACTTAAGCCCAGGATTTGGAGGTTGCTGTGAGCTGTGACGCTATGGCACTCTACTGAGGGCAATAAAGTAAGACTCTGTCTCTAAAAAAAAACAAAAAACTGGCAAGACTTTTTGTTTGGTTTGGTTTGGTTTTTAGAGACAAAATCTTGCTCCATCACCCAGGCTGGAGTGCAGTGGTGTGATCATAGCTCACTGCCACCTCCAACTCCAGGGCTTAAGGAATCCCAGTAGCTGGGACTATATAGGTGTATGCCACCATGCCTGGCCAATTTTGTAATTTTTTATAGAGATAGGCCTCACTTTGTTGCCCAGACTGGTCTCAAACTCCTGGGATCAAGCGGTCCTTCTTCCGTGGCTTCCCCAGGTGCTGAGATTACAGGTACTAGCCACTGCACTTAGCTGATTGGCAATGTCAGTGTCTAGCACAGAGTTACACACTGTTATTTATTCCCCCAAATATATTCTTTCTTTCTTCCACAGTAACAGAGTTTTCGATGGCACAAGAATGCTTAAATAAAGACTGTATTTTCCCTGCTCCTTTGCAATAAGTATGCCCATATGACTAAACTCTCACCAGTGGGATGTGCCAGAAGTGTGCTGTTTAATTTTAGTTTCCGTTGTGCTAGTTGGGATCCCAGTAGGAAAGAGACGGCTCCTTCAAACTGGGTAAATTGAGAAAAGCCAAATAAAGGGACAATTTACAAGAGCATGGGCGGTGTATAATAAAGAATTTTCTGGCCTTCGTTCCAGGTTCCAGGGAAGTAACCTTCAAATCCTTAGAATTTCCCGGGTAATGGAAGTATCTTTATTATTCATGATAGATCCCTTGAACCCATGGTTCAGGTGACTAATGGCCCCTAGGTAGTTTATGCTAATGAGATGACTCAGGATGGAGGTTGATCATGTCACAAAGTCCAACCATATGATTACAGGGTTGGGGCTTTGAATCATGTGATAATATCCCAACCTCTGGGGAAAGATGGGGGCTAAAGATCAAGTTCAACCACATGGCCACTGACTTAATCAATCATGCCTATGTATGGTGACCCCAATCAAAAGTCCAGACACAGTAGTTTAGGCCAGCTTCCCTGGCTGGCAATACTATGCATATTGCCACACACGTGTGGGGAGGATAACCAGTCCCTGAGGGTGATGGAAGGTTTGTGTTTGACATCTTTCCAGACCTTACCCTATATGTCTCTTCCTTTGGCTGGTTCTGATGGTAACTTCTTGCTAATCATATGCATAGTGCTACCCTAAATTCTGAGCTATTCTAGAAGTACTGAACCAGAGGCAGAAGAGAGAATCTCCAGATTTGGAGCCAGCTGGTCAGATGTGAGGGTGGGCTGGAAAACCCTAAACTTGCAGCTGGTGTCTGAAGTGAAGGCAGTCCTGGGGAAGACTGCAGTCTTAACCTGGGAAATCTGGCCACATGTCAGATGTCATTACAAATGTGATGCGGTGCCCCCAGGTTGGCAACAATGCCTAGAGGCCTCAGACGCAGGAGAGGGAGCAAATAGAGAGAACCACAAAGAGTGGACCACCCAACAGATGCCGTGGCCTCAAAATCAGGCACGTTGAGGACGGTGTGGTGGTAGACAAGTCATGGCCTTCATTCAAAGAACACAGGCAACCCCTGGCAAGAAGAGAGCCAGAGAACTTGATATCGTGCTCCCTTCCATTCATCCTCTGGTCTCTTACTGATGTCTCCCATTGGCTGGACCAAACTGGAAGCCGTAGGGCTAGGAAATCTGTAGAGTTCAACCCCCAAAGCACAGAGAACAGAGAGTGGGTGTACAGAGGCCAATATCCAGCTCACTTCCCCAAAACAAAATCGCCTGCTCTCTACTGCCTTTCTCTCTCCTTTCTTGCAGCGTGAAATCAAATGAAGACCTAGGGGGCCTTTGATCACGTAGTTGGAGACAATTCCCCCAGGGATGGCAGAAGAAGATGTAAGGAGCTACAGTCCTCCAATGTGTTCAGGGAGAACCCCCTCCTCAGCTTGGTGCTTCTCACATTTAGATTCTTATGTGAAAAAGAAACGTCCAGCTTGTTTGAGTAACTGTATTTTCTGATCTTTGCTACAGCAGTTTAGCTAATACCCTACCTGATATCACTGGCGTAGGAGTGATATTTGGTCTCACGACTACATTGTTGGAGGGAGGATAAATGGCTACAATCACCCTCAAAGGCAATGGACAAGACATGCCAGGAACTTACAATGTTTAGATCCTTTAACTTGTGTTTCTTAGAATTTAAGAAGATAGAAATAGTAACACAAATATATTCAAGTATATACTATGCTGTGATTTTCATAAAGCATGAAGAATAGAAGCAACATAAAAAATATATAATAAGAGATGATTAGTAGAGTGATAGTCTATCCATCCACAATGCTACTTGATGAAACTGGTACAAATGACTTCTATATAGGATTTTTTTTTTTTTTTTGAGACAGAGTCTCACTCTGTCACCCTGGGATAGAGTGCCATGAAGTCATAGTTCACAGCAACCTCAAACTCTTGGGATTAAGCGATCCTCTTGGCTTCAGCCTCCCAAGTAGCTGGGACTATAGACATCCACCACAATGCTTGACTAATTTTTCTATTTTTAGTAGAAACTAGGGCGCTCTCTTGTTCAGGCTTGTCTTGAACTCCTGAGCTCAAGCAATCCACCCATGTCGGGCCACCCCGAGTGCTAGGATTACAGGCCTGAGTCTCTGCTCCTGGCTTATACAGAATTTTTAACATGAGAAAATGCTAATAATATAATGTTAAGTGAAAAATCAGGATGTAAAAGTATCATCACAAGTATGTGAATAGTCAAGGAAGAAAGACTAAAAGAAATATGCCAAAATGGTAAGGGTGATTGTTACTGGATTCCGGGAACTATCTTTCCCCTCATTTCTATTTTTGTTTGCTTCTTGATGTTTCTGCAATGACTATACATTGTTTTAAAAGTAAGACAAAATGTCTGTTAAAAAGTATCCATGAAAAACAGGCATCTATGATGATGGCAAAAATCTGTCCATTATAATTTCATCAATGTCCATGTGTCTTAGTTTGTTCGGACTATTATAACAGAATACTATAGATGAGATTAGGGTTCAGGGATTATAAACACCAGAAATTTATTTCTCATGGTTCTAGGTACTAGGAATCCCAAGGCACCAGAAGATTCAATGTCTTGTAGGGACCCACTTCCTGGCATCTTGCTGTTTGCTTACACAGTTGAAGAAGTGAGGGTGCTCTCCAGAGCCTTTTCTTATAAAGGCATTAATCCCATTCATGAGGACTCTACCCTCACGACCTAGTTACTTACCAAAGGCCCACATCCTAACACCATTGCACCTGCGTTAGGATTTCAACATATGAATTTGGGGGGAGACACAAACATTCATCCTACAGCACCACGTGATTCTTTCTCACTTGCCTTTCCTCGCGCCTCCATTTGGTTCTGATTTCCTGTCTCTGAGACCTACCCTAGGTGTGTGTTAGGTTGCTAACCTTGGATGTTCTTCCGAACCTCACTCAGGATTTGTGGGATGCTCTAATGTTCACCCATAGCTTCTCTGATACGGATTCCCACAGCCACCTGGGTTGTGGTCTCCTTAGATCCTACTGCTTAAGAACGCTTAACACATCCCTTTTGGAATTACTTGTTTCCTTGTTGTTCTTTTAAATCCCTTAAAAGAGTCTGGTTTCTGTTTATTTGCAAGGTGCACCTCTGGCGACTGCGGGAAGTTTGGTCTGCGTGAACAAGGGCAGCAGGGCGGGAAGTAGCAGGATCCAGGACCTGTAGGGAAATGCAGACCAATTTTCAGCACCAAGGAGAGTTCTGAGGGAGTTGTACTTGAGGATGATCTCCTGCTGACAGAGGCCTTTTATCCCAAGAAGCTCATAAATACCCCTGCAGGTCACATCCACTGGAAAGAACTGTACATTATATCCCTAGGGTGTCAGAGGATTTCATCTTTTATGCCAAGAATAATTGACTGGTACTGGCTTCCCAAAGTGCTCTCGTGGAGAGAGCTCTGAAAACTTGTACAGGTTTAACTATGAGAACAAGATTGATTAATGACTAATTAATTAATCCATTTCCATAGGTGGGAAACGAGTGAGCCATGGGATGTTTGCTATGTATCTGCCAATTCTAGTCTAGCCTTTAGGGTATGTGATTCTTAGCTGGCAAGCACAAGCCTATCCCTTCAAAGATCCTAATTCTTCATTTTTAAGGTATCATCCGGCATACATCTTCTGGAACCTTGAACTTCATTTATTAGTCATTTTCTTCATGATTTTCCTTTAGATGACTGTCTGTCTGTCTCACTGTTTCAATTCAATACTCTGGTTCCCTGAACCCTAGTTTACTAAGTTGAGACCTTGGACTTATACTTTGGGTTTGATATCCTCTCAGCTGTCTTCTATTGTCTATGACGATGCCTTTTAAGGACGGAACTACTTCAGTCTAGGTCACGGGTGTCCAACTCACTCTTTTTTTTTCTTTCTTTCTTTCTTTCTTTCTTTCTTTCTTTCTTTCTTTCTTTCTTTCTTTCTTTCTTTCTTTCTTTCTTTCTTTCTTTCTTTCTTTTCTTTCTTTCTTTCTTTCTCTCTTTCTCTCTTTCTCTCTTTCTCTCTCTCATTATTAAATCATAGCTGTGTACATTAATGCAATCATGGGTCACCATACACTGGTTTTATAGACCATTTGACATATTTTCATCACACTGGTTAACATAGCCTTCCTGGCATTTTCTTAGTTATTGTGTTAAGACATTCATATTCTACATTTACTAAGTTTCACATGTACCCTTGTTTGTTTATTTGTTTGTTTGTTTCTTTCTTTTTTTGAGACAGAGTCTGACTATGTCACCCTCAGTAGAGTGCTGTGGTGCCACAGCTCACAGCAACCTCAAACTCTTGGGCTTAAATGATTCTCTTGCCTCAGCCTCCCAAGTAGCTGGGACTATAGGCACCAGCCACAATGCCGGGCTATTTTTTGTTGTTGTCATTGTTGTGGTTTAGCAGGCCCAGGCTGGATTCAAACCCACCAGCCTCCGTGTATGTGGCCAGTGCCCTAACCACTGAGCTACAGGCAATGAGCTACCTTTCTTTCTCTCTCCCTTTCTCTCTCTCTCTTTCTTTCTTTTTTTTCACATTTCTTTTCTTTATTCTTTCTTTCTTTCTTTTAATTGAGACAGAGTCTCAATTTGGAAATTCAGTAACCACTGGGCTTTGCCAAATTTCTCAATATTGATTCAAAATCAATCTGATGTCAGAGAGGAAAATAGGTGATAAAACTATGGGCATCATAGCTTACAGCAACCTCCAACTCTTGGGATGAAGTGATTCTCTTTTTTTTTTTTATTAAATCATAACTGTATACATTGATATGATCATGGGGCATCATACACTCGCTTCATAAACCATTTGACACATTTTTATCACAGTGGTTAACATAGCCTTTCTGGCGTTATCTCAGTTACTGTGCCAAAACATTTACATTCTACATTTACCAAGTTTCACAAATACCCCTGTAAGATGCACCACAGGTGTGATCCCACCGATCCCCCTCCCTCTACCCACCCCCCCTTCCCACTTCCCCCTATTGTTAAGTTGTAGCTGGGTTATAGCTTTCATGTGAGAGTCCCAAATTAGTTTCATAGTAGGGCTGTGTACATTGGGTAGTTTTTCTTCCATTCTTGGGATACTTTACTAAGAAGAATATGTTCCAGCTCCATCCATGTAAACATGAAAGAGGTAAAGTCTCCATCTTTCTTTAAGGCTGCATAGTATTCCATGGTATACATATACCACAATTTATTAATCCATTCGTGGATCGATGGGCACTTGGGCTTTTTCCATGACTTAGCTATTATGAATTGGGCTGCAATAAACATTCTGGTACAAATATCTTTGTTATGTTGTGATTTTTGGTCTTCTGGGTATATGCCCAGCAGAGGAATTACAGGATTGAATGGCAGATCTATTTTTAGATCTCTGAGTGTTCTCCATATATCTTTCCAAAAGGAATGTATTAATTTGCATTCCCACCAGCAGTGCAGAAGTGTTCCCTTTTCTCCGCATCCACGCCAACATCTCTGGTCTTGAGATTTTGTGATATAGGCTAGTCTCATTGGAGTTAGATGATATCTCAAAGTAGTTTTGATTTGCATTTCTCTGATGATTAAAGATGATGAGCATTTTTTCATATGTCTGAAGGCCTTGCGCCTGTCTTCTTCAGAGAAGTTTCTCTTCAAATCCCTTGCCCAGCCTGCAATGGGATCCCTTGATTTTTTCTTGCTGACGCGTTTGAGTTCTCTGTGGATTCTGGTTATTAAACCTTTGTCAGAGATATACCCTGCAAATATCTTCTCCCATTCTGAGGGCTGTCTGCTTGCTCTGCTTACTGTGTTCTTAGCTGTGCAGAAGCTTTTTAGTTTGATCAAGTCTCAGTAGTGTATTTTTGAAGCTGCTTCAATTGCCTGGGGGGTTCTCCTCATGAAATACTCACCCAGACCAATTTCTTCAAGGGTTTTCCCTGCATTCTCCTCTAGTATTTTTATAGTTTCATGTTTTAAGTTTAAATCTTTAATCCAATGAGAGTCTATCTTAGTTAATGGTGAAAGGTGTGGGTCCAATTTCAGTCTTCTGCAGGTTGCCAGCCAGTTCACCCAGCACCATTTGTTAAATAGGGAATCTTTTCCCCACTGAATGTTTTTAATTGGCTTGTCAAAAATCAAATAGTGGTAAGTAGCTGGATTCTTTCTTTCTTTTTTAATTGTCTGCTGCACACTGGAAGGAAAAAAATTGTCTTGGGTCACACATAAAATATACAAACACTAACAAAAGCTGATTAGCAAAAAAAAAAAAAAAAAAAAGGTCCAATGTATACTTTTTGTGATATCTGACACTGCAGATAAGCAAAAAAAAGTCCTCACAAAAACAGCATATGGCCCATGAGCTGCAGGTTAGACACCCCTGACCTAGATGGACTTCCCCTCCAGCAATCAAAGGCTCAGGCCCTAGGAATATAACTTCCATCCCAGACAGGTCTAAAGACATTTTGGACCCTTTAATATCATCGTCTCCCTTCATCCTGCTCTACTTCCCCGTTTGTCTTTTCAGTACTAGCCACGCTGAATGCTAGCTGCTTCCTGCCTCCTCTTCTCCATTATCCTCCACACCAAAGACCTCCCATTTAGGAAGGTTATGTTCAGGACATGCTTCAACCCCTCACCACCACCTCATCCATTTCCTACACACATGTAAGGTCTGTGACTGGTACCATGAGACATGGGTCACGGCATCATTTCTGGTTCTCTCTGGGTGCCTATGATCGGGGCTTTCACCACAGCCCCCTCTGTCCCATTCACCCACGGGAATGCTATCTTGATAGAAGGAGAGAGTAGACAGATCCTTCGGAGATGGGTCCCTGGGATCTCCTGCCATCTTGGGGCCATTTCCTCTTCACATATAATCAGTGACTCTGTATTATCTTGGCTTCACCATTATAATTGGCAGGTTGGGCTGTTGGAAGGAAACTGAGTACATCTGATCAGCAAGACCTTAAGCACAGAGCTGTGCTGTCATTCCTAGGCTGAACTTCCACTGCCTGCTCTTTCTCTTTTTCTGTCCTCTCAGAACTCTGGGCTTTGTTAAGTTCTCAAACTTGTCACTGTTTACTTATGTTGGTGGCACTGTACAAACAACTCGGTAAGGTTTCATAACCTTGGCATATCAGTGTCTCAGAGCTGTGTTTGTGTCAACATATGGTGGTGTTTTGCTGAGTGGTGTTCATTATTGTTTCTGTGTGGGTTTTTTTGTTTGTTTTTGTTTTAAGACTGAGTCTCACTCTGTGGCCCTCGGTAGAGTGCCATGGCATCACTGTAGTTCATAGCAACCTCCAAGTCTTGGGCTCAAGCAATCCCCTTGCCTCCTTTCTGCTTTTTTCCTACTTTTAGCAGAGATGGGGTCTCACTCTTGCTTCGGCTTGAACTCCTGAACACAAGCAGCACTCCTGCCTCAACCTCCTAGAGTGCTAGGATTACAGGTGTGAGCCACTATGCCTGGCTTTTTTTTTTTTTTTCTCAGACAGAGTCTCACTCTGTTGCCCTGGGTTGAGCATGGTTGCATCAGCCTAGCTCACAGCAACCTCAAACACTTGGGCTCAAGAAATCCTTATGCCTTAGCTTCCCAGGTAGATGGGACTACAGATGCCCACCACAATGCCCAGCTATTTTTTCTATTTTTGGTAGAGATGGGGTCTCACTCTTGCTCAGGCTGGTCTTGAACTCCTGATCTCAAGCAATCCTCCCACTTTGGCCTCCCAGAATGCTGGGATTACAGGCGCAAGCCACTGCACCTGGCAGTTGCTATATGTTTTTGTGTATCATACAACAGCAGCTCTGATGGGGAAAAGAGTTCCAAAATCACTTTGAATGGTGGACTATGCCCTAGTATTGATCCATAGCTTCCTAAGGGGAGTACTTCAAAGGTGACCATAGTGATATTTAGCAATGAGGTATGTAGCACTTTTTCTAGGACGAGTTCATGAACTTAACTGTCAGAACTTGTATCTTTTCTTCTTACTCACCCTTCTGTTCTTCTTCTTAAAAATAACTTTTAATGAATCTTGTCTACTTTAGAGTGATATGTTTACTTATTTGATATTAATATAACTACTCCAGCTTTCTTATACTTACTTTTTGCATGACATAACTTTTTCTTCTATTTACTTTCAATCTATACTTAAAGTGGGTCTTTTTTTTTTTTTATGAGACAGAGTCTCACTATGTTGCCCCTGATAGAGTGCCGTGTTGTCACAGCTCACAGCAACCTCAAACTCTTGGGCTTAAGCAATTCTCTTGCCTCAGCCTCCCAAGTAGCTGGGACTTACAGGCACCTGCCACAATGCCCGGCTACTTTGTTGCAGTTGTCTTGTTGTTTAGCTGCCTGGGCTGGATTCGAACCCGCCAGCTCTGGTGCATGTGGCCAGTGCCATAACCACAGTGGTATGGGTGCCGAGCCAAAGTGGATCTCTTTTTGTGTACTATAGGTTTTGGTGAATACAACATATGAATTTTAATTGTAGTGTTCAGCACGCTAACACTAAGGTAATTATTGATATGGTTAGATTTAGGTCTACCATTTTATAACTTGATTTATATTTTTCCACTCTGTTTCTCCTTTTCTCTGCCATTTTTAGGTTGATTTAATTAGTTTTGAATTCTATTTTAATTAATTATTGTATTGGGGGCTTTCCTAAAGCATTTTCAAAAAGATTATAAAATGATTATTAGAGTATACCGAAAATGACCCTATGCACTTTGGACAAATTAAGGGGGGAAATAGTCTTTTATATTTACTTACATATTTATCATTTATGGTGCCCTTAGTTTCTTCCTAAAGATCTATGTTATATCTGGTATCATTTCTCTTCAGCCTGGGGAATTTCCTTTAGAATTTTATGTAATAAAAAACCTATTTGTGATACATTTTCTCTTCTTTTAAAAAAAAATACCACGTGTCCCAGCTACTCGGGAGGCTGAGGCAAGAGAATCGCTTAAGCCCAGGAGTTGGAGGTTGCTGTGAGCTGTGTGATGCCACGGCACTCTACCGAGGGTGATAAAATGAAACTCTGTTTCAACAACAACAACAAAAAAATACCACATAACATATCTTTACGGCACCTTCATTCTCAAAGGATATTTTTACTAGCTGTAATATTCTAGGTTGGAAGAATATTTTTTTCTTTAAGTATTTTTTCTCCTCTATCATCTGGTCTCCATAGTTTCCAATAAGAAAGAATTCAGTGGTAACAATTAAAATCATTATTTTCTTGTATCTAATGTGTTAGTTTTTCTTACTCTTTTAAAATTTTTCTCTTTATCTTTGGTTGTTAGCAGTTTGACTACAATGTGGGAGTAATTTTTGTATTCATTTGCTGGGTGCTTAAGTGAGATTCTTGAATCTGTGTATTTATGTCCTTCAAAATGTTTTGGGACATTTAAGATCATTTCTTCAGGTATATTTTCTGCCCCCATCCTCTCCCTCTCCCTCTGGTATTCCAATTACATGGACCTAGTCTTTTAGGTACTGCGTTCTTCAGACTGGGTAATTCCTATTGACTTATCATATTTTGCCATGTATAATATGCTCCTGAGTATAATGCACACCCATGTTTCCCCCCCAAACTTTCAGGAAAATTCCCCTCAAGAAAGTGGCCGGCTCTTGGCTGGGAGATTCATCTGGAGAAGGCTAACACTCCCCTGGTAAACATGCGGATCATATTGCCCTCATACCCACCTGCTCTTTGAATGCTGACCCGCCCCTTTTTCCCAGGAACCCTTCCCTCCCTGCCACATCAGGGGCCCATGGCCAAGATGGCCACATGTGTGTCTGGGCAGAAAAGAGCTTCCAAGGTCACTTGGCTCCATGGGTAACCAGTCAGGTCCCTAGGATCTGCATGGGGCTCCTGGTCCCCTCCAAGGCCCAGGCCTCAGGCCTTGGCCCTCACTCCCCATGGCCATGGCCCACTTCATCAGCGTCACAGCCACCCCCTTCCCTCATCTGGCCCACTCCCACTGGATACCAGATCCTCACAGACTGGAACCCTATGTACCTGGTGGGCACAGACAGGAGGGTTCAGCAGCACCAGGAGGCCTGCTGGGCTCCCTGGCTCCCTAGCTGGGCTCCTTGGCTCCCAAGCTGTACTACTCATATAAAATGTGCATCATTAGTCTTCTCTCAAAAATTGGGGCAAAGAAGTGTGCATTATACATGGTAAAATATGGTGCCTTCAAATTCACTGACTCTGATCTCTAACAAGTTAGGCCTATAGTACATTTTTTATTTCAGGTACTTTATTTTTTAGTTGTGTTACTTCTATTTGGTTCTTTCTCATAATTTCTACTTTTCTGCCAATATTTTCCTTATTTTGTCCGTTATAAGTATATTGTCCTTTATGGTCTTGAACGTAGTTATGATAGTTGTTTTAAGACCATTGTTTGAGTGCCCAGAGTAGTTGCTCATGCTTGTTATCCTTGCACTTTGGGAGGCTGAGGCAGGTGAATCAAGATCAGCCTGGGCAAGAGTGAGACCCCATCTCTATTAAAAACAGAAAAACTAGCCGGGCATAGTGGCAGATGCCCATAGTCCCAGCTTCTCAGGAGGCTGACACAAAAGCATTGCTTGAGCCCAGGAGTTTGAGGTTGCTGTGAGCTATGATACCAGGGCACTGTACCCAGGGCATCAGAGTGAAACTCTGTCTCAAAAAGAATAAAAAAGAAAAGAAACACTCCTTGTTTGCTAATTTCACATCTAAGTTATTCTAGGGTCATTCTCTATTGATTATCTTTTCTCCTGAATAGGGATCATCTTTTCCTATTTCTTATATGTCAAGTAGTTTTAAATTGCATCTTGGACATTGCAAATGATAAGCTATAGAAAGTTTGGATTCTATTTGTGAGTTGTTGAGTGGTGAAAAAAATTTTAAGTTTTTTTTTTTAAAAGAAACTTTGGAATCAAGTATGGTCCTTCTAAAAGTTCTGGGGGAGGGTGTTTGTGTGTTTGTTTTTTATTTTAGGGGGCAGCAGAATTCCAGTGAAAACTGGAAAACCTTCTGGACAAATTCAAAAAGAGTTGTAACATTCATTCTAATTTTTTTTTGAAGCAAGCAATTGCTTTGGCTGAACCCAAACCGCCAATTCTATCTTCTGTGGTGGATGGTGGTTGAAGCTTCAGTTCAGTTCTTTTGATCTTGGATGGGTTGCTTGGAACCTGCTCAGTGCATGCGTGGCTCAGGGGTCATCCAGAGATTTGGGCAGAGTTTACACACAGAATTTGGGGTTCCACCTGTGTATCTTTCTTCCTTCTGAACATTTCCCCCTCAATTTTCAGCTGCCATGGAAACTGTCTTTTGATTCTTAAATGAATACAACTGATTTTTTTTTTATTGAATCATAGCTGTGTATATTAATGCAATCATGGGGCACCATGCACTGGTTTTATATACGATTTGACATATTTTCATCAAAGTGGTTACCATGACTGGATTTTCTATCCAAGTTTTAGTAACTCCACGCAGTGCAGTTTAGGGTTTTCTTTCATGCAAAGCTGCTGAAACATGCAAATCACCCAGTGCCTTTCCCTTCTTTCAAATATCAATTCCCCTCCAGTTTCTGCCTTTTTGCTGCTCTCCATTGCTTTTAGGTAGTTGTTCATTATCTTTTGTTGGGAATTTATAATTTTCATCTAAGAACAGGATTGGTTTGATAGCAACTCAAACTACTCAGCCATTGGCAAAAGTCAAACGCGTTTTACCTGCTTTTTCATTCTCTTGGTTATCAATCAAAGCTCATCTTTTGTGAACCTGGTTTTTATTGACTGAGTGCTGGGCATTGTGTATGAGAAAATTACAGAGATAATTTGAGGCTCTGGATGATGTTCTGTTTCTCCAGAGAGGATGTTCTTTTGCTTTTGGCAGGCAGATAAGCTAGAGGCAGCTCGTCTTAACTCTAATCAAAGTTGGGCTGCATCCTTGTGAGGGTTGATCTATTTCCAGGATTTATTTAAAGAAAGCTGGGAATGTTTACCTGTTTTCCCGTCCTTCACAGATCCTAAACTCCCATTTTTGTTCCATATCCCCTAAGACTGCTGAAATTCCTGCTCAGCTTCTTGGCCTCGAAGCTGTTGCTTCAATTTTTAAATTAGCAAGTCCCTTGAGTGGAAGAACGCTGCCAAATACTGGGCTCACTTACCTTATATTTCCTCCCACTCCAGATCTTGGCCCCACATCTACACTATCTTGGTAGCTCGCCAATGCCTTCAAACATATTTTTAATCCAGATTTTCTGGTTGTTTTTTTCTCAGTGGGAGGGTTGATCCAAAACAAGATTCAGACTTTGCTGGATGTGGAATGCTACCACTCACTTCTAAGTATTACTATTTTCTAAACAGTTTCCATTTAAAAAAAAAAAACTGAACCAAGAATTAATTTGATGTTTATGTCTAAATCTCATCAAACTCAGTAAAAGTGGTCTATACAATTTTTTTGTTCTAATACCTAGAAGACCGTTCTATGCCTATGTAATTTATGATATATATTAAGGTATTAATATTGAAGGATAATGCATGGTCAACATTTTGTGTTTATGGCAATTTGAAAAAGAATCTACTTTCTGTTTGATGGGTAGAAAATTATATCTATCAGATATCTAATAAGTAAACTTGTTTATTGTACCATTCAACTCCACATATCTGTATTTATTTTAAATTTATTTTATTTTTTGATGTCATTCCCTGAGAGAGGTGGATGTTAAAATATACCACCGCTTTTGCGGATTTATTTCATTTCTCCTTGCAATTCGGTCACTATTTGCTTTATATATTTTAAGCCATGCTTTAACTGCATAATGGTTCAGTTGTTTTATCTTTCCAGTGGTTTGTCATATTTCTCATTGAATACATTTTTACTTTAAATTAATTTTTCTACATTTGTGCAAATGCTGCTTTTTAGTTGCTATTGTTTTTGTTTGTCTGTTTGTTTGTTTTTGCCCAGGGCTGGGTTTGAACCTGCCACCTCCGGTATATGGGGCTGGCGCTCTACTCCTTGAGCCACAGGCACCGCCCCTTAATTGCTATTGTTTATGTGGTAGATCATCTCCAGATATAGTTACCAACAATTCCTCCCAGTCCTGTGAGCCTGTCTTGTCTATAGAATTGGAGTCTAATTCCCTCGACCTTAAATCCAGGCTGACCTTGTGACTTGCTTTGGCTGATAGAAGGTGGCAGAAGTGATAGTGACAATTCCCTGCCCTGCCCCTAAGCAGCCGTAGCAGCTTCCGCCATCCTGCTTTGGCAAGCCTGCTACCATGAAGCACAGTCATTCACATGAGAGTAAGGAATGTTGACGCACCACGTGGAGAGAGAGTGTCCTTTTGTATTAAAGCATGCCGCACCTGATGGGAGTAAATTCTTCTTGAACCTTCCAGCCCAGGCACCTACTGAATGCAACCAAGTGAGTATCACAGATGATACCACATGGGGCAGAGGGGCAGCCCAGCCCAGCCCCCAAGGAATTCCTGACCCACACATCAGTGAGAAGTAACAATTCATTACTTATTTGTGCGCCTAAGTGAGAGTTATTTGATACTCATCAATAAAGAGCTGAGACAATTTGGTTTTGCACCTTCTCCTATCTATTCAAATCTTGAGACCATATTTTTACTAGGTTGTGTATTTTCTCATTGATGAGTTTTGGGAGCCCCTCCTAAATTCGGGATACAAATCCTTTGTTAGATACACAGTTTGAAAATATTTTGTTTTTCCAATCTATAGTTTGTCTTTTCATTCTTTCCATAGTGCCTTTAAAAGACCAGGAGTTCTTAATCTTGGTGAAACCCAATTTATCATTTTTGTTCTCTATGGATTCTGGTTTTGGTGTCATAGCTGAGAAAACTTTGTTTAACCCAAGGTAACAAAGGTTTTTGCATGTATGTTCTTCCAGAAGTTTCACAGTATTAGGTTTTACATTTAGGTCTATGATCCTTTTTAAGTACTTTTTTTTTTTTTTCTTTTTGAGACAGTCTCTCTGTCACCCAGGGGTTTGTCATCACAGCTCACAGCAACTGCTTGGGCTCAAGAGTTCCTCTTGCCTCAGCTTCCCAACTAGCTGGGACTACAGGCACCTGCCACAACACCCAGCTAATTTTTTCTATTTTTTACTAGAGACAGGGTATCTTCCTTGCTCAGCCTAGTTTTGAACTCCTGAATTCAAGTGACCCATGTGCCTTGGCCTCCCAGAGTGCTAGGATTACAGGCCTGAAACACCACACCTGGCCTAAAATTTTTAATCAGCTCATCCTGTGGAGATTTTGATTGGAATTGTGTTGAATCTATGGATCAGTTTAAGGAGAATTGACTTTTTTTTTTTTTTTTTTTTTTGAGACAGAGCCTCAAGCTGTCGCCCTGGGTGGAATGCTGTGGTATCATAGCTCATAGCAATCTGTAAGTCCTGTCTTCTGTCTCTGCCTCCCAAGTAGCTAGGACTACAGGTGCCTGCCGCAACGCCCGGCTATTCTTTGGTTGTAGTTGTCATTGTTGTTTGGCAGTTCCTGGGCTGGATTCGAACCCTCCAGCTCAGGTGTATGTGGCTGGTGCTTTAGCCGCTTAAGCCACAGGCACCAAGCCTGACTTTTTTTTTAATCATCAGGCCTACAATGTCATTTTGTCTGTTTGTTTCATGTTTTTGTTTTTTTTGAGACAGGGTTTCACTCTATTGCCTCGGCTAGAGTGTAGTGGCGTCATTATAGCTCACTGCAACCCCAAACTCCTGGGCTCAAGTGATCCTCCTGCCTCAGCCTCCCAAAGTGCTGGGACTGAGCCACTGTACCCACCCTAGACATCTTAACTATGTTGAATTCTTCAATATATGAAATTACATACCTCTCCATTTACACAAGTTTTCTTTGATTTCTTTCCTCAGGTTTTATAGTTTTCAGAATGCAAATCTTGCACATTTTTGTTATGTGTATATCAAAGTGCTTTAGGTTTATTGGTGCTATGGTAATTAATACTATTTTATTTCAATTTACAATTGTTCACTGCTAGTATACAGAAACACAATTGATTTTATATATTCACATTGTATCTCGAAAACTCAATAACCTCACTTCTAGCATCTTTTGCTAGATCCTCTGGGATTGTATCTACATAGGCAAACATGCCCTCTCTGAATAGAAAGAGTTTTCTTTCTTTTTTTTTGCAGTTTTTGGGCCAGGGCTGGGCTTGAACCCGCCACCTCTGGCATATGGGGCTGGCGCCCTACTCCTTTGAGCCACAGGCGCTGCCCAAAGTTTTATTTCTTAATCTCCAATCTGTATGTCAATTATTTCATTTTCTTGCCTCATTGCACTGTCTAGAACCTCCAGAACAAGGTTAAATAAGAGTGAAAATAGTTGACATCTCGCCTTGTTCCCCATCTTAGGGTGAAAATGTTCATATTAAACACATATGACTTTGTTGATGCCCTTTATCAGGTTGAGGAAATTCTATTCTTAGTTTGCTGGGAGATTTTATAATAAATAGATGCTGGATTTTATTTCAAAAAATTTCTGCGTATTAGATGATCATATGTTTGTTTTCCTTTGTTTTTTAATTTAGTGAATTGCATTGATTATTTTACAAGTGTTGAACTGACCTTGTGTTTCTAAGAGAAATCCCACTGGGACACAACTCTGTTTATATATTGTTGGATTTGATTTTTCTAGTATTTCATTAAAGTTTTGCAGCTAAGTTCATGAGGGATGTTGGTTTGACGTTTTCTTTATATGTAATTGTTTTTTCTGGTCTAATACCAGTAAGCTGTCCTCATAGATGAGTTGGTAAGTGTTCTCTATTCTTACAGATTATGGAAAAGTTTGAGTAGTACTAATGTTATTCCTTCTGTAAATATTGGATATAATTCCCAAATGAAACCATCTGGGCCTGAAGTTATCTTTGTTGTAAGTTTTGAAACTGTGAATTTGGTTTTCTTAATAGAATTAGGACTAATCAGGTTATCCATTTTTTTCTTGAATGGACTTCGGTAGTTGATGTCTTTCAAGGAATTTTTCCATTTCGTATAGTGGTTAAATTTATGGACATAGAATTGTTTGTCAAATTCTCTTATTCTTTTAATGTCCGTAGCATCTGAAGTCATATCCTATCTTTCATGTCTGATATGTGTAATTTACATTTGTCTCCCTTTTTGTTCTTGGTCAATTTGGTTACAAATTCATGAATGCTATTGATAGTAATCTTTTCAAGGACCAGTTTATAGTATCATTTCATCCTTTCCTTCCCTGCTTCCTTTCTTCCTCCCTTTTTTTCTTTCTTTGACAGATTCTCACTTTGTTGCCCTTAGTAGAGTGTCATGGTGTCATAGCTCACAGCAAACTCAAACACTTGGGCTCAAGTGATTTTCTTGCCTCAGCCTCCTGAGCAGCTGGGACTGTAGGCACTCAGCATAGCACCTAGCATTTTTTTTTTTTTAGCTCTGGTTCAGGCTGGTCTCAAACTCCTGAGCTCGAGCAATCCACCCACCTTGGCTTCCAAGAATGCTGGGATTACAGGTGTGAGCCACCACACTCAGCCTTGATCACTTTTCTATTCTGAATTTTATTAGTTTCTGCTCACATCTTTATCACTTCTTTCTTTCTACTCAATTTGTTTTTAATTAGATCCAGATAAACATTTGATGCTGTCACTTTCTTATAAGTCTTATTTTAGCTGCAGCCAACAAATTTTAATATATTGTGTCTTCATTTTGTATTGTTGTATTTTCATTTTTATTCCATTCAAAATTTTTTTTTTTTTTTTTGCAGTTTTTGGCCAGGGTCAGGTTTGAATCCGCCACCTCCGGTATATGGGGCCAGCACCCTACTCCTTTGAGCCCCAGGTGCCACCCTCAAAATACTTTCTAATTTCCCTTGTGACTTCCTCTTTGACTTGGAGGTCATTTATAGAAGTATGGTTTCATTTTCAACCATTTGGGGGATTTTCCAGTTATCTTTCTGTTCTTCATCTTTTCTTTTATTTTTGTATTTTTTCTAGCCTGATACTGAACTTTAGTTCAATTTCATTATGATCTGATAACATATTTTGTATGAGTTTAATTATTTTATATTTTTCAAGGTTTTTTTTTTTTTTTTTAGTCCAGAATATGGTCTATCTTGAGGACTATTTCATATACGTTTGAAAAGAATATATAATACATTATTCTGTTGCTGGGTATTCTTTAAAATTTAATTAGATGAAGTTTGTTGATATTTTGTCTACAATCTTTCTGTTTTTTTTTTTTTGAGACATAGTCTCACTATGTCACCCTCTGTAGTGCTGTGGTATTGCAGCTCACAGCAACCTCAAACTCTTGGGCTTAAGCCATTCTCTTGCCTCAGCCTCCCAAGTAGCTGGAACTACAGATGCCTGCCACAATGCCTGGCTATTTTTTGGTTGCAGTCGTCATTGTTGTTTAGCAGGCCCAGGCCAGCCTCAAACCCACCAGCCTCGGTGTATGTGGCTGGCGCCCTACTCAATGAGCTACGGGCACCAAGCCTCTTTCTGATTTTTTTTGTCTACTTACTATTTTTATTACTGAGAGGAAAAATATTGAAATCTCCAAGTATAATTGTGGACTAGTCTATTTCTCTTTTTACTTCTATCAGATTTTGCTTCACATTTGTTTTTTAATAAGAAATAAGGTCTCACTCTATTTCCCAGGCTGGTATACAGTGGTCCTATCATAGCTGACTGCAACCTCAAACTCCTGGGATCAAGAGAGCCTCTGACCTCAGCTTCCCAAGTAGCGAGGACTACAGATGCATGCCTAGCTAACTTTTCTGATATTTTTGTAGAGATGGGGTCTGGCTCTGTTGCCCAGGCTGGTCTTAAACTCCTGGCCTCAAGCAATCCTCCTGCCTCAGCCTCCCAAAGTGCTAGGATTATGGGCATGAGCTAATACAACTGTCCTGCTTCATGTATTTTTGAATGTCTGTTGTTATGTGTTACGATGTCTTCTTGGAAAACGAACCCCTTAATCATTATGAAATATCCTTCTTGATCTATGGTAATATTCTCACTCTTTTACTCTGTCTATGCTTTTATATTTAAAGTGAGTTTCTTGTAGACAGAATGTAGTTGGGTCTTGCTAGTTTTATTTATTTTTTTTTTTGTAGAGACAGAGTCTCACTTTACTGCCCTTGGTAGAGTGCCGTGGCGTCACACAGCTCACAGCAACCTCCAGCTCTTGGGCTTATGTGATTCTCTTGCCTCAGCCTCCCAAGCAGCTGGGACTACAGGCGCCCGCCACAACACCCGGCTATTTTTTTGTTGTTACAGTTTGGCTGGGGCTGGGTTTGAACCTACCACCCTCGGCATATGGGGCTGGCGCCCTACTCACTGAGCCATAGGAGCCGCACAGCTCTTGCTAGTTTTGTAATCTAACCTGATGAACTTTTTCTTTATTTGCTGTGTTTAGACTATTTGCCTTAATGAAATAATTGAAATGGTCAAATTAAAATATAGCGTTTGGCTGGCTATTTTAACTTACTCCATCTGTTCTCTATTTCTTTTTTTCTTCCTTTCTTTGTGTTGATTATTTTTTATGATGCCATTTTGTCTTCACTAGTGGTTTATTATTTATACCTCTTTAAAAATTTCCTCTGGTGGTTGCTGTAGGATTTACAATGTATATATTTAATTAATATCAGCTTACTTTCAAATAATATCACACTGCTTCATGTATAGAGTATTCTTCTGATTCCCCTCTCTCATCCTTTGTGCTATTCTGTTATACATTTTACCTTTCATAGGCTAGAAACCCACAATACATTGAATTTTATATTTACTTTAATTTCGGCTATTTCTATCATTCTCCATTTTTAGTGTGCTTCCAAGCTATTATCCGGTATCTTACCTTTTTTACCTAAAAAACTTATTTTAGTGTATCTTTAGTGTGGGTCTGCTGGTAATAAATTTTCTCAGTGTTTGTCTAAAACATTTTAATTTCTCCTAAGTTTTTTTTTTTAAACTGTCTCCCTGGGTAGAGTGCCATGGCATCACAGCTCACGGCAACCTCCAACCCCGGGCTCAAGTGATTCTCCAGCCTCTGCCTCCCAAGTAGCTAGGATTACAGGCTACGGCCTGCCACAATGCCCAGCTATTTTTATTTATTTATTTTTTTTGGTTGCAGCCATCACTGTTGCTTGGCAGGCCTGGGCTGGATTCGAACCCGCCAGCTCAGGTGTATGTGGCTGGCGCTTTAGCTACTTGAGCCACAGGCGCCGAGCGTCTCCTAAGGTTTTGAAATATGTTCTTTCTATACAGACAATTCTAGGTTGATGAGTATTTTCTCTTTCAATACTTTAATGATGTTCCTATAGGGGCTTCTGATTTGTATAGTTTCTGCTGAGAAGTCTGCTATAATTCCCATTTTTGTACCTCTGTATGTAATATACCTCTTTTCTTTGGTTGCCTATAAGAGTCAAGATTTTCTCTTCATCTTAAATTTTTAGCAGTTTGAATGTGATGCAATTCTCTCTCTCTCTTTTTAAAAATTTATCCTCCCTGGTGTTCTCTGAGCTTCTTACATCTTTGATTTGTGATTTGTTTTCTTTCACTAATTTCAGGAAATTCTCAGTCATTGCCTCTTTAAATATTTGTTCTACTTCATTTCCTTCCTTCTCTCTTTTTGGAACTATAATTATGCAATTGTAATAGAGGAAAGAGCGGAAGGCCCTCTCTTTTCACTGTATCCCATTGGTCTTTGTGTCTTCTCTTTATTTTCCGTTCTTTCGTCTTTCTCCATGTTTCTGACCTATCTGAATCTTTTCTCCTGACCTATTTTCCACTTCACTAATTTTAACACCTTTTCAGGTGTTGGTAAGCCCATCTAACAAGTTTTGAATTTTATTTTTCATATTTTGGTTTAATTTAATTTAATTTATTTATTTGAGACAGAGTCTCACTATGTCGCTCTCAGTAGAGTGCTATGGTGTCACAGCTCACAGCAACCTCAAACTCTTGGACTTAAGCAATTCTCTTGCCTTAGCCTCCCAAGTAGTTGGGACTACAGGCCATATTTTTGTTTTACAATATTCACTTGATTACGTTTATAAATTTCAAGTAGCTGTTAAAATTCTTTATCTTTTCATTCATTTTATCCATCTTTTCTGCTTTTTTTTTTTTGCAGTTTTTGGCCGGCCCCCTCTGGTATATGGGGCTGGCGCCCTACTCCTTGAACCACAGGTGCCACCTGTAATTTTTTTTTTTTAATGCATTGATTGTAGCTATTTTAAAGTCCTTGTCTGTTAATTCCAATATCTGGTTTATCTGTAGGTTTGCTTCTATTAATTTTTTCCTACTGATTATTGGTCACATTTCTCTGTCACTATGGGTGTTTAACAATTTTAAAAATTATGCCATGCATAGGGGCTCTAGGTGAAGGTTTCCCTAGTCCTCTGTTAGGCAGGTAGGATGGCGGAGCTAATTGCTTCAATACAATCGGGAATTGAGCTGGAGCAGGGCTAAGTTGCACTTTTAGTAAGTTTCAGCCTATCTTTGATTCATTCTGGTTCTTTGGGTATGGCTCTCCCGGGCTTTTAATTGAGAGACTGGAAGATCTCTATCTTCTCAGCCCTAAATGACTATGAGAGATTCAGTTCTTCCCTTTGCACCTTCTTTACAGGTAGAGCACCAGTGTTTGTGGTAGTCCCCTCCCTCTGCTGGGACTAAACACAACAAAAACAACAGGAGATTTCACTTCATCTCTGAAAACATCTTTCAGAGTTTTTAGCTCTGCGATGTAGCCTCCCACACAGCCCCAGAACTCAAAAAATGTTCTGTGTTTTACGTGAGGAATACTGGCCATGAAATGAAAACTTTGGTAAGTTACCACCTTGGTAACGCAAGACTAGCTAGAAAAAGCTTAAAGTTTTGCTGGCTTCTCTTTCCTTGAGTAGAGCCTCTTGGTCACTATGCCATTTGACTGGGGCGGGGGGGGGGGGGCGGTATCATTCTTTTTATTTCAGTCTGGGAGACTCCAAACTTGGCAGATCTTAACGTTTTCCCTTATATATTTCTTCCTATCTTTATTTTCAAGAAACAAACCATGCCAATACAGCTGAAGCTCTGTTTTTTCTTCCCCATCCCATCCCCTCTCCCTCTGTAGGGATAGCAACTATATTGAATTTGGTCTTCATGATTTTCAGATTTCCTTTTTATTAAGTTATTATTTGTATAGACTAGAATTTGCTTATTTCAAGCATATGAAATATGATGGTTTTGGTGATTGTATGAAATTGTGTAACCACCATCACAATCAAGATATAAAATAATTCTATCACCCAAAAAGGTTTCCTTGTTCCCCTTGGGAGTTAATCCCTTGCCCCTACTCTGGCCCTAGATAAGAATTGCCTTCCATCACTGTGGTTTTGCATTTTCTAGCACTTTCTATAAATGGAATCATGGTGTACATAGTATTTTATGTTTGATTTCTTTCGCTTATCATAGTATTTTTGAGATTTAGACATGCTTTCGGATGTATTATTGTTTCATACTTTTTATCATTAAGTAGAATTCCTAGGTACGGATATGCAATAATTCAGGTAACCATTCATCACTTGGTGAACATTTAGGTTGCTTCCAGTTTGGAGCTATGCTGCACAATGCAACTATGAACATTTGTGTAGCAATCTTTGTAAGGACATATGCTTTAATATGTCTTGGGTAAATACTTGGAAGTAGATTGTATTATAGGGTAAGTACAGGTTAACTTTATAATATGATAACACCCTGTTTTCCAAAGTGACTGTGCCATTTTGCATTCCCACCAGCAATCTCTGAGCATTCCAGTTGTTCCATATCCTTTCCACCACTGGGTATTGCTAGCCTTTTTAACTTTAGTGCATAGTGGTACCTCATTATTGTTTTAATTTTATTTATCTAATGATTAGTGAAGCTGAGCAACTTTTATGTGATCATTGCCGTTCATACATCTTCTTTTGTAAAATCTCTGTTCAAATCTTTTGCCCAGTTTTATTGGGTTGTTTTATTATCACATTGTAAGATTTCTTTATATATTTTGGATACACACTCTCCATATGTGTTTTTAAACATAAATTTGACTTAAGTACAATCATCTGTGTTATACTAAATGCATGAAAAAAGACACGTAGTATTGTTTTCATGTTGTTAACTTTATATATAGATACCATACAAAAACGATTGTTCTACAATTGCTTTTATTTCCACTAGGCATTATATTTTTTTTAAATTTATCCCTGTGGATACTCTAGATAATTCATTTTACTTATTGTATAGAATTTTATAATAGGATCAAAACATGATTTATTCATTCATTCCCTGTTGGATTATAAGTTGTTTCCATTTTTTTGCTATTACAAACAGATCTACAATGAACACTCATATATATTTTCTTACACACACATAAGAATTTTTCTAAGCAAATACCTAGAAGAGGCGTAAGGGCTGCATATCTTTAAATTTATTCCAATTTTCTCTTTAGCTATATTTATTCTACTATTCAGCCAACCTACTGAGTTTTAAATTTGAACAATTATTTTAAATTTCCAAGATCTCTTAGTGACTCATTTTAGTAACAGCCTGTTCTCAATTCATGGATCTGATAGCCTCCCCAAAGTCTCTAGGGTTAGTAATTCCACTAATTTAAGGTCTTTTTTTGTTTATGCTTGCTCTTTTAGGTCTATTTCCTTGGGTCTTAGGTCTTTTGTTTGTTTGTTCATTTGTTTGTTTTGAGACAAAGTCTCACTCTGTTGCCTGCGTAGAGTACCATGGCATCATCATAGTTCATAGCAACTTCAAACTTCTGGGTTTGAGCAATCCTCTTGCCTCAGCCTACCCACTAGTTGGGACTACAGAAGTGTGTAACCATGCCCAGTTGGTTTTTCTATTTTTAATAGAGGTGGGGGGGTGGGTCTTGCTCTTGTTCAGGCTGGTCTCAAACTCCTGAGCTCAAGCAATCCACCCGCCTCGGCCTCCCAGAGTGTTAGGATTACAGTTGTGAGTCATCGTGCCCAGCCAGGTCTTCTGTTTATTGAGTGTGATGCTTCTTTTTCAGAGTGATGACTTTCCTCAAATTCTTGGGTATTCTGCACTACTAAATACCCCCAGGCCATGTCTCTGACTCTCAGATCCAAATATTTCCACTCACTGCTCTGCTGGTGGAGTTGCTAAGCATCAGCAATGTGTGTGTGTTGGGTGGTGGTGGGGGACAAAGCTGGGTAGGGATGGGTGGGTCAGCCTGGCTGCTCATCTTGCCTTTGACCGCTGACTCCCATGATTTCTCAGGCGTTTCTGCCGGTCCAAGTACCCTGCCATCCAGTTGTCTCTGAGCTTGGAGCACTCCTGGAACCAGCCCCACCTTGCACAGTGAATCTCTCCTCCCGCGTTTTGGGCTATGGACTCCTCTGTCAGTCTAAACCTGTCTACTTTACATCTTTCAGGAATTCTGTCGAAGACACTCTTTCTTGTTTTCTACAACTATTATACATTTATATTAGCACATTTTTTTTTTGCAATAACTAGAGATTTAGAGAGCGAGAACTGTGTTCCCAGCCTGTCACTTCTCCCCAATCTTCTGTCCATCTCACCTTTGTCCCATTCTGTCTTCCTTGGGTCTCCCTCAGTCTCTGGCTGTCATCCTGTTTCTGTGTCTCTCTTGGACTCCACCTCAGTTCTGATGATCTCTGTTCTCGCTCTTCCTGGCTTCCTGAGGCCCCTCTGCCTCATCAACCCCCTGATCCCAGGGGCTGTTTCCATCCGTGCGAGGCCCTGGCCCCCATGGCTGGCTGGCTCTGGAGCAGTTTGCGGGTGGGGGAGCCCCAGATTGCTGCAACGTGGAACAAGAATTTCCAACACATGCTCCCCTGGCAGCCTGCCACCAAGCCTGCTGCCTGCCAACATCACACTTCAACTTAAAGAGGGAAAACTGCCAGACCAATGTTTTAGCTACAGCCCCATATCAGGGTTGCACGGGGAATCTCGCAGCAGCCCCTGCCAGGAGCTGGAGCTGTGAGGGGATTCAGAAAGGGGCTCTGGACTGCTGGGTGGTAATGGGGGGGATCCTGTCTTCTACCCACCCCAGAAGGTTCACTGGTTCTGGGTACCAGAAAGTTTGCCTGGAATTCGCCCTAGAAGGAGGCAGACCACCACATCCTCATTGTTTCTCCTTGTCCCGGCGCCACCCACAGCATGGCTACCTCCTCCACCTACAGACAGGCAGCTCTATGCTCTGAGCCAAGAGACCTTATGCTCCGGGAATGGTCTAGGACTGAGGAAAGTCAAGGGAATAACTCTAGTTTTACTGGTCAAGAGTTCGAATATGTCAGAGACCAGTGTAGAAGCACTCATCCTCACCAAGGAAGAAATGTCCCCCCCCTCTCAGTGCAGAAGCTCCATTTCTCTCCTAGGACTTAACCCCTGTCAGTACACACGTGCCCATCCTTGCCGGTGTAGATCTGCCCACATAAGGAAGTACTCGTCAGGGCAAAGGTCAGGACTTCTAGTCACGTGTGCGTGGAAAAGTGCCCATCTCTACCTGTGCACGGCACCCTCTCCTGATTGTACAGAGACACCAGTCATCCCCTTTCTGGCCCTGTGGACATTTCCAGCTCAGCCGTGGCAGATGCTTTTCTTCCCATCACGGCAGAAGCACCTGCATCCGTGACTCTGTTGCCATCACTACAGAAGTGCTCTCTCTCTACCTCCCACCAGGATTCTATCTGCATGCCCCTTCTTCCAGGAAGCCTTCCCATTCTTCCAGGGAAGATGCATCCTCCCTGCACATGAGGAGGCTCATCAGGGCAACGAAGAAGCATCCTCGTCTCTAAGTAGAAGCACCTGGCACCGTCAGCACGCTAGTTAGTATCCCCCCTGCGTGGGTACACCCCGTATTCCAGCATGGGTGGGCATCCCAGATCTGGGGCAATGCCACTTTTTAGGGGTACAGTGGCTCCTGCAGCAGTGAATATAAACACATGCATGCATGTAAATCGTTTTAACCACTGTAGGAACATCCACCCTTGCAAATATAGAGGCTTCCAATCCTACCAGCGTAGAAGTTCCCCTTAATATAAAGGCATCCCCCGGTGGGAGTGCAGAAACTCCCAGCTCTGCCAATATGGATGCGCCCAGCTGCAGCCAGAGCCTGGGAGGCCCCTGGAGACACCTGTCAGACCCAGAAGGCGTGCGTATCAATGAGGGCAGGACAGAAAGGTGGGGCCGTGAGAAAACACCTGATCAAGCCCCAGCCGGCTGCGGAAGCTCCGGCTGCCAATATAAACAGATAAGCACTAATAATCACCCTTTCTTAAAAGCCTCACTTTCGTGTCCCATTTTCCTGAGGACGCCACCTGCACAGCTGCTCCTAATCAAGGACCATTTAATTCATTCCCAGATCATTGTCTGCACTAATTGTCTTAAACAAACCCAAGTTCATTTCACCTTATTCCCCACGGGCCTGAAGGGCTTCTAATTACCTGTAGGTGGTTCTCCACGCAGCCCAGCTTCATTAAAGATCACAATATGTTCTTCTAATAGGTTTCCCATTAAAATCCAATGGGTCCCCATCACAATGAGTTATGTCTAAAAAAAATCCACTAAAATATACTTTAATTAAAGTGAATTAAATATTGCATATGTCTGTTTCTGCCAACAGGTCGCACTTGAGACTGATGCTAGCAGGAAGCGAGGAGAAGAGGTGGGAAAGAGGGAAGGGGAGGGTACAAGAAACTCAGCTGTGCAGCGAAGAGTTTTGGAATCAGACAGGGGCTTTGCAGTTCCTGGCAGGGCGACTCTGGGCAAGCTCTTTTTCACCTTCAGTTTCCTCCTCTCCAAAATGACAATAATAATCCCTAGCTTGCAATTTGTTTTTTCTAAGAATAGTGACTGTATAAAAAGTGCTTCACATACATTAAAAAGTACTCAAGAGATGTCACTGTTGTCTTATAACTAAATATTGTATCAGTTGGCTGTGCCATGTAACAATCACCCCCCATCTCAGTGGCTTACAAAAACAAACTTTTTTTTCTCAGGAGGATTGCAATTGAACCCTGGCCCATCGTGTATATTTTTATTCAGGAACAGACTGACAGCATAGCCCCTCTCTGAGACGCACCCCTATCGTGGCAGAGGACAGAAATTCAGGAGGGCACCTGTGGCTCAGTGAGTAGAAGAAATTCGGAGAACAAGCTGACCCTGCGGCTGCACTCACAGCTTGTGCTACACATGCAGAGGTAGTGTCTCTCTTTTTCCAGGGGTCAGATCAGGTCTTACTGCCTCACCTAGGATGCAGGGCAAGGGTGGCGCTGGATAATTCTCTTACAGGGAAGTGAATGAGTAATTGTCAACAGTAAAACCATACTCCACAATTCTCCCAGTAGATTTTATGGCAGTGTTTCCCAAACTTGCCTGATGATGAGATCTTGGGGGTGAGGGGGATAAAATTATAGAGGCTGAGTCCCAGTTCAGAAGTACTATGTCACATTCTCCAGGGAGGGTCCTAGGAATCTGTACTTTTTATTATTTATTTATTTTGATAGAGTCTTACTCTGTTGCCCTGGGTAGAGTGCCATGGCATCGTAGCTCACAGTAACCTCTAACTCTTGGACTTAAGGAATCCTCCCATCTCAGCCTTCCAAGTAGATGGGACTATAGGCACCTGCCACAATGCTCGACTAACTCCTGAGCTCAAGCGATCTACCTGCCTCAGCCTCCCAAAGTGTTAGGATTATAGGCGTGGGCCACTACGCCCAGCTACTCTGTATTTTTAAAACAAATGTCTCAGATCATCTTTACCATTAGTAGCATTTGAGAAACACCGTTTTGTAGAATAGCAGTTAAGAATGTGGGCTTTGAAACAGATCTGAGGTTGCAAACTGTCTCCACCACATATTAACTGTATAATCAAGGGACAGTTTTTTAATCTCTCTGAATCTCAGTTTCTTCATTTGTGAAAAAAGATAATGCACGCAAAGCACAAGGCACAGTCTCTGGACAGGGGAAGCCTCCTGAACACGAGCTCTTCCTCGTTTTCCATTTGACTTTATTTTCTAAAGCCATTTTAGATTCACAGCGAAATTGAGAGGGAGCTACAGAGAGCTCCCCTCTACCTCCTGCGCCATACATGCGCAACCTCCCCCATCACCATCCTGCACTAGAGGGGAACATTTGTTACAACTGAAGAGCCTGGATTAGACACATCCTCACGGAAGTCCACAGCTTAGCTTAGCTTAGGGTTCATTCTTGGTCTTGTACATTCTGTGGGCTCGGACAAACGTACACTGGCACGTGTCCATCATTATCATATAATACAGAGTATTCCCACTGCCCTAGAAGTCCTGTCTTCTGCCAGTTCATTCCTCCAACAGCTCTTCTTGTTTTTAAAATAATAATGATGATAATGAATATGAAGTGCCTGCTCAATGTGTTGTAATTAAGTGGTGAACTCTAAGAACAGTAGTGTTAAATTGTGATGACAGTAATACACATAATGGAAACATGTGTAACATATATGTAAGGATTAAACAGGAAGAGTTATCTATGGTAGCAAAAATTGGTTTAAGCTCTAAATGCCTAAACTCTAATCGTCCCAGACTCCAGCTATACATTAGAGTCACTGGTGGCACTTACAAAACTTCTCTTGCCTTGGCCCCACCACTGGAGATTCCTATTTAATTAGTGCAGGGTGTGGTCCACTCTGGTCAAGCTCTCCAAGAGTTTCTACTGTTCAGCGAGCTGTGGAAACCATTGCCCCAGAGCTTTGCTACTCAAAGTGTGGTCCTCGGGCCAGCAGCTCCAGTGCACCTAGCACCTTGGACCTGAGGAATCAGAACTCACAAACTCCTCTGGTGATTTCACCCACATTCAAACCTGGGAATCACTGCCCCAGGAGGTCGTCACCCCCTCCACCCCCACATGGTTGTAGCAGTTTTTCAGCCTCGAAGAAATGCTTTCCTCTCTGGGCTTCTGTGACACCACACACTTCTGGTTTTATACATTTCTGGTTCCTTCTCAAGTTTCCCCCTGACTCTTCTGCTTTGAATGTCAAGGCTCAGTGTTGAGTGCCCCCATTCCCTTGTTGCCCTCCAGGATCCCATGGTTTTAGAGCCCATCTATTTAAATACCATTCATGTGGCTCCTGAGCTGCAAGAGGTGTTGGGAAAATAAATACCTGTGTCAGGGCCGACTTTGAGGACCTGCAGCCTGGGTGGTTCTGCCTTTGTTGTTGTCGTCTTGACATCTGTAATAATTTTTGAACAAGGGGCTCTGCGTTTTCATTTTGCATTGGATTTGCATTTGCAATTTGCATAATCTGCCCTGCAAATTATGTAGTGGGTTCTGACCTCTGCTCCCATATGGCTCCCCAGGTGGAGAGTCAAAAACTGGCAAAACATCCCCAGGATGAGCCTCTCCCACCCTGGGACATTGGTAACTGGTCCCCTGCTCCTTCTTGCCTCCAGAACAGCCAGAATGATCTTGGGGAGTGCAGGGCAGGGGGTTGGGGGCCTTCCCAGCTCTCTATGTGGTGAGTGCCAACTGTCCCACTCCCTCCCCACCTCTCCCTCTTTTCACCCCCCATCCTCCAGCCAGAATGAGTGTCCTTCAGTCCGTTGACCTCTAGGGTCTTTGTGCTGGCTGTTCCCCTGCTGGGAACACTCTCCTTTCCCACCGGTTTGGATGCTCCATCCTCCACAAAGCTGATTTCCTGACCCTTCCCCAGGGAAGCCTTCCCTGATGCCTCTCCACATTCGGGGTCAGGTGTACTCTGAGTTCGCCATGTCCCCTGTGCACCCCCACCCAGAACTGCTCGCTCACATGGAGCAGTGAGCACCCATGTTTTCATGCCCGAGTCCTCTTCCAGACTCTAATTTCCCTGAGAGGAAGCATCTGTCTCTTTCTCTTATACCCCTGGTCGGAGGACACTGTGCCTGGCACGTAGTCAGAGATCATCAGCTATTTGTTGAATAAATGAATGTAGCTGCTGCCCTCGCCCTGTTTTGAGGCCAGAGCTCTGAGACATGGGCCATTGCTTTTACTTTTGAGGCTGAAGCCTCAGTAGGGCGGCCACCTCCTTCACGTCTACTACAGCATGCCGGGGCGTAGACCCGGTCCCACCAGCAGCAGAGAGACTTGCTATCTCTTCCGGTGCCTTTGAAGGTAGCTGCCCACCCAGGCCAATCCTGCTAGTGATCCTTTGAGGTAATTGCCTTGTCCCTTCCTGTCATGGGTCTGGCTGGTTGTGCTGGAGTGGGCTCTTGTCACCAGTTACTGACATGGTGGGAATAGCTACACCGTGGAAATTGGCAAATGCTACAGATGAGGGCTTTCTCATTGCTGCCGGAGAGCTGGTTCACCAGTGTACCCATGTGTCGAATATTTGCTTAAATTCCTTCAACACTTGCATAAAGTCCTTGAACTTTGCTGCCCACACCCAGCTCAACCAGGCTTCTCTCCTTCAGGTGGAATCCAGTCACACTGGTCCCAGCCCTACCCACCCAAACAGTGGGTAAGGGATGAGGCTGTGACCCCTTTCCTGGGCCTGGTCTCTAGCAGAAGGGAAAACCACAAACCCCTCCACCCATCTGGCTGAGAAGCCATCCATGAGATGGACACTTCTGGGCTCTGCCCCCACCCTTACCACCCAGCTGTGCCTCTGGTGTGAACGGTCACCTGGAGACCCATCTTTCTCATGGCCTCAGTAATGCCCATGCTTTAGCCACGTAGCCCCACCACTCTTTTCTGTCCCGCTGTGCTACTCAGCCAGACTGCCAAGGACCCAGACACCTTACTTTTCCTTTTTAAAGTATGACTATAGCTTATTGATTTTTTTACCAATTATTTTAATGCAGTTGACTCATGAACAACATTTTTTTTTTTTTTTTTAGAGACAGAGTCTTACTTTGTCACCCTCGGTAGAGTGCCGTGGTGTCACAGCTCACAGCAACCTCCAGCTCTTGGACTATGGCGATTCTCTTTCCTCAGCCTCCCAAGTTGCTGGGACTACAGGCACCTGCCACAATGCCTGGCTATTTTTGTTGCAGTTGGCACTGCTGATCCAGCTGGCCGGGGCCAGCTTCGAACCTGCCACCCTCTGTATATGGGGCTGGTGCCCTATCCACTGAGCCAAAGGTGCTGCCCATCAACAACACTGGGATTAGGAGCACTGACCCCTTGCACAGTTGGAAATTAGCATATACCTTTAGACTCCCCCAAAACTTAACTACTAATAGCTACTATTGACCAGAAGCTTCACATAGTCAATTAACACATATTTTATACGTTATATGCATTATTACTGTGCTCTTACAATATGTAATAGTAAGCTAGAGAGAGTCAAATGTTATTAAGAAAATCATATGGAGGAGAAAATATATTTACTATTCATTAAGTGGAAGTGGATCATCATAAAGGTCTTCAACCCCATCATCCTCTGGTTGAGTAGGCTGAGAAGGAGGAGACAGAGGAGGGGTTGGTCTTGCCGTCCAGGGGGGGCAGGAGAGGCAGGCACACCTGTGTGACTTTTCTTTTAAAAAGTTCACATGTAAGTGAATCCCTGCAGTTCAAACTCACGTTGTTCAAGAGTCAACTGTAGTTATATTCATACTTAATACTTAATTAAAATGAATTAACACTTTACAAGTAATTACTACTTATTGGTTATTTTTACTATCATCCCACCCCCATTACAAAAGCAGAACATATTCACATACATACATATGTAGGCAATGGGTGCTCTGAGATCAGATCCTAATAATTAGAAAATTCTGCTGTGCTTTCGAAGCAGTTACTAGCTCTCAGAGTCATCCTGGGGAAAGGGGACAGTTGCTCTTTGGTTTGGGTGTCACACACACTGATGGCATTTTTCTCACACTAAGCCCTTGTGTCCAAGGATGAAGAGGCTGGACAAAGAAACTGAATAACCTGCAAAATGTTGACAAAGGTCGTTGCCGTGGTGGGCAGTTTCAGTGCAAAAGGAGGTTTGTATGTGTCCCGGGGCAGAGCTAAAGCTGGAGACTTGAAAGATTGCTCTCAACTCCATCCCACTCCGGAGTACTAAGCCTCAGGCCTTTGTCCATTCATTCATTCATCATGCCATTCATTGACCCTCTCCTGAGTACAGGAGATTCAGAGGTAAATAGGACAATCAAGGCCTTTGTCCTCAAAGAGATTATATTCTGATGGCAGAGACAGACAAAAACCAAATCAATAAACAAAAATAATTACAAAATATGATAAAGTCCCTAAGGGAAATAAACAGAGCACCCAGATACAAAATAAAAGTAACCCACATTAGTTTGGAGGAGGGGTCAGAGGAGTCAGTCTCAGGAAAAGCAGAGGGAAGAACTGTTTAGGCAGAAAACATAGCATGTGCAAAGGGCCAGAGGTAGCCCATGAGTCTGGAGAGCGTGGATCCCAGGGAAGATGAGTCTGAAGTGGCAGCAGGTCAAGCCAGGAAGAGCCTTGAGGGCCATGATGAGCATATTGATTTTGTTGGTTTCCCACTGTCTGTACCATCACAGCTGGAGCCGGCTTGGCATTGGGCACTTTAACATTTACTGAATGAGTGGGTGAGACAGGTCCCTCGGCAGGAGCTGAGGCTGGAGATGGGATGACAGAGTGGAGGCTGTAGCAGGAGCCAGGAGAAGGGGAGGAGGCCTGGGCTGGGCCGGTGGTCTCGGGGGCTGCAAATGGGGCAGAATCAGTGGACTTGCTGAAAGGTATCAGAGAAATGGGAGATGGATCCAGGGTGATGATTTTCTGATGGGGCTTCCCTGATGAACCTGACCACAGGGGCACCCTTGCCTCAGGTCCAGACAGTTGTTTTCTTTTTTTAAATAAATTTTATTGTATATATTTGAGGTTTACAACAAGATGTTGTGGGATCCATAGAGATTGTAAAGTGGTTACTGTAGTGAAGCACATTAACCTGTCATCTCACGTAGTTGCTTTCTCCACATGTGTCAAGAGCAGCTAAAATCTACTTGACAAAAACCCTAATACAATTTCCCAAACTTTAGTCCTCATGTTGCACATCCGATCTCTAAGCTTGTTCATCTTACATACCTGCTATTTTGTACCCTTTGACCTACATCTCCCCATTTCCTCCCCCACCCCTGCTAACCACTGTTTCATTCTCTATGTATCTTAGTTCTTTTTAATATTCCACGTAAAAGTGATATCAGGTAATGTTTTTATTTCTAAGTCTGGTTTATTTCCCTGAGCACAATGTCCTCCAGGTCCTTCCATGTGTGGCAAATGGCAGGATCTTCTTTTTTAAAGCTGCATAATATTCCATTGTGTATCCATCCATCCATTGAAGGTTGTTTCTAAACCTTGGTTCTTGTTGATAATGCTGCAGCGAACAGGGGAGTTCAGGCATCTTTACAAGGTGGTGATTTCATCTCTTTTGGGTATATATCCAGAAGAGGAATTGTTGGGTCATATGGTAGTTCTATTTTTATATTTTTAGGAACCTCCATATTGCATTCCATAATGTCTGTACCAATCTACCTTCCCGCTGTGTACTAGAGTGTACACTTTCTGACACCCTAGCCAACACTTGTTATCTCTTGTCCTTTTGATAATAGCCATCCTTATACATGTGAGGTGATATTTCATGGTGGTTTCAATTTGAATTTTTCCCATGCTCAGTGAGGTTGAGCATCTTTTCAAAACACCTTTTGGCCATTTTTATATTGTCTTTGGAGAAATGTCTATTAATGTCTTTTGCCCAGTTTTTCATTGAGTCATTTGTTTTTCTACTATTGAGTTGTAAGAGTTCTTTGTACATTTTAAATATTAACCCCTTATCAAATACGTGATTGGCAATTATTGGTAGAGTGCCATGGCATCACAGCTCACAGCAACCTCCAACTCATGGGCTTAGGTGATTGATTCTCTTGCCTCAGCCTCCCAAGTAGCTGGGACTACAGGTGCCCGCCACAACATCTGGCTATTTTTTTGTTGCAGTTTGGCTGGGGCTGGGTTTGAACCCGCCACCCTCTATATATGGGGCCAGCGCCCTACTCACAGAGCCACAGGTGCCGCCCTGCAATTATTTTTTTTCCTAGTCTGTAAGTTGAGCTTTCATTTTGTTGATTATTTCTTTGCTGTGCAGAAACTTCTCAGTTTGATGTATTTCCATTTATTTATTTTTGCTTATGTGCCCTGAGCTTTGATGTGATATCCACAAATTCATTTCCAAGGCCAATGTCAAGGGGCTTTTCCTCTACATTTTCTTCTAGGAATTTTATGGTTTCAGGTCTTACATTTAAGTCTTTCATCCATTTTGAGTTGATTTTTGTGTATGGCAGAAGAGAAGGACTCAGTTTCATTCTTTTGCATGTGGAAATCCAAATTCCCAGCATTATTTATTAAAGAGACTATTCATTCCCCCATTGTATCCTCTTGGTTCCCTTATTGAAAATTGGTTGACTGTACATGTTTGCATTTACTACAAATGGCCTCTCTATTTGCCCTGTTGGTCTACATTTCTGTTTTTATATTGTATCTTACTGTTCTGGTTACTATAGCTTTGTAACATAATTTTAAATCACTAAGCACAATGCCTCCTGTTTTATTTTTGTTTTCTCAGAATTGTTCTGGTTACTCAGGGATTTTGTGATTTCATATGAATTTTAGGATCACTCCTTCTATTTCTGTGAAAAGCCACTGGAATTTTGGTAGGGATTACATTAAATCTGTATATTGCTGTGGGTGTGGATATTTTGGACAACCTAGAGGAAATAGATAAATTCCTAGCAAAATGTAACCTATTAAAATTGAATTAAGAAGAAATAGAAAGTGCGAAAAGACCAATAACAAATAAAGAGATTGAAGAAATAATGAAAACATCTTCCAACAGGGCCAGGCATGGTGTAAGTGCTGTAATTCTAGCACTTCGGGAGGCTGAGGCGGGAGAATCACCTTAGGCCAGGAGTTTGAGACTAGCCTAAGCAATATAATAAGATCCTGTCTCTACTGAAAAAAATGTAAGTAGTCCTAGCTACTTGGGAGGCAAGGCAGGAGGATCACTTGAGCCCCCAAATTATAAGTTACAGTGAGCTATGATTGTGCTACTGTACTCCAGCCTGGGTGACAGAGTAAAACCCTGTCTCTAAAAAATAATGAATAAATAAATAATCTTCCAGCAAAGAAAAGCTCAGGACCAGATGGTTTCACAACTGAATTCGACTAAACATTCAAAGAATTATTGCAAACACTTCTTAAACTCTTCCAAAAAATAGAGCAAAAGGGAATATTTCCAAATACATTTTACAAGGCTAGCATCACCTTTATACTTAAGCCAGACAAATATGCCTCAAGAAAAGAATACTGCAGGCCAACGTCTCTGATAAACATTAATGCAAAAATCCTCAGTAAGATATTAGCAAGCTAAATGTAAGGTCACATCAAAAAGATTATACATCATGACTGAGTGGGATTTATCCCTGGCATGTAAAACTGGTTTGACATTTGCAAATCAATCAATGTAATGCATCACATAAACAGAATGAAACAGAACTACATGATCATCTCATTCAAAACAGTTGACAACATTCTTTCTCCATAAAAATTCTTAATAGTTTAGGTGTAGGAGGAAAATTTCTCAAGATAATAAAGGCCTTTATGGAAAAAAAAAAACAAAAAACTCACCGCTAATATAATCAATAGGGAACAACCAAAAGTTTTTCCGCAAAAGAACCAGAAAAAGGCAAGGATTCCCCCTCTCTCCATTACCCAGCATAGTACTAGAAGTACTAAAAAGAGCAATAAGACAAGAAAAAGAAATGAGACACCTAAATCAGAAAGGAAGAAGTAAAATTATCTCCATTTGCGGATGACATGATCCTGTATGTAGAAAATCCCAAAGATTACACAGGAAAAAAACCTGCTTGAACTAATAAATAAATTCGGGAAAGTCGTAGGTTATAAAATCAACATTGAAAAATCAGTAGCGCTTCTAGACACAAATAAAGATCTAACCAAAAAAGAAATCACCCAGCCAAAAAAGAAACCAACGTAATAATCCCATTTATAATAGGGTATAAAATACCTAGGAATAAATGTAACCAGGAAGGTGAAGGTTTCATATACTGGAAGCTATAAAACAACAATAAAAGAAATTGAAGAAGATGCAAATAAGTGGAAAGATAGGTTATGTTCATGAATGGGAAGAATTAATATTGTTAAAAATGTCTATGCTACAAATCAATGCACAGATATAATGCTATGAGGTCAGGAGGCTTTTTAAATCACAAGTAAAGAAACCGAGAAACCTCCTCAAACCAACTCAAGCAGAGAAAGGGTTTTTTTGGGGGGTGGGGGAGTTGAGACAGACTCTCACTCTGTCGCCCTGGGTAGAGTGCCATTGCATCACAGCTCACAGCAACCTCAAACTCTTGGGTTTAAGTGATTCTCTTGCTTCAGCCTCCCACGTAGCTGTAACTACAAGTGCCTGCCACAAAGCCTGGCTATTTTGTTGTTGTAGTTGTAGTTGTCATTGTTGTTTAGCTGGCCTGGGCCAGGTTCTAACCTGCCAGCCTTGGTGTATGTGGCCAGCGCCCTACCCACTGAGCTACGGATGCTGCCCAGAGAAAGGGGTTTATTGGCAGGAGGATCTCAGGGATCCCAATCAGGACACGTAGCAGCCTCAGGAAGGCAGGGATAGGGATCCCAATGTCGTCAGGAGACCTGGAGTAGCATCTCAGGCTCCTAGGAACTATTTATCTCTCCTTTCCCATTTGCTTCCTTCTCATCCTCCTCCCTTCCCCCCCTTCCCTCTCTTTTATCTCTCTTTCTCCCTCACTGTTATTCTGCCTCACTCTCTCTCCTTGTCTCACTGTCTCCCCTTCATGCCTGTTCCTCTCTGTCTTATCTCTCCCTGTCTCTGTCTGTCTCTCCCATAAGCACGTTTCAACCTCTCTCTGCTTGAGTCTTTTCTCTGCCATTCTATGAGTGCGTGGCCAAATAGCCAAGCCCCAACCAAGTTGTATGTCTCATTTCAAACAACCAGCCCAGAAGGCAGTCCAGGCATCTCTGAGTCTCAAAGCCAAAGACACAGGAGAGATAATCTGATTGTCCCAGCTTAAATCAGCATCCACTCCTAGTCCAACCAGCTGTCCTCAGGGGAGCAGAGGTAGGGGACAAATATGGCCCCTGGGGCTCCACTGGGGTAAAAGGCAGGTCTCAGAAAAGGGAATTCAAGGGCTGGCCCAGAGCACAAAAGTTGCCCCCATACCTGCCTGCCCAGTCAGATTCTATCAGAGATCAGTCTGACATGAATCCAGCTGCAGGCCCCCTATCCCATTGGCCACTGTCATCTGGACTATTGACTGGGCCATTGCCTTCATCTCTGTACATGATATTTCCCTCTCTGAGCCTCTGCTTCCTTGTTTGTGAAATGATGGTAACAGTACCTCCCAGCAGAGTGATTGCAAGACCCTATATGAGGTCATGTGGGCAGATGGCCCAAGCCTTTGCTAGTCACAGTGACCATGACATATCTGAGCTTCCTAAAGTCCTAAAGTTCCCTATTCCTCCTCCGCCTACTCCCACTCCTCCCTTCTTCTTCTGCCACCGTCAATCTTCCCCCACTGCCATTGTGGCTTCAGGACACTCGTGGTCACTCCTGGTGGGATACAATCCCATATCACTTAATATGGGGCACACACATCAGGGGGCCTGGGCTACACTGTTGAAACCATAAACTCCAACCATCCTCTCAGTTCACTGGAGTTCCATGGGACAGTCTGTCTGAGCTCTTTGCTGGCCAGCCGTTGCCCTAAAGTCCCAGCCCCACATCAGGTGGGGGACACAGGCAGCAAAGGGAGGGATGCAGGGAGGGCACCAGGCATCCCAGATACCCCTGGGAATCTCCTAGAGCATCCACACACACTGTGGACACAACAACTATGATGTTACAATTCTTGTCGTTATTTTCTCATCCATGGAACAAGTGTTCCCCACTGTGTACTCGCTTGTGACTAGGAGCAGGCCACTGGATTTGAGATGCCCCAGATGTGGGTGCTGAACTTGGGAATGTCAGCCCATGACCCACAGTGGAGCAGACTCACCATCCTGTGGGAGCAAAAAGACCATAAAGCCCCTCTTCTCACCCTGCAGCTCCAGTCCACCGTCCACCCCATGAGAGAGTTCTGGTTGGTCCTAAATGGAATCTTCCATGGGCCCATGAACCCAACCAGGCTACATTTGCCTCTGTTGGTCTCTGCCTCTCCTGTTGTGCCATGAACCTCTCCGGGCACCTTAGCTGGCCTCTGATTCTTTGCTCAGCCTTTGATGCAGCAGCCTCTGCTCCACACAGACCTTGCCTTGCCCTTGGTCTAACATTAGTCCCTTAATGACAGCTCGAGCCCTGAGCCCCGGGCAGCTCCTAGGTCTGTGCCAAAAGGCTTTATGGTCCATCAGGAGGCTTCTACTTTCAGGTGCTTAAGCCCCAAGTGATGCAGAAATTGGTGAAGCGGGCGGTGCCCATGGCTCAGTGAGTAGGGCGCCAGCCCCATATTCTGAGGGTGGCAGGTTCAAACCCGGCCCCGGCCAAACTGCAACAAAAAAACAGCTGGGCATTGTGGCAGGTGCCTATAGTCTCAGCTACTCGGGAGGCTGAGGCAAGACAATTGCCTAAGCCCAGGAGTTGGAGGTTGCTGTGAGCTGTGATGCCATAGCACTCTACCGAGGGCAATAAAGTAAGACTCTGTCTCTACAAAAAATAAAAAGAAAGAAAGAAAGAAATTGGTGAAGCTGCTCTCTGAGTTCAAAAACCCACCACAACATTCTTTGTTGGTGCAGCACACACCTCACCAGGAGAGTGACAATTGGGGTCTACAGGTTTTGGCCACCGCCTCAAATCTGGAACTCTCCATTTTCCTCAGAACCTGTTGCTTACTCCAGAATCCATAGTTTCTCCTCGTGAATTCTCCCTAGGAGGCCCTGAGAAAACCCCGTTGGAGTGGACTTTCCCGTCTCACAGAAGAGGAAACTGAAGGGCAGCCAGGCTGTCACTGGTGGGTTAAGGCTGTGGCTCTGTGACAGGCTGCAGTGTGGGTCAGCAGATAGTCACGGGCCTCTCCTGCCCCCAGGTCAGTGTATGCCCCCAGTGCTATGCTGGCCTCAGGCATGTGATTCTCATCGGCCACTGGAACATAAGCCAAGGTCTCAAACATGCTCCTGGGAGTTGGTTCAGCCTCTTGCACTCCTGTGACCTGCATGAGAATAACTTCCAGCCACTGAGGCCCCTTCAGCCTGTGTCCCAGGATAAACACATGTGGAACAGACCAGAACCCAACCCGCAGCTGACACAGAGCAGCCCGGCCCCACCTAGATTAGCTAAGACACGTTGACATGCTGACCTATGACCTGTGAGCAAGCGAGACGTGCCTGGTGTCAGACGCTGAGTTCCAGGGAGGTTGTGTCACCACGTCATTGTTGCAATCCCTGACCAGCACAGGTGCTCTCGGCAGGTTCACCTTGTCCTCAGCCTGGCCCCAAAGGTTACAGATGGCTCTGCAGAGAAGGGAGTGATGTCCTCACACAGTCACACAGACAAGCAGGCTGTTTTTCATCACAAATTGTTTTATTTTTAATCCAAGGGGACACTTTCCTCTCTCACATACATGTCTTCTCCTGGCTAAGGGGCAGAGTCACATGACCAGCCTGACCCTGTTTCCTAACAGACCGCCAGCAAGAGGGATGGAGTCATTGTCATTGGTTCACATTAGTGCCTGTTGCCTCCCTCCTCATGTTGAGGAAGGAGCCCTGTGAATCACTGGGGTGCCCAGTGGTCACCCCAAATCGGATTCCATTAGCAAGGACGGAAGTGGATCAGGGAATCAAGTGGGAATCTGCAGGGTTGGGAGACCGGTAATCAGACGTCATACTGCGAAGCACACGTCAGATACACAAATGTGGGGACAGCGCTGTGATTCCAGATCCTTCAGTCAGTGGTGGACTGCCAGATGTTTAATAGCAAAACGATTTTAAAAATAAAATATAATATAAAACAGACAAAGACAGAGGTACCCTGGTCCACAAGGGATACATGGTAGGGGCTGGGGGTGGATCCAAGCCCAGTTTGCCTGGCTTCCCCCTCCACCCCTACCCACTGAGTCAGTCAGTTGGGAAACCATTATATAGAGAAAGCAGAACTCAAATTTATTGAGTATCTACTACGTTCTAGGCAATTTGGCATAGATTTGCTCTGGCAATTCCCTTTATGCACATTTTAAGGAGAAATTAAGTAATTGCCTAAGGCCATACAGTAAGCACAGAGCTACTGTTTTGGTCTCTGTTGCAAAGCTGAGGGCTGGGTGCTTTGGAAAGAGCGCTCGTTCTAAGTCACATGGTGAGTTTTTGAGAGGCTGGGTCTGAGCTCCAGCTGAGGGCTTGGCCCTGGGCAAGTCTCTTGTCCTCTCAGTTTCCACATCTGCAAAACTGGATGTTGGGTCCTCACAGCTGTGGCATTCTAGAGCTTAATTTAGCCCACCCTGTTGAAGGGCCTGGGCCTCTGAGGGAGGAAGTGAAACAGGAGAACTCTGCACCCCCACCGCCCCCACAAGCCACCATCTGACCTGATTGAAACCCAGCCCGAGGTGTCCCCACAAGTGACTCAGCTCCTGCTCTATCTGATTGTCAAAGTCGATTCCTAGAAGTTGAAGAGAAGTTGCTTTTCCTCGTATGCTGCCATCACTGCCGCCTCCCACCACGAGACAAACTTGGATTCTGTTCTCAACCACAGAGTCAGGAGGAAGGAGGTGACGGCACAAGGGGCTTTCAGAAAAAAAGTCTGGGTCGGAGGCCGTGCAATGCCGGAAGGGATGAGAAAGGCAGGGGACCATCCTTGTCACGGGTAGAAATGTGATGTGCAAAGTGGGGCGGGGGGTGAGTGTCACTTCTCAGCTCTGTGACCTTGGGCACTTTATGTCATCTCTTTTTGCCTCAGTTGTATGCAAAATAAACAGGAAAGCCCCCCCCCCTTCCAATTTCAGTTCTTGGAGGTAAGCATTGCTCATGGCTCAGGGTTGCAAACACGAGCACAGAAGAAACAGAAAGAAAGATGAAAATAGAGAAAATGGATTGATTGAACAGAGATGATCCTTCTAAACACAGCGGTGGAATCATACTATACAGGAGGGTAGTATAGGACAGAGTGGAGAGTACAGGCTCTGCTCTGAAGAACTTGGCTTTGAAGCATTTTCTGTCTCCTTCATTGACCTTCTAGATAAGTTCAGCAAGAGCAGGAGCTTGGCCTGTCTTGCCCAGCAGGACATCTGCAGCCCCTTCCCACGTGCCTAGCAACACAGGCGCCGAGATGGAGAAGCTGCAGGCCTGGCTGCAGTCCCATGACAAGGTAAGTCAGCAAGTGACAACATGCATGATTGCCACAGCACCTCACGCCACGTGCCTGCCTTCCTGATGTAAAACAATGTCTGCCGCTCACCTCTGCCTTCCAAATCTCACTCAAAATGTATTGCACCCTCACCACCCCAGTGCTAGGTAGGGAAGGGATCTGGGAGACCTCGTTTCAGCTCAGTTAACTTGTCACAATTCGAATCCACTTCAATTCAGGGGATGGAAGATTGTGCTGTGACAGAGAACAGGAGAGTTAACACAATCTGGGGTTAAGACAGCGAGTGTGTGTACTGCTGTCTGCCTCCAAACAGCTCTTCCCCTCCTTTCCGAAGGGGACAGGAAAGAACACGTGGTACAGATCAATAGCCACACACTAAGTGCCAGAGGCTGGGACGATCTATCAGGACGCCACATCTGCACAGCAGCTGTGACTGGTCCTACCGCTTAGTTATATTTGCTGTAATTTACTATCATCTGCCATGATCCGCTGGGTTTTTACAAAGGCTCCCCTGGTGACCTAACAGGGGCTCCAATAGAAACCTCTGTTCCTATGCCCTTTAAGTCCTGGAGGGTGGCTCTAATCTCCACTATTCCCCTCATGTGCGGCATTACTTCTGATTTGCCCTCTTGGCTGGGGAAGGATAGTCCACTCTGACTTACCCACCTCTCTGAGCCTTCTGATTCCTGCCTCATGACTCTGCCATAGGAGTTTTGTCATCTCCATCTTATGCTGTAGACTGTCTCCATGTCCAAGCCTCCAGCACCTATCCCAACAGTATAATAGGATGGGCTCAGGGCACCTGAATCACAGCATAATAGGGTGGGCTCAGGGCACCTGAATCACAGGAAAGTGCCCTTATTCAGCTTATATTCTCTCTGCCTTAATATAGGACCTACATCATCCACTCCCAGGACGTTCCTACCAGTACACATCAGCCAGCTCCCGCATAATCTATCATCTCTTCCTACTAAAGAGAGTGAGAGCGTAGGCCATGCTAAGATCTGACCCTAGTTACTGGTCTGAAGAGCACTCAGGAGAAATGGGCGTGTGTGTGTGTGTCCACATGATCCTGAGAAGCATCCGCCTCAGGTAAGGACTTCACATTGCCCTCCAGCAAGGGGACGCTGCTGCTGTCCTCTTGCAACAGGGAGCCAGGGGGCCCTTCAACCAGTCCAGACTTTCAGAGGAATCCCAGATTCAGCTTTGTCAGGAATATCCACACAAATGTTCCCCTCTGAGATCTCAGGGTCCCAGTCTTACCCTCTCAGCTCCACGATTTTAGCAAAGAGTGTTTCTGGGGCTGTGAATTTAACCCCCTGTTTACTGCTGCTACTCTTTCGATCAGATCTCGGGTCTGATTTTCAGCCCAGTCTTCCTTCCAGCTTCACGAGTTAAGGGTCTGTTTAACTGATGCCCTGGCAGCCTTCCAGCTTTCACACTGGAGCAAAAGTAGATAGCTGGCTGATCTAAGCCTGTCAATTCCTTTTCCCTAGGACTTTAGTTGAAATTAACCTCAGCCAAAAAACTTTGCAATCCTTAGTTACCATTGCTCCCCTGTCTCTCAAGGGTTATTGGCTATACCAGTGCATTTTCTTCCACCTGCAAACCTTCCAGATCCAATCAGGTGACAGTCTTAGCAAAGACGAGGCTGCAGCCTACCAGGGCTTAGACCACTCCACTCATTACCAGCAACGTGGCTCTTATTGCCATCTCGCCTGTGAGTGATGCCATTCCAGGAGCCCATCCTGAGGATCTACTTCCTAGGACCATTTGCAGTACCAACTGTCTTTCCCCCATCAGCAGATCGCGAAAACAAAGACTGAGTATGAACAGTTTATTTTAAAGCTGATCCTCGGAAATAGCAATAGGGGATGGGGAAGAAATACAAAGTAAGAAAAGCAAGAAGATTTATGTTAATAAGCAGGCTCCCACTGTGGGCAACTCAGCCTGAGTCTCACCAGAGAGCTGGCGGAATAGAATATGCCCTAGAGCTGTCCTACTCCAGGGGTGAGTGTATTTATCCTCCCGTGGCTGTGCGCCCTTGGCTGAATGCTACACCCAAGGGTGTTAACAGCTCTGTGCTTCTGGCCTTAACCAGTCAATTCTGCACCATGAGGAAGAGGAAGCGCTCAGACAGAAAGTTACAGGTGCTGTGTGGGACACCGTCAGCATGTACCAGAAAAGCCAGTGCCAGGGGAGCTGGACGGGGCGCTGACTGGCTGTTACAACAGGTCTGGTGAGAGTACCAGAGAACATGCACGAAATTATTAAAGAATGAAAATAGCTAAGTTCCTGAAAGCTTGCTATGTTTAAGCACTTTGCATGCTATTAACTCACTTCATCTTCATATTAACTCTGTGAGGAGGCTACTATTAGGATCCCCATTGTACAGATAAGGAAACGGAGATGCAGATTCTCAGCCACTTGCCCGACATCCCACAGCTGGTGAAGTCGCCATTCTTCAAGCTCCACGAGGGCTGTTAACTGTGCCAGGGTATATGTTTATATTTAGTGGACAAGTAATATTAAGTGAATGATGTGACATGAGCAGTGAGTTCCTTAAGGACAGGAACTAGCTCTTTTCATCTTGGTATCAAGGGCGCCTAGCTCTCAATGGGAATTCAGTGAATAAGTGAGAATGAATGACCTAGGAAGAGGCCAAGAACTGAAGTCTCTTCCTCTGCCACAAATAACCGTGGCCTTGGGGACATCTCCTCCCCGGTTTGGCCGTAGCCCTCTCTCTATAAACATATTGTACCAATACTTATCTCCCGCTCTTATTCTACCGCTGCTATAATTCTCGAATTCCCATGGAGATGCCAGTCCTCTGGCCCTGCGCCCTCCTCGCCATCCCTTGGTCCTCTCCTTGCTTAGCCCAGTTATCACTTCGTCATCTTTCCCTGGCATATGAGTTTCCTAGGGCTGACATTACAAATTACAGCAAACTGGGAGGCTTAAGACAAAATCAGGGTTCCAGTAGGACTGTGCTCCCTCCAAGGTCTCCAGAGAACCTTTCCTTATCTCTTCCAGCTTCCTCTGTTTCTTGGCTTGTGGCTGCAAAACTGTAGTCTCTGCCTTCGCCTTCACATGACCTTTTCCTCCTTTGTGTCTTCTCCCTTCTGTCTCTTATAAGGACACTCGTCATTGGATTTAGGGGCCACCCAGATAATCAAGGACCATCTCTTCTCAAGATCTTTAACTTAACTGCATCTGCAGAGACCTCCTTTCCAAATAATATCGCATTCACAGGTCTGGGGCTTAGGATATGGACATATCTTTGCGGGGGGCCACATTCAAGCCTGACATATGGTGACTCCCCGAATCTGGATGCTGGTGCCATCTCACCCAAGTGAGGATTGCTGGAGAAAATCACACAACCAAGCTGCCGGGCTTCGCTCGAACTTCGTGACCACAGACCTCAAATGGGCACTTCAGCTGCTCTGCTGGGGTGACCATTTCCTACCCACCTTTTCCAACTTACCACCCCCGTTGGCACCCACCCCACCTCTCTCAGCCATGCCCTAAACACCTCTGGTCCCAGAGATGTGGCTGCTTCTCAGTCTTTCCCCCACCCTGTGGATCAATTCCATCTGCTTTCGTCTTGCTACCCCTTCCCAACACCCAGAAGACACGTCCCTTCTCCTCTCAGAGGCCAGTCTCCCTAACCCTGCTTTTGATCTGGTTCCTTCTCACCTTTCAGGACTTGAGTCGTATTGTGCCTCCTCTCTCCTTTGTCACCACTCCCCCCCCCCCCACCACTACTGCATTCCCATCAGCCCCTGGACCTGCACCTCGACAAGCTCCTCCCTGGGGTCCTGTCCTCTCCTTCCCTCCTCCCACCTTCCTGCCTTCCTGTCTGTAGTCCAGCCCAGATGGCCTCATTCCTCTGAGCCTGTCCTAGGGGGTCAGGGAGCTGAGGAGAGGCAGGGGCTCTGTGCCTGCCATTCCCTCTCCAGCCTCAGCAGGAGCATGTGCCTCTGTCCTGACCAGCAGTTCCTGCTGCAGCCACCCAGACTCCCTGCTCAGTCCCCCCACCCCATGGAATTCCAGCTTCTCTTCTTTGGCTCCTTTTTGGGACACACCTCTGAACCCTTGGTTTGGGCCTAATTTCAACCAATTCAAAGTGATTTGAGCTGGATAAGGACAATTATAACCCGACAGTACCAGATACAAGTGGTTTGATTCTGCTGTATCAGTTTACTGGTTTTCTTAGCTCAGATTCCACTGATCTGTGGGGCTGAAACCAGGCCAGCCCAGAAAGTCAGGATGGGCACAGGACGGAGCTTGAGTTCTCTCAAACCTGTTTGCTGGTCCCACAGTTTGCTACGGTCACAGTGACCTTCTGAAGTGAGTGGTGGGGATTGGGGGGAGGGGGGCGGTGGTTACTATAAATTTTTGCTAAAATATCTTCCAGCTTGGCTTTTTTTTTTGCAGTTTTTTTTTTTTTTTGGCCGGGGCTGGGTTTGAACCCACCACCTCTGGCATATGGGGCCGGTGCCCTACTCCTTTGAGCCATAGGCGCTGCCCCAGCTTGGCTTTTTTTTAATGCTCAGGAAAAGGCAGTACTGACCTCCAGCTAATTTTTTATTGTTAATTTTTAGAGCGTTAATTTTAACTTTCACTTTTTAAAGACTACTGTTTAGAGCTGTTTTAGGTTTACAGGAAAAGCAGACTGCACAGAGAATCCCCACGCAGTGGCCAACCCCACCATTTCCCCTGTTTTTAACATCTTGCCTTCCTGTGGTAGGTCTATTACGACTGATGAGCAACGTTAACACATTACTCTTAACGAAAGTTCATCGTTTACACTAGGATTCACCGTAGGATGTGTAACACAAATGTGCGATGTGTAATGACTAACGTAGACAATGTAAGGCTCAATGACTAACGTTCAGGGACACGCACTTAGCATCACGGCCCCATGCAAAGCAGATTCACCGCCCTGAAAATCCCCTCCACTCCCACCTCTTCATCCCCCACTCTCCCCCACCCCCAGCCTCTGGCAACCACCGATCTTTTTTACTCTCTGTAGTTTTATCTTTTCCAGAATGGCATGTAGTGGGAATCACGCAGTACACAGCCTTTTCAGTTTGGCTTCTTCCACTTAACAATATGCATTGAGAGGCTCTCTGGGTCTTTCCATGGCTTAGTAGATCACTTCTTTTTTTATTGTGGTAACATACGTCTACATAACATAAAATTTTCCATTTTAACCACTTTCAAGTGCACAGATCGGTGGCATCAAGTACATTTACATTATTGTGGAGCCAACACCACCATCCATCCCCCAAGCTGAAATTCCATACCCACCAAACAGTAACTCCTCATTCCTATAGCTAGTTTCCTTTTATCACGGAGTAACAGTCCATTGTCTGGAGGCACCCTGGTTTGTTTATCCCGTCCCCCACTGAAGGATGTCTTGGCTGCTTCTACATTTTGCCAGTCATCAATAAAGCTACTTCAAACATTTATGTGTAGACTTTTGTATGGACAGAAGTTTTCAAGTCATTTGGGTCCATTCCAAGGGGCACAATTACTGGACCTCTGGTATTTATTTATTTGTTTTTGAGATAGGCTCCCAGGCTAGAGTGCAGTGGCATCATAACTCACAGCAACCTCAAACTCTTGGGTTCCAGCGATCCTCCTGCCTCAGTCTCCTTAGTAGCTGGGACTACAGACACCCGCCACACAGCCTGGCTAATTTTTTATTTTTAGTAGAGACGGGGTCTTGCTCTTGCTCAGGCAAGTCTCAAACTCCTGAGCTCAGGCGATCCCCCTGCCTCGGCTTCCCAGTGTCAGGATTACAGGCGTGAGCCATCGCATCTGCCCCAGATCTCTGATTTGATTTCATCAACATTTTGGGGCACTTAGAGTGTGGGACAAGCCAGGCCTAACACTCTCATGTGTGTTACCTTATTTAATTGCCACCATAACCCTGAAAAAAGCCCCTGTAATCCTCCAAATTACAGAGAAGCATTTCGTTTTCAAAGAAGTGAAAATACCTCCTTGCCCACGGTCACACGCCCATGGCCTGGCAGAGCCAGAATGCCAATCCAAGCTTTCAGATGTATAGAAATGTGCAAGACCGAGAGTTGGGGGCAAAGAGATTCTTTTCAGGCTTTCGTCATTCAGTTCTGTTTTGTTCTTTTTCTCCGTATGACAAAACAAATTTGTTTTCCAAACTGATTGTTCTCAAAGGAATGTCCTTTCCTTGCCGGTTACTCTCTGTTTAATTAGAATATCCCTCTGACTCAGGAACGACCTACTTTGGGCTAAGCAAAGAGCCTCCCTACCCCCACATCTCTTGCGAACCTCCTTTCTCAGCCGGCCACACTGGACTCACTTTGAAACAACTCCTGGTCGTAGAAAAAAACATTTTCGAGAGAATGACTCTCCTTCTCGTATGGGGCCTTCTTCCCTCAGTGTCTCCAGTCCCTGGGGAAACCAGGAGAACGTGAGGCGTGTAGGAAGATGTTTCAGGCAAAAACCTCCATGGGTGTTCTCACTGTGGTCTGTGGGGTACATAGAGATGAAGTTCATGGGCCCATGTCTCCCTGAGATGTAACCAGAAAAAGGACTGGGTCCACCTGCACCACCAGCTCAGCTTCCAAGCCCAGCAGTACCCCCAAACGGCCTCCCTTTCCTTCCCCACCCTGGCCCATTCCCTCCATCCCCAAGCCCCCTTAAGTACCAATAATGGAAGTGCTTACTAGGGCCCGCAACAATTCACCCTTATCTTTTATTTATAGCTGACAAAGCTCCAAGCAGGAAAAATATAATCACACTTTAAATAATGGAAGTTGTAGGTATTAGAGCTACACAGGCAGTTACCGGAGTTGCAGCGATGTCTCCCTGCAGACCTGACGGGGCGCATGCCGACTGCATTTTTAATTTTTAAAACATATTTCTTCCCAAATTATTCTGCGTTACCGAGGAGCCACATTTATGGGGGTGATAAATTACTGTAATAAAGTGCCTCTTCCTCAAATATATAGGAGGAAGCCACATAGAGCACAGCCCGGCACAGGCGGCCCCGAGAGAGTGGCGAGAAGTCCCATTGCCTCGCTCCTCACTTTAATTATTTGGCTGATGTGTCCTACATTTTTAATACAGTCACCAGTTTTCTTTAAGCAAAGAATGCAAACCGGCCACTAATTTGTATTTGTGTGTGCTAATGCATATAAGGACAAACAGATGCCAGTGCCCATGTGTGTGCCCTTGGGCAGCGAGACACGCGTGACTGCAAACGTGTTATGTGCACGCGTGTGCTGTCTGGGGTCATGCATGCGTGTTAATGCCTGTCTACACATGCAAGCATGTAAGGGGGCAGCTTGTGGATGCCCAGATATGTGCGTGGGTATATGAAAAAATCCCGTGTGTACTGGGCATGCATATATGTGAATTTGGGTGTGTTAGAGCACACCAGTATGGAAGTGTGAGTTCAGGCATGTTTTTCTATGCTGATCTGCCTTCTCCCAGACCCTTATGTGGGTTTGAATCCTTTTTTCAAACCAACTTTGTTTCTTCCCTCCATCTTTCTCTAAACCAGTGGTTCTCAACCTTCCTAATGCCGCGACCCTTTAGTATAATTCCTCATATTGTGGTGACCCCCAACCATAAAATTATTTTCGTTGCTACTTCATAATTGTAATTTTGCTATTGTTATGAATTGTGATGTAAATATGTGATATACAGGAGACCCCCAAAGGGGTTGCGACCCACAGGTTGAGAACCGCTGCTCTAAACGGTGAACCACAGAGGTTAAACCATATGCTCTGAGCTCAGATTGCCTGGGTTCGAATCTCAGCTATGCCTCTTCTAACTATACTACCTTGGGTGAACCTCTTGGTGGCTCAGTTTCTCTACAAGGCTCAATGGGGTTCATATTAAGAGTGTTCACCTTGTAGGGCTGTTGGGAAGATGAAAGGCTTTGATACACGGAAAGCTCCTCAGGTGTAGTGAGTGCACATGGACGCTCCTGTTCTTCCTCCTTCCTGCTGGACATGCTACACGCTGCTGGAACCTTCCTTGGAGAATTACATGCTGGAGAGAGTCAAGGATGGAGAAAGTGCAACTTGAAGAGGAAGTGGCCCAGCTCAGCACCTACCCTCCTGCCCCAGCTCACCTGGCGGAGGGCAGAGTGAGCACGCAGCTCTGCAGGGCTCTTGGGGCCCCCGTCCAGCCACACAAGCCGTGGGTCCTTGAGGACAAGGCTGTGCCCACTGCTTCTCCACTTCTCTGTCCCAAGCACAGGATCTAGCAGAGTGAGCCCTGTGAGTGATTACCATCTGGACGAAGGCATGAACAGATGAACAGGAGGAGAGATGGGGTGGACACCAGGTATAAGTGACTTCTTTGGGAAGTGACAATCTCAGGAAGGAGAGAAGAGTGGGGACAGTGCAACCAGGAAGAGGGGAAGCCACCAACGGGTGTGCTGGTGAGCAGGCTCCTTAGTGGGCACCTGGGGCTTAGTCCCACCGTCCACCCTCCCTCGTTGGGTAGGGGCTTCCCCTGGGGACATTTGCAGCCCTGACATTTCTAGGTTGCTCTGTGTGAAGTTGAATGAGCTTGTGTGGTCCTAGAGGAAACCCAGGCTGAGGTCTGGGGGTGGGAAGCTGCAGTGGTGGCAGTCCTTGGCAGACAGGGGACTCAGAGGTGGACAGAGGGGACATGGGCAGGGTAACAGTAGAATCAGACCAAAGTAAGTTGAATGCACAGACTCATGGATGGACATGAGGGTGGACAGACAAGTGAACACCATGTGCATAAAGGAATAAAGGAATGAATGAATGAATATGGGTCCTTTCGATGCCATGGTTCACAAACTCCTGGTTCTTTTTCTTTCCCACAAACACCCTCTTTCCTGCCTCTTTGACTTTGCACATGCTGTTCCCTCCACCTAGAATGCCCTTCCACTGTGACCAATCTGGATATTTCCTTTAGGAATTTGTTAAGGCACCTCTCAAACATTATCCCATGCTCCATGCCTTCTGGTCAAAAGGAATCGCTTCCTCCCCTCTGGTGCCTGGGGGCTTCCCTTGACCCCCACTCCCCCAACATTATATTTGCCAGTAGCCATCTGGTGTTATAATAATGGAGGTGCTGACACCTCTGTCCCCCACCAGCCCTGGGCACCACAAGAACAAAGACCACATCAGTGTCACAACTGCATCTCCAGTGCCCAAACAGAGCCTGGTATGGATTGGGTGCCTCAGTTTCCTCATCTGGAACATGAGGTTATAATAGCCCCAGCTCACCATGTTGCTGGGAGGGCTCAGTGATGAGTTCGCATGTTTAGACCTCCGGACACAGAGCAATGCCTGGCACTAGGAAGCATTAGGAATGCACCAGCTGCTATCCAAACGTTATCCATGGGGTTTAGAATGAACACAGAAGACCTGTGCTATGAAGGGCCCGAGCTGCCCAGTGCCAGGCCCCCTAGCGCTAATGGGGACATGGGGCCTGGAAGGGAGCAGGAGCTTGTAGGAGAGCGTACAGTGAGGTAATGTCAGAGCTGGGCTCGAATCCAGTCTCCCAGCTCCGAGACTAGCACTCCTCATTCAGCTACAAGGAAGTGGGGCCGAGGGCTGGCCAGGGACAGGGACTGGTCCTCACCCATGAGTGCTGTGGGCTGTGGCTCCGAAAGGGTCTTAGTGCCTCTTACGGGGGCTGGAGGAAGGGGCAGCTGTGGGTGGGGGTGACCAGGGATCACTGCTAAAATAAGTAGTGGCTTCCTCTGAAACAACTTTGTGGTCTATGTAAGGGAAGGAAGCGAAGGCCCGGAAACAGCAGGGGCAGAGGGTGAAAGGCTGAAACTTCTGCTCATTGCAGAGACCAAGCTGGGTTACCCTCCTCCCACCCAGACACAATATGTGGACCCAGCCTGGCTACAGCCTTGGGGGCCATAACCAGAAGGGCAGGGAGGCTCAGGCCCATCCCCAATAAGGCCCCCCAGGGGCTGGAGAACTCCTCCCAGCCACCCTTGTCAGGGTTCCTTCCCCTACCCAAAGCACTGGCCTTTCCACATGCCCTTCCCTCTGCCTGGAATGCCCTTCCCTACTTTTTCCTTTATAACCCAACACCAACGTCTATAACCCTTCCCCTCTTCTGGGAAGTCTTCCCACTAGACACACACACACGGGCAGGATCAGGCACCCACAGATCCCATCACAGACAGCAGTGCTTATTGTACATCCGGTGATGACTGGGTGGTTCATGTTTACAGCATGCCAGGAACTGCTCCGCGTGGATGGTCTCGCTGAATGTTTACAAAAACACAGTGTTGTGTTTCTATCAATAGCTTCATTTTACAGATGAGTAAACCAAGGCTCAGAGATGACAAGCAACTTCTCCAAGGTCACACAGTCAGAAAATGGGAGTCGAGAGTACAACTCGGGTCCAACTCCACAGCTGGGTCCTTCAATCGGGCGCCATCCTCTTAGACTGGGATGTGAACGGGGCCCACGGAGTTGTGCGACACACCTGCACCAAGGCTCTCTAGACGTCACGCTAGACAGCCTTAACTTTCTAACTTGCCCTTGTTGTGGTTCAGAGCAGCTGGAGCTATGCAGTACTCTAAGAGGAGAAGGGAAGCCAATTGTAATGAGGAATCATTTCTGTGTGAGCATTTCTGCTAAACTGTGTGAAGAGAGCTCAGAAGTATTTCCAAGGCTTCTGTGCTGTCTTAGGGTTTATTTTTTCTCCTTCTAAATAAATAATTTTGAGTCTAAATTTTTATCCTGTTTTTAAAGAAGGAGTTCCCCAAATTGAAAAGCTTCGGGCTTCACAAACCCTGGCCCAGTGGTCCTCGGTGACTTACCACTGCACCACCTGTCCCCACCCTTCCCTTTCCAAGCCCTGCTCTCATTGTACTGGGGTTTCTGTTTACAGATCTGCACCCCCATCCACACTCATTACCGCTGTGGACTGTGAGCTCCTCATGGACAGAGAGGGAGCCCTGGTTTCTTGGTGCACCAGGGACTGCTTGGTACATAGGAGGCCAGGACATATTTGTCAAATGAGGGAATAAAGGAATGAATGAATGAATATGGGTCCCTTCAATGCCATCAATAACTGTGACAGGTACAATTCCAGCTTCAAAACTCCAGGTCCATCTCTCTTTGTGCCAACCCTGCCTAGGGACTGGGGGTGACTGACCATTTGGACAGGGGTCAGCTCAGGCCAGTGTCTGGCAAGGAGGTCCTGAGTCCTCAGCAGGACCCACAGCCACCCGTGAGGAGGAGGCTCCTTTCTGCAGCTGCAGCAGGTCAAACCCCTCCTCCAGAGAAGGAAATGAAAGTGCTGCTCTGGGTGAGTCATGACAGGGTCCCCGAAGAGATCAGTGCTGTGAGTGGCATGAGGTGGAAAGCTGGGCAGGGTAAGCAGCCACCCAGTGTCGTCCAGTAAGGTCTGATACGATCTCCCAGCCCTTACCCCACACATTGGGGTCCTCAACTTGGACAAGAGACCACCTGGGAGACGCCATCTCTGCCCTGGGGTCCCTGAAGGGCTGCTGCAGGGTAGAGATTAGGCATGGTTCCCAGCAGAAAGGGTAGATGGAGCCACATGAGAGGCCACGGAAGCCAACTGCCCCCCATGGGGCAGGGCTCTGATGCAGTGGCAGCCGCCTGGTGGCACTGGGCAGTGAACAGGGTGCGGCCCTGGATTTGAACCTCCCATCCCAGAAGCTCAGCTCTGCCCCTCACTAGCTGCAGGACCCCATGCAAGTAGCTTCCTCTCCCCAAATCCTCTCGTTCCTCTTCTGCAAAGTGGAATCACGGTGCCTAACCCCCACCATTAGCACAACACGACTGAACACATTAACACCTGCAAAGTGCACGCAGGAGTGCCTCATCCAAGGAAACCTCTGACCAGTGACGGCGTTACTCAGGCAGGGTCTCGAGGGGAAGGGAAACGCTCCAGGTTTCAGTTTAACATGGGGCCTGTCTTCAATAGAAGAACTGAGAAACAAAACAGGGAACAGCGCGGGCAGCGGGGAGAGGACTTCTCCATCGACGTACTTCCTACGGGTGCCATCTCCATTTAGTTGCTTTGCCTCTCAGACCCTCAATATTCTCATCTCTAAAATGAAAATCAAAAGGGCACATTTTCGTGTTCCAGGATTCAATAGGACAATGTATGTAACATGTTTGGTAGAGCACTAGCTCAGAGGAAGGACTCCACGACCCTCCCAGCAGACACTCCCATGACCCCTCGGTGCTCACCCTTCTGGAAAGCAGGCACTGCTCCTGTTATTACTCCCATTCTACAGATGAGGAAATGGAGCCCCTGAGGGATCAGGTCATGCGACTAGCAAGTGGCACAGCTGATTTGAGCCAACCTGTTGGGTTCCAAAGTCCTGCCCTGTACCCTTGGGGGGCGGTCCCCCACTTTACTGTCAACAGCTCTCTCTCCAGCCTGGGTGACATCCTCCTCCGAATTTTCCCTAGAGCCTCCAAGCCAGATGGATGATCTGCTCCCAATTGCAGTGGCTGACACCCGACTTAGCACTTGTCCCCAGGCCTGGGTGCCCTAGAGTCACAGCAGCCTGGGTTTGGGCCTTTGCTCTGCCATTTCCCATCTGCAGGGCTTGGGGAAGCCACATCCCTTTCTTTTTTTTTTTTTTTTTGTGGAGACAGAGTCTCATCGTACCACCCTCGGTAGAGGGCCGTGGCGTCACACGGTTCACAGCAACCTCCAGCTCTTGGGCTTACGTGATTCTCTTGCCTCAGCCTCCCGAGCAGCTGGGACTACAGGCGCCTGCCACAGCGCCCGGCTATTTTTTTTTTTTTTTTTTGGTTGCAGTTTGGCCGGGGCTGGGTTTGAACCCGCCACCCTCGGTATATGGGGCCGGCGCCCTACTCACTGAGCCACAGGTGCCGCCCACCACATCCCTTTCTAAAGCCTTGGTTCTCTCAACCGCAGAAGGGGGAAGGAGGCTCGTCCTAAATTTCCTGGACCGCAGTGGGGACGATAAAGCCACACTCACAAAAGGTATGTGTGCTCAGTTCATTAGACTCTGATCAAAAGTTAATCACATCCACAGAGTCCTGGGGACGCTGCGAAGTGTTTCTTTGTTTTTCCCAACATGTTCTTAGCCTCTGGAGTGTGCCTCGTGGGCAAGTGTGCTGGCATGCCTGTTTACCTGCCTGTACAACTGCCTTTCTCCTGCAAATGACTCTTCCCAAGCTCATTTGCCAACTGGCATCCTGCTAGGTTGGGTCAACGGGAAGACCTAGTAGAGATTGGGGGGAAAGCAGGAGAGACCCCTGAGTATTCCTCCCTCCCTCTCCGTGTTGTTTTCCCAGCACTGGCTACTGTCCTCTGTGTCTTCGGCTTCTACAGAGCCACCCTAGTCACTTATGGTTCCAACTCCCCCCACCCTAGTCACTTACGGTTCCAACTCCTGCCATGGTCCAAACTACCCAAGGGCAGTATCATCCTTCCTGCCTTGCCTCCCAGCCCTAGAGGGGTAGCAGCTTCGGCCACTGCTGAATGATGGATTGCCTCACCACTTGCTGTTTGGCTTTTCAGCTCTTCCCTCTTCCATGTAACCAATTCCCTGTATTTTATTTCCTCTGTTTGAAATACCTAAAGTAGGCCAAGCTCGGCAGCTCATGCCTATAATCTTAGCACTCTTGGGAGGCCAACGCAAGAGGATCATTTGCACTCAGGAGTTTGAGACCAGCCTGAGCAACAAGAACAAGACCCAGTCTCTACTAAAAATAGAAAAATCAGCTGGGCATGGTGGTGGGTGTCTGTAGTTCCAGGTACTGGGGAGGCTGAGGCAGGAGGATGGCTTGAGCCCAGGCTGCAGTGAGCTATGATTGCATCGCTGCACTCTGGCTGAGGCAACAGAGTGGAACTCTGCCTCAAAAACAAAGAAGCAAGGAAGGAAGGAAAGAAGGAAGGGAGGGAAGGAGGGGGGAGGAAGGAAGGAAGCGAGGGATGGAGGGAGGGAGGGAGGGGGGGAGGGAGGGAAATAGATACCTGGAGTGTTTTCTGTTTCTCTGACTGGCTGACCCTTACAGTAGGCATCTAGACTTTTGTTCTGTCCTAGAATTTCTTCTCACGTCTCCGTCTCCAGGGTCTTCATCCTGGCCCAGGGTTAGACCCCCGAGGTCATGTCACATTTGGTGACTGGCGGAGGCTCTAGCTCCTCCTAGCTCTGTGCAGTGAACCCACTCTAAGACAGACGAAGCTTCCTCACGCTAACCCTGATGGTCTCTTGAGGCACAGACTGAGTGTCATTGCTATGGATACTGTGCTCTCTCTTTACCTTGTCTACCGAAGAATCATCTGCACAAAGGGTGGGCAAAGCTGTTGAGTCTCAGTGGGGAGAAGACAGCAGTGAAGGAGGAAGAACCCCTTCCTGCCACACTAGCCAAGAGCCTGGAGCAGAGTAGGCGGTCAGCATCTTCTGAGATGCGGGCCACAGCTTTGGATTTTAAAACCAGCCTTAAGGGGAATGAAGGCTTGTTCCATGTCAGGAAGCTTCCCCAGGGCCCTGCTTCTAGAGGGGCAAAGGAGAAAGGGCAGGCCCCTGTCAGTGAGCAGAGAGGTGGTGCTGCCTGCCACCCACTGTCGCTGGGGCTCCATGGGGGGCTGTTCACAGAGGTCCTCCGTCTTCACCTCTTCACTCCCTCTGCCCTTGCAGGGCCCAGGGGAGAGGTCACACCAGCCTCTAGCTCCTGCTGGCCTTTCTGGGTATGCCCTACCCCAGGATCTGGGTCACATCAAAGTTTCCTGCCCCTTATCCAGGGACCAAGATAATTTCTAGGCTTTTTGGGTTCTCAGTTCCCCCATATTACTATGTTCTTTGGGGTACTGCTCCCAAACCATCCCAAAAGTAGGAGGAGCTTAAGAGCAGGTTGACGGAGGGTGATGGGAGTGAAGCCAAGGCCCTGGGACACGTGTCCCATGTGAGCACATGCACAGACATCTACATGATACCTGCACTCACATATACAAAGAGGCCTGGCACCTTCACACACCACTGCATCACCACAGAGATGGCAGGCTCAGTGACCAGGGCTCACACACGCGTGACCATTCACATCCCTGTGTACTCCCACTGGCAGACAGGCGCACTCACCACTGTGCACACACACGGGTTTATACCCATACCCACAACTCATCAGTACACATCACAGCCACACACGTGCACAGTCCCACCTGTGTGCCCTCTGCTGTGTGTCCCATACATACACGCGTGCAAACAGCCGACACACGCCCATCAGTTCACCTCACACACAAGGACACACGTCGCACCCCCACAGCTCCTGTGCTTACTCCCATGTGACCACAGAGCGACACGTGGACAACTCTCCTGGGTCACTTCCCTGCAGATGACCAGCCTCCTGCCTGTGCCCTCCCACACAGCTCACACGTGCGGCCTGTCCGCATGTGGACACAGGCGCATGCACTGCCACCCACACGGAGCGCTCCCCCTTGGCCAGCCCTCTCCACAGACCCCCATCGCCATTGCTCTGACCGCTCCTCGGTGAGACCCTCCTCAAGAGACCTGAAGCCCTCTGGCTATTCTTGTGACTAAGAGGTCACCCCTTCGACCCCTCCCCCTCCCCTAAACTGGTGACTTGGTCCCAGGGGAGGGGAGAGGGCTGCCCAGTGCTCAAAGTCCTGGGGCCGAAGTCTTGTTTGCTGATGCTGGGCGGAAGTCACACAGCATGCCCCAGTCGAGTGACAAGAGTTTATGGTCTCTGGCCTACCCTTGGCTGCAGGCCCACGCCCAGCTTCTCTGCGAGAGGGTGGGGAAGGTGGCTCCTCCTTCCCCTACCTGGGGAACCAGTGGCCAAAGAGGACCCCATAGTTCCCAGCTAAGGGTGCTGCCTGCCCAACACATGCACAAAACTTGGAACCTAAACTGTCCTCCCCTGGGGGGACTGAAGCCCCGGGTCACCCCGCAAACTGGAGGCCAGGCCGCACTGGCACCCCAGGCTTGGTCTTCTTTCTAAATCCTTTGTCAAAAGAAAGATCATGCTGAAGTCTGACAGTTCTAATGCAAATGAGCAGAGCTACTCTGCGTGCAGAGCCGGAACCCCAGAGCTTGTGAGTAGGGACCACCCTTTCCACCACGCCCCCCACGACTGAGTCAGTTCATCAAAGGATCACTTTGCCACATCACCAGCTCATTATATAATGAGCTCAATATATTTTAAAAAAAAAATATATATATATATATATATATATGTATATATCTGTCGCCCTTGGTGGAGTACCATGGTGTCACAGCTCACAGCAACCTCCAACTCCTGGGCTTAAGCAATTCTCTTGCCTCAGCCTCCCAAGTAGCTGGGACTACAGGCGCCCACTACCACACCTGGCTAATTTTTGTATTTTTATAGCACCTGGCTATATTTTTGTTGTAGTTATCATTGGTGTTTGGTAGGCCCTGGGCCAGGTTCATACCCACCAGCCTCAGTGTATGTGGCTGGTGCCCTAACTGCTGAGCTACGGGTGCCAAGCCAAAAAATATATTTTTTTAATTTACAAAATTCCTCCCACTTTGGGAGGTTGGGGCAGGAAGATCATCTGAGTCTAGGAGTTGGAGGTTGCAGTGAGGTAGGATGATGCCACTGTACTCTAGCCCAGGCAACAGAATGAGATCCTGTCTTCAAAAACATTAATAATAAATAAATGCATTTGTGAAATTTCCAACAAGGTGCATGAGCTGCATTGTCAAGGGCCTCCAGACATCAGGATCTGGGGTCTGCAGATACCTCTGAAGCCTGCAGCCCAGGCTGGGCGATGGCCAGTTCTCTCCAGGGATTTTTACTCAGGTTCCCTCCGGCAGCAGGATGCGGCGGGGAGACACAGACAACATGAGCACTCCTAAAAATCCCAGAAATCTAAAGCCATTAAAGATCTTTCCATGCCTGCCCGCCTTTCTCCTCTCTCCTTCCCGGCGTCCTCCACCGCTCCCTTCCTTCCCTCCTGCTTGTCTTCCTTTGTCAGTTCATCCAGTCGAAGTCACTGGGCAGGTGCAAGTGGGCTGGTAAACGTGGCCCTTGAAGGTCAGAGACGGGTACACATAGGTGAGGGGACGGGGATAATCCCTAGTGGACAAAAGGAGCCCTTATTGAGCACAGGAGGAAACCGAAGAACCCCACGGTGGTGGACTGGCACTGGGGCTACCAGTGAGAACACACGATTTAAGTGTGTGTAGGTGTAGAGAGAGAGCGACTATAAAGAAAAAAGTGTGTGTATCTACACATACACATATATAGAGATGCAGGTGTATATGCAAATGGTATATGAATGTGTTCATATATATTTGATATATGTGTATGTGATGTGCGTGTGTGTGTGTGTGTGTGTGAGTTCATCAGGTAACCCTTCTGCTTCCTTTTTTTCTTAGAGACATCCATTTGGGAGCCTTTTTCACTACTTTGTAAAGTTGTGCTACAGAGGATTAGAAAATAATTGTATGTATTAAAAATAACATTTCGGATTATAGAAAATATGCAAGAACAGTACAAACAACTCCATATTTGTCTCATCCGGACACCCCATTCACATTTTAGCTGGTTTCCGCAGCTTGCGCACCAAGAAGGTCTGGAAGCACCCGCATTCCAGTAGCAGTGAGCTCACCTAGACCAAGATCTTGTTTTCAAAATATGGTTTAGAGGAATGGCTGGTTCCCTGGCTGAGGCAGAGGAAGGACAAGATGAGTCTGGAACATCTTGTTGTGTGGCACAGAGTAAAGAATTGCTCAAAGAATAACGGGGACATATCAAAGGGACACAGGAGCCAGCTGAAAGGGGTTTTTTTTAGCTCGGGCACAGTGGCTCACGCCTGTAATCCTGGCATTGGGAGCCTGAGGCAGGTGAATTGCCTGAGCTCATGCATTCGAGATCAGCCAGAGCCAGAGCCAGACAGAGCAAGACCTCTTCTCTAAAAATAGCCAGGCCTTGTGGCAGCTGAGGCAAGAGAATTGCTTGAGCCCAAGAGTTTGAGGTTTCTGTGAGCTATGATGCCACAGCACCCTACTGAGGGTGACAAAGTGAGACTCTGTCTCAAAAACAAATAAACAAACAAAAAAGACGAAAGGGGGTTCTTCTGGGTAAATCTGATATTATTTAAAAATCAGAATAAATCATGATGGTAATGGATTATAACCCAATGAATACAATTATACCCAATGAATATAACCCCAGGAATCCATAAATCTACACTGTTGTAAACAAACAAATGAATAAATAACTGGACAGAAGCGAAAGCTTTTTTCCTTGTATTAGAATGCCACAAGAAGAAAGAAAAATCACCTTTTGGCAAGTATGATAATAATTACTATTCTGGCTAAGCAGTAAAACCAGGTATGTAAATGGAGTTGGGAACAGGATATTTACTTAGTGCCAAAGAATCTCCATGAAAAGATTCTTATCACTTACAAAAGTAACAGAGTAATTTGACAGTGGTGAAATCAGATCCAATGATCAGTTGGTCAAAGTTACCACCACCAGACAGGATTCAGCGATAACAGCTCAGTATTACCTCTGCCATGGCCCTGCTCAAGGGGCACAATGTGGGGGTAATGGTGAGAGAAAATTTCACAAAATGATTTCCCTGTTACCTTCCAAAACATCAGGAGTGGGGAACTCAAAGCAAGAGAGAGGAACCATCCTAGACTCAAGGAGATGAGAGAAACATGACATGAGAACTAGGTCGTGTTCCCCTAAGTGACATCACTGGCTGACTGTTAAAATGTGCCTCTGGCTCAAGGAGTAGGACTCTGGCCCCATATACTGCGGGTGGCAGGTTCAAGCCTGGCCCCAGCCAAAACTGCAAAATAAATAAATAAATAAACAAAATAAAGTAAAATGTGAATGTGGTGCCTGGATGAGACAAATATGGAGTTGTTTGTACTATTCTTGCATATTTTCTGTAATCTGAAATATTATTTTTAATACATACAATTATTTTCTAATCCTCTGTAGCGCAACTTTACAAAGTATTGAAAAAGGCTCCAGAAGGATGCCTCTAAGAAAAAAAGGAAGCAGAAGGGTTACCTGATGAACTCACCTTTTGGTGGAAGGTGTAGGGTAAATTGGGGTCGGCACCTAGATACCACATAAGCAAAAAAATCAGAAGACCGAGCCAGGCATTGTGGCACACAACTGCAGTCTCAGCTAATTCAGGAGGCTGTGGCAGGAGGATCGCTTGAGTTCAGGAGTTCAAGTCCAGCCTGAACAACATGACAATATCCTTGTCTCTTAAGAAATAGCATTAAAAAAAAAAAAAAGAAAACCCAAAGAATTAACAAATAGTTCTAGCAAAAACAGAAAGTCATACCAAAAAAAAAAAAAAAATGTAGTCACCGTGTTCTACATGGCTGGGCTATAAGCAATGTTTACATAGTCATAAAAGAGACATCTAACAGAAAATTATGATATGGTTATATAAGGAAGATGATACCAGAAGAAGAGATGGGGTTGTATATGAAGGAAATTCTAATCTTCCAAAGTGGGAAGATAGTAGATTATATGTAAAACTGAACATCAAGAAATAATAGTATGGGCGGCGCCTGTGACTCAGTCGGTGGGGCGCCGGCCCCATATACCGAGGGTGGCAGGTTCAAACCCGGCCCCGGCTGAACTGCAACCAAAAAATAGCCGGGCGTTGTGGCGGGCGCCTGTAGTCCCAGCTACTCAGGAGGCTGAGGCAGGAGAATCACTTGGGCCCAGGAGTTGGAGGTTGCTGTGAGCTGTATGATGCCATGGCACTCTACCAAGGGCCATAAAGTGAAACTCTGTCTCTACAAAAAAAAAAAAGAAATAATAGTATAAGTAAGTTGTTTAGATGCATAAAGGTAAATTAAAAAGAAACTTGTTTCTTGTTAAAAAGCAGTTGTCTCTGAAGACTGGGTACAAAGACAAAATATCTAGGAGACGGCTATTTGTCATTATAAGTCTTGCAGAACAAAGTGCATGTGGAACCTTAATAAAAGTCAAATCAAAATCTAAAAATATAATGAAAAGTGCGGCGCCTGTGGGTGCCGGCCCCATATGCCGGAGGAGGCGGGTTCAAACCGGTCCTGGTCAAAAACTGCAACAACAACAAAAAAATAATAAAAATATAATGAAAAGAAATGCAGCTAAGCTATAAATCTGGGCAATCTGTTGAGTGGACAACTTAACAAAATCTGCATGAGAATCCTCTAAATGCTAAAGTTACGATAAAGCAAGAAATTACTTTTACAGAGATTTTTATAAACAGTCTAAAATGAAAAATTCCCACGTGATGCTGCGAAAAACAAATTCATAGGATAATGTACCAGAAGAATAAATGTGTTGTGACCCTTAGCTTTGAAAAAATTGAACAGTCCCTAAAACACTGCTGGAAGGGGATCTATCCATCAGAGGAATGTACATCGAACATAATCAAAAAGAATATTTCTTAAACAAGTTTTTAGAAAATCAGTCAATTTGGTAACGTGAAGCAGTGATCCTTCAATGAGCTCTTGGAGAACTACCCTTGCAAAAGTGGCCTTTCAAGGTTTAGCAGCTTCCCCTGCACCTGCCTGAGGTCCCTCCTCAGGGCCCTGGCCCTGGTCTGGGGCCTCGCCCAGATCCACCGCTGTCCTACTGGCAGCCTCCCTGGAGGAGAGGACTCGTGTTCCTTACAACAGCCCTTTGTGGTGTAAAGTCATAGCCCCATTTTACGGATACAGAAATGAAGGCTTGAAGAAGAGAACTGAGTTGCCGAAAAGCAACCGAGCTGGACTTGGTGCACAGGGTGACAAACTCCAAGGGCAGGGTTCTCTCCTTGCTCCCTCACTCCTTGGTTTTTCCACCTGCTGGCGCCAGCCCTAATTAGAGTTCCGCTGGCCCCTTGAGATGGGGTGGGAGGCAAGTGTGTTATTAGAGCATGAGATTCTGGAAGCTCCACCATGTGTCATCATGTCTAATTACATGAGTTCAGGCTTCTGCGTGGGCTGGTGGAGCCAGAGCGTCTCTGTGCCCAGGTGGCCAGGTAATTTCCACAGCCAAGAAGTGGTTCAGAGGCTGCTGAGGAGCCCTTGTAACAGGTTCCCCACATCTTCTGGAGAAAGCTGAGCCTCAGGCCTCTCTCTCAGGCTGTGGGGGAATGCTGGCTGGAGGTGCTATCTGGCCTCTGGAATGAAGAGGAGGAGTTGGTGGCACCAGAAGCACGGCTTCCCATTCCCCTCATCTCAACCCCAGACACATGAACAGACACAGGTACAGGTGCGTACCCATGAACACACACGTGTGCACACAGAGCACAGAAACATGGTTCTGGAACAAATACTGAATACTGGGCCTTTGTGTGAAAAGCTGCTTACACTGCGTCAGTTCCACTGTGAAGTCACTTTGTGGAGAGGACAACTGAGACAGAGAAGGGACACAGAGAAGACGCTGTCCCTGTCCTCACTGGACAGAGACAGGTGGTGGAAGCAATCTTTGCCATGTGCTCATTTAGTAAGCAGGTAGTGAGGGCCTTCATGTGCCAGGCATTGTTTTAGGCACTGGGGTTATAAAACAAAGTCCCCTGGTCTCAAGAAGTTTACTTTCTAAGAGGGAAGGGACAATGACCATACAATAAATATGAAATGTATCAGTTGGTGACAAGTGGTATGAAGTGGGGTGAGATCAGCAACTGCTCATAGATGATAATCTGGCTGGAGAAACAGTCAAACCTCTCTCCTATGACGTCCCAATCCAAGAGATAGACAGAGAAATGACTTAGGGGGTTGAAGAAGCCCATCACCCTATTTGCCTCCTTCTCTTCCTCTTCTATCCTCTCTCTTCCAATATTGTTTTTCCTTTAAAAATATACAGAAGAAGTATAAAAGATTACATGACAAACCCTCATGTACCTGTCACCCATGTTACAATGAGTCTTTAGACGTGTAAAAAACACAAAACTTACAAATATAATCAAAGCTCCCTGTGTTAACCAGGAAAGGCGAGGTTACGCTGTAGTAACAACTACAAATCTCAGTATCTTTAAATAACAAAAGTCTATTTCTCTCTCACTCTCTATATCCAGCAAGGGCTATATTCACTGTGGTCTTTTAGGAACCTGGTCTGGGGGACATTCCACTATTTTATGATGCTGTGATTTGAGCAAGTCTTCAGGCTTCAACATGAAAGGAAAGGAGCATGAAGACTCATGCACTTGCTCTCAGATGCTCCCACTTAGAAATGGGACATGTCACTTCTTTCTTGGCTAACACATGTCTTTTGTCCATGTCCACCTTCAAATGAGCAGTGAAGTACAATCCCCTCATGTGCTCAGAAGAAGAGAAATAAAATGGTGGTAAGCATGGCAACATCTACCACCTTCCCCAACTCATTTCCATCTTTCTCTCACTCCTAGGAATAAGCCCCTTCTGGAAATTGCTGTGTATCCTTTCACTTATGGATTTAACAACAACAAAAAACTTGTAATATGTCCATGTATGTCAGTAAAGAATACATGGAAAGAAACCGCAAAGGACATTAGAAAATATTTTGAATGGAATCACAATGAAAATATAACATATCAAAGTCTGTGTGATGTTGCTAAGATAGTATAATAGAAAGAAAGTTGTAGCTCTAAATGGTTGCATTAAAAAAAAAAAAGAGAAAGAAAATTCCAAAATCAATTAGCTGAGCTTCTAACTCAAGGAACTAGACAGAGAAGAGCAGACGAAATCCAAAAGAGGTAGAAAAGAAGAAATAACAAAGATAAAAGTAGAAGTCATGAATAGGTAACAGAAAAACAAGAGAGAAAATAAATGAAGCCACACACTGGCTCTTTGAAAATGTCAACAAAATTGATAAACCTCTAGTCAGATTGATCAGGGCATAAAGAAAAACATAAATTATCAATATCAAAAATGAGAGAGAGGGTATCTCCTACAGATCCTAAAAAAAAAATAAGTGAAAATTATGCTGAACATTATGACCATAAATTTGACAACTTAGATGAAATGGACAAATTCCGTGAATGACACAAACTACCACAACTCTCTCAAGAAGAAACAGATTATCCAATACATGAATTAAAGAATATAAATCCATAGGTTAAAACTATCTCATGAAAAAATTTTCAGGCCCACATGACCTCACTGGTGAATTTTACAAGTTAAATTCATTTAAAAAACAATATTAATTCTGCACAAACTCTTCCAGAACTTAAAAGAGGGGGGCAAAACCCTTAACTAATTCTATGAGCTCCAAATTTACCCTGATGCCAAAGCACAACAAAGACATCACAAGAAAACTGTAAACCTATGTCCCTTATAAATATAAATACAAAAAATTTTAACAAAATATTAGCAAATGAAGTGTAGCAAAAAATAAAAATGATAATACATTAAGACCAAATGGAGATTATTTCAGGAATGCAAGGTTGGTTCAACATTCAAAAATCAATCAATATAGCTCATATCACCAGAAGAAAAACATCTTAATAGATGCAAAAAAAAGTATCTGATAAAGATCTACTCTTGTGGGCGGCACCTGTGGCTCAGTCGGTAAGGCGCCGGCCCCATATACCGAGGGTGGTGGGTTCAAACCCGGCCCCGGCCAAACTGCAACCAAAAAATAGCCAGGCGTGTGGTGGGTGCCTGTAGTCCCAGCTACTCGGGAGGCTGAGGCAAGAGAATCGCTTAAGCCCAGGAGTTGGAGGTTGCTGTGAGCTGTGTGAGGCCACAGCACTCTACTGAGGGCCATAAAGTGAGATTCTGTCTCTACAAAAAAAAAAAAAAGATCTCTTGTTTTGGGGGTTTTGTTTTGTTTTGTTTTTTTCCAAGAGAGGGTCTTGCTCTGTTGCTGTGGACAGAGTGCAGTGACGTGATCATAGCTCACAGCAACCTCATACTCTTGGGCTCAAGTGATCCTTCTGCCTCAGCCTCCCAAGTAGCTGGGATGATAGCACACACCACTGTATCTAGCTAATTTTTAGCTTAGGCTGTTTTCAAACTGCTGACCTCATTCAGCCCTCCTAACTTGGCCTCCCAGAGTGCTAGGATTATAAGTGTGAGCCACTGTGCCCAGCCAATTCATGAATATTTTTAAAAAGGAAATGCTCAACAAACTACCCTATTTCCCCGAAAATAAGACATCCTCCGCAAATAAGACCTACTTACAGGAAAGGTAAGACATCCCCTGAAAATAAGACCTAGCGCATCTTTGGGAGCACACCTTAAAATAAGACACTGTCTTATTTTCGGGGAAACAGGGTAGGAAGGTAAGAGAACTTTCATGATCTGATAAAGAACATCTACAGTGAGACCTATAGCTAACAACATATCTAATAATGAAAGAATATTTTCCACTAAGACTAAGGGAATAGTGCAAGGATCTCCATTGTTGCCACTTCTTTTTTTTTTTCAGAGACAGAGTCTCACTTTATGGCCCTCGGTAGAGTGCCGTGGCCTCACACAGCTCACAGCAACCTCCAACTCCTGGGCTTAAGCGATTCTCCTGCCTCAGCCTCCTGAGTAGCTGGGACTATAGGCGCCCACCACAACGCCCGGCTATTCATTGTTGCCACTTCTATTTGGCATTGTACTAAATGTCCTAGACAGTAAAATAAAACAAATAAGTAAATAAATGGCAAACAGATTGGAAAAGATTCGGTAAAACTGTTAATCATAACAGTAAAATCTCATAAAATAGAATTTGTACACTGAAAACTGAAAATCATCAGCAGGAGAAATCAAAGAAGACATAAATAAATGGAGAGATATACCACGTTCAAGAATGAGAAGACTTAATACTTTAATAAAATATTAGCAATTCTTGAAGAATTACATTAATTCCTTCCTAGTCAATTTATAGTCAACACAATCCCAATCAAAATTGCAGCAGGATTTCTTGGTAGATATTGACAAGCTGATTCTAAGTTATATATGGAAATTAAAAGAACCTAGAATAGCCAAAACAATTTTTAAAAGCTACTGTAAGCAAGACAGTGTGGTGGCAGCATAGGATTAGTCCTATGGACCAATGGAACAGAATAGAGTCTAAAAATAGAACAATACACATTTTTTTTATAAAATTTTTATTTTTTAATTTTTAATTTCAGCTTGCTTGTTCATTCTTCTTCATTTGAAGTACTTTTTCTGTTGTTCATTTTCTTCTTTTTTTTAATGTTCTTCCTCTGGCGATTCTCTTACTCGTTGCCTCCCCAGTAGCTGGGATTACAGATGCCCACCACAACGTCCGGCTATTTTTGATGTTAGTAGAGACGGGGTCTTACTCTGGCTCACTGCTGCTCATACTGGTCTCAAACCTCTGAGCTCAGGCAATCCACCCACCTTGGCCTCCCACAGTGCTGGAACTACAGGCGTGAGCCACCACGCCTGGCCAAACAATACACATTTGATCAGTTAATTTTTGACTAACGGACCAAAGTAATTCAATGAAGAAAGAATAGTATTTTTAGCAAATGGTGCAGAAACAATCAAATATTCATAACCAAAAGAGAGAACCTCAACCCTGGCACAACGTGTAACAACTCAAATGCACCATAGACTTAAATGTAAATTATGAAACTATAAGACTTCTAAGAGGTAATATAGGAAAATACCTTTGTGACTTTGAATAAAGATTCTTAGACAAAAGATACAAACATAATCCATAAAAGACAAAAATTGATAAATTGTACTTCAAAATTTAAAACTTGTACTTTATGAAAGTCATTGTTAAGAAAATGAAAAGACAGCTTGGCGCCTGAGGCTCAGTAGCTAGTGTGCCAGTCACATATACCAGAGCTGGCGGCCTCAAACCCAGTCCCAGCCTGCCAAACAACAATGACAACTACAACCAAAAAATAGCCGGGCATTGTGGCGGGCGCCTGTGGTCCCAGCTACTTGGGAAGCTGAGGCAAGAGAATCGCTTAAGCCCAAGAGTTGGAGGTTGCTGTGAGCTGTGACACCACAGCACTCTACCCAGGGCCACATAGTGAGACTCTGTCTTAAAAAAAAAGAAAAAGAAAAAAGAAAATGAAAAGATAAGCAAAAGACTGGAAGAAATGTCTGATAAATAACTGGTATCTAGAATTTTAAAATAACCCATAATGCAATAATAAGAAGACAAAGTACTCGTTAATAAAATAGGCTAGAGCCTCGAAGAGATAATTCTCCTAGAAAAGGTACATAGGTGGCGAATAAGAGCATGAATCGCTCAGCAACATTATGCATTAGGTAAATGCAAATTAAAGCCAGATTAAAGTGATCTGGTACTGCACACGGACAGAATGGCTAAAATGTTACCTACTAGCAATACCGATAGCTGGAGAGGATGTAGAGCCTGTGTAGCTGGCGGGAAGGCAAAGTTGTACAACCACATTGGAAAATAGTTTGGTAGACTTTTATTTATAATGGATGAACTTTGAAAACATTATGCTAAGCGAACGCAGTCAGTCACAAAAGACCACACAATTATCTGATTCCATTTATATGAAATTTCCAGAATGGGCAAGTCAAGAGGAAGTAGATTTCATGGTTGCTTAGGGCTGGGTGAGGGAAGGACGTTTTCTCTTTTAATGATGAAAATATCCAAAAATTGACTGTCACAATGGTTGCACGTATCTGTGACTAAACACACACCAAAAAAGAAAAAAAAAACCCCACTGCACTGTACACTTTAAGTGAGTGAATTATATGGTATGTGAATTATGTCTCAATAAAGCTGTGGCTATTGAGCCTGGCTATTCTTTCCTCTCACTCTCTATTTGCTGTCTCCTATTCCTGTTCCCAGGCCCCTCTCTCTTTTTCCCTCAAATGTCCCTATTCTGCATCTGACCTGAACAGCCAAGGAACCAGGGAGTGGTGGATGCAGGAAAAGATCAGAAGTATCTTCACCCAGAGGGCAGGCTGTGAGCACCGGGCCCAGGCCTAGGATTGGGGTGAAGTGAGTGAGGCACCCAGGGCACAAAATATAAAGTGGTGTTCACCCTGGGGTGGGGTGGGGTGCGGAGGCGTGCAAATGCAGGTGGTCCTGAGAGTGAATGGTTCCTTACCACCTGCTCATGATAAATTACACAGAACACAAAATTTGCCAATTCAATCATTTAAAAGTGTATAATTCAGTGTTTTCACAAGCATCTATCTAGCACCAAGACATTTTCAACACCCTACCTGAAAACCCTCTACTCCTTAGTAGCCTCTCCCTATTTCCCCCTCCCCTCAGCCCCTGATAACCACTAACCTACTTTTTCTTCCTGCAGATTTGCCTATTCTGGACAGTTTATATAAATGGAGTGATACAATATGTGGTCTTCCATGACTGGCTTTTTTCACTTAACATACTGGGGTCAAGGTCCATCCATGTTGCAGGGTGTGTCACTACTTCATTCTTTTTCATGGCCAAATAATATTCCATTGCATGGATATACCACATTTTCTTTATCCATGCGCCTGTTCATAGATATTTTAGTTGTTTCCATCTCCTGGCTGTTGTAAATAAAGGTACTATGAACATTCATGTACAAGTTTTTATTAGGACACCTGTTTTCAGTTCTTTGGGGCATTCATCTGCGAGTGGGATTGCTGGATAGCTCTGTGTTTAATTTCTAGAGGAATCATCTACTTATACTTTGCACCTTGGCCTTCTGACTTGGCTGATCCTAGCCTGGCCCTCATGTACACTCTCCCATTTTTAACTCTCATTCCCCTGCCACCACTATGCCCAAGTTTATTAGCAGCTTTGAGGCAGCGGGTTTGACCTGTATAACAATTCCAGGTCATGGGGGCCTGGATGGGGGTTCTGTGGAGCTGCAACACAAGAGAATGCAGTGTGGTCACAGCCAGCATGCGAGACTCCTGGGTGTCATTCTCTGGACCTGGGACTTCACACTGTTGGTTGCAAAGGGCCCCCAAGGAGAGATACCACAGGGGACTCTTTCTGAGGTGTGGGAAAGGTTAGAAATTCTGCCTTAAAATTGGAGAGAGCACAGGGACACCTGAGAATTCATTCTAGTCCCATTCTGTCCTGACTCTGCAGGAGCTGAGGTAAGCCTCCTCCACCCTGTGGGCCTCCGTTTCTCAGACTGGGAAATGAGGACAATAAAACTTCTCCCATCAGTCATAGGTGGGACTCTGGGTGTGACTCTGCAACCCATGAAGCTCAAGGTCAAATCTTCTACCTGAAATGCCTGCTCAGGTAGCTCCTGGAACGTGGTGGGACTTCAGGGAGACAGTCACTTAGTTGGCTCTACAGACGCGTCTGAGAAGTTGTGCGGAGTTTGAGATTCCATTTATTAATACAATACATACAAGGGAGCTGACTATTTAAAGGAACCCAGCAGTGAATGTTCAGGCGTGCTTTTGTGTTCAATAAATGAGAATTTTCAGATAATTGGGTTTGTCCTTGTCACAGCCAAGTCCTGAAAAGCATGAGTCAAAACCACATGGAGGTGAAGGTGGCAGGACTCTGGTTTCTATGTTTTCAGGGTACAGGGACTTTCTCCTGAGCAATAATCTCATCTAAAGAAGCCCAAAGCCTCCCACGTGGGTTTGGAGGGAGAAAGCTCTGGACTAGGGAGGAAAGAGGAACCGTGCTTTCCCCACCCACAGAGGCTGAAGGTTAAACCCATCATATTAAGGTAGAAGACATGGTGCTCTTACCATGTGGGGAATTTGTGGGTTACCAAGATTGGCAGGGAATGGCAGCTGGGATTTTTCTGGAGGGACAGAGTTACTCTAGAAAGCTCTGATTCAGTCCCCATTTGTGGAGGGAACGTTAACCCCATGCCGGCACTTGACACTTATTATCCCGTTTAATTTTCCCAATGATCCCTTCATTTATGACAAAGCCTACAAGGGTAAAGAGGGTAAAATGGCTTGCCAATGTTGGGTTCAGGATTCGAATCTCTATCTAATGGCCCAAGGCTTGGGCTGACTCTTCCGAGCTACCTCAAAGTCCCCATGAGAACAACAGAAAGTCCGGCATGTAGGTAGTCTCTGGGTCAGACAGGACAGTCTCAGTGGGCAGTGTTATGTGACCCTGTGGGAGGAACATTTGTGTCTTCTCTATTTGGTTTGTCCTGGAAAACCCCACATCTCTCTCGCAGAATTGTTTCCTAGTATCCTTATTTAGAATTTACAGCAAGGGCAGCTAAAGACCAAGGCTGACTTGGAGGCCTGAGAAGGGGAACTCAGGACAAACAGTTGACCCATCTGGTGCGGCCCTCCTGGCCTGGGCCCCCGCATGTGGGTGGAGGAAATCCATGTACATTACTCAACACCTCCACCCCAGTCCTGAGCAGGGGTCTGGCAGGCCTGAGAGAGTCCCCCAAGCTAAGACTGTCCTTGCCAGCCCAAACGCAGCTGCCTAGGATTCCACGAGACCACGTGGAAAGACCAGAAACTTCAGACTTAGACCTGGACTCAAATCCTAGTTCCCATCTGCCTAGTTTTTCCTACTGTAGAATGGGACTGATAATTGTCAGATAGAAGGGTAAGCTTATACGAGGCACACATTGCGACCCACAGGAAGCACCTCCCATTAAGGAATGGGAGTTACGATGAAGTTTTCCAGCATTCCCTCAGCTTCTAGAAACCCCAGTTCAAGAAGTACAACCTGTGACCAAGGGGAGATGTCACGATGGACCAGCCACAGATCCCTGCCCTTTGGCAGCAGGCAGAGCCAGGCCTGCAGGGGCAGCTCATGGGAGAGAGGTTCAGTAAAGGCTATATGAAGGGCTCCAGGGAAGAGCAAGAGGACCCTGCTTGGGGTCAGGGAAGCCTTCACAGGAGGAGAGGTCGGGGATGAGGGTCTAGTCATAGTCACTGACCAATCAGAAAGGACATTAATCCATAGGACTTATCATTGTTTACTGGCTGATTATTATTTTAATGCTCTGGGAAGGGGCATCTAATTTGGGTTCTGACTGATGAATAAGACTTTCTCTCTATCTCTATCTATTTCTCTCTTTTTTTGAGACAGAATCTCACTTTCTTGCCCCTGGTAAAGTTTTGTGGCATCATACCTCACAGCAACCTCAAACTCTTGGGCTCAAGTGATCCTCTTGCCTCAGCCTCCCACCACAATGCCTAGCTAATTTTAGAGACGGGGTCTCGGTCTTGCTCAGGCTGGTCTCAAACTTGTGAGCTCAAGAAATCCACCTGCCTCCACCACCCAGAGTACTGGGATTATAGGCGTGAGCCACCACATCAGGCTGAATAACAGTTTTTCTGACAGGGGAAGAGAGGGCACTCCAGACAGCGGGAATAGCATGTGCACAAGTCTCATGACCAGAAAAAGTATGGAATGCTTGGAACGGTATGGCTGGAGCATAGGATGGGGGGAGGAGTGGGAGGTGAGAGCAGAGAGGGTCTTGAATACCACTAAGCTTAGTTAACAGAGTTAGGATACTTCTGACACTGGTGACAGGTAAACAGGCACTGCAGGAGGATTTTCCAGCATCTGGACACTACTCTTCTCCTAGACCCACAACATCTACTTGGGGCCCTGATGTTACTTGGGGTCTGGGTCCAGGCTGCATGCTCTGCAGAGAGGCCAGGAAGGGAGGTTCTAGGGAGCTTGTTGGACAGGAAAATTGACAAATACCTAGATGTATGGATAGAAGCAACACAGTCAAGATGGAGACACTAGTGACCCTCGCTTCACATCCTGCCCTGGAGTGGCACTGAGGCATCCTGTTTGCTCAGGAAAAACTCAGGGATGTTTTGAGAATAAGGATCTAACACAAGCTCTGCTACTGATGCACACTGTGTGACCTTAAGTAAAGCCCAGACTCTCTCTGGGCCTCAGAGTGTCCCCATGCAGCATGAGAGAGACTGTCTACTTCCCCCTTGGAAATGTAAATGTCCCAAATTGATCCAGCCACGTTGACCCAACATCATGGGAAATGTGAGCACCTCAGACCCCGGCAGAACCAAGTTTGAATCTCAGCTTTGGGATGTGCTGGATGTTTGACTTTGAGAGAGTGCTAAGCTCTGGGTCTTCATTTCCAGGTCTGCAGAATGGGGGATTGATTGGTGAGGTTAGTGTTGCATGGGGGGGTGGGGGGGGTTGGGTAGAAGAGACCCTTGCTTCCTCCCTCACCTTCTAAGGGGTATCCTTTGCTTGCCAGCCTGCTCAGCTGGAGGGCTTTTGCAGAAACTGGAGGTCAGTGGCAAGTGAGAAGGGAGACCATATCATTTACTGTTCTCCCAGGACACTTTTGAGCATAAAAGGGGCACCATTAGCAATAAAAAGCCATAAACCTGGGCTGTCCCGAGAAAGCCAGAGTTTATGATGCCCCAGTGATGAGGGGAGACTCAGAAAATCCAGACAGAGAGGTGGGGAAATAGTTGAGGAGAGATGAAAGCAGGTGCCAGGAGCCACTACCTTTGGAGAGAGAGCATGGCGTCTCAGGCCGGCTTTGGGAAGCTTTTCTTTGGGAGGTACTGATTAGTCCCACACCCTGGCCTTCCCAGAGAACCTGAGGAAGGAGCTGCTTGGCTCTGCAGCAGTTTGGCGGTTGGATAATCTTTTGCCATCCCGGGCCTCTGCTTGCTTAATTCATTTTCTTCTTGATTGTAACTTCCTCCAGAAACTGGTCTTGGCCGGAGCAGGAAGGCCCCCAGGAAGGCCCCCTTCTCGTTGGGTTTCGTAGGTTAAAGGCTTTCATGATGCCTAAAAGGCAGTAGTGGCTCAGTAAACACCATCCCTCGCCATCTTCACCCACAAGTACCATTCGCTGCACCGAGACCCTGGTCCATGGTTGTTTCAAGCCCCCAGACTCTGCGCCCCCTTCACACTCTCCAAATGGCCTAGACTCCCGGACTCCCACCCCTCCCCACATAGGAATTCTGAACCTGGGAGTGCAGGAAGTCCTCTGAGAGCCTGGCTGGATGCCTTCCTTTCAGCTTCCTTTCTCTTGCTCTCCAGTGGGGGCTGGGTTGGGATGCAGCTGGCAGGTGGGGGGGCTCTCCCCCAGATGCTTCTCTGCACAGCCCCACCCTGAGCGGGCAGGGCCTACATTCCTCCATCCTTAATGCCTCCTCTGGGAACACCGGCCTTCAGAAACCTGAGACTAAGAAGAGGAGGGGGCTAACTGGTGCCGGCCTGAGGGACTTGGGCCCAGATAGGGAGGGGACAGGGAGGGGCTTGGCTTCTGCCTTCTTCAATGAAAACCAGAAACCACAGGCCTCCCCCTCCTCTTTCAGCTGCTCAGGGCTTCTAGGCCAGGGGAGAAAAGAGCCTCGGCTTTTGCTAAACCCACATGGGGAGATAGAAGGAAGAGGGGAGAACTCACGTGGTTTGCCAGAGGAGAACTTTTGCCACATCTACCAGGGGCAAAGGTTTTTACATTGAGGGCCCTTCACTGCCCTATCAGATTTCTAAAACAACAGGGCAGATTACGAGCAGGACTAAAACAATTAGAAAAGTGAAGCTACTAGCCCAGGGTCACAAGCCAGGGACTGAGGGGCTGAGCTCCAAATCCCGGCAGGCAGGACAAATCACACCACCTCTGTGTGCCCCCTCCTGCACACCTCTCCTCTCCTCTTCCCCCATTAAGGTGTGACATTTTTCCCTTTGGGAATTTATTCATTCCATTGATGTAAGCCCCACTCCCACCCCACCACACTCTTGGAATCTTAAAATTGTGGCTCATTAGGGCTGAAAGGATCAATAGAAATTAATTGGTCCAAGTCCTTCTCCTACAGATGGGAAAACGTGAGGTTCAGGGAGTACGACTTGCCTGTGTCAGGTCCAGATCTCCTAAGACTCAGCGTGCTCTGGTGTGAGGAATCTCATCAGGTAGACCTGTGTCTGAGTCCTAATGCTGATGTCCACTTTTCTTTTTTTTTTTAATTTTATTTATTTATTTTTTTTAGAGATGGGATCTTGCTATGTTGCCCAGGCTGGAGTGCAGTGGCTATTTGCAGGTGCGATCCACTACTGATCAGCACAGGAGTTTTGATCTGCTGTTTCCAACCTGCTCCAGTTCACCCCTCCTTAGGCAACCTGGTGGCCCCCAGTTCCCAGGAGGTCACCATATTGATGCCGAACTTAGTGCGGACACCCAATCGGCATAGCACACTACAGCCCAGAACTTCTGGACTCAAGCGATCCTCCTGTCTCAGCCTCCTAAGTCGCTGGGACCACAAGCACATGCCACTGCGTCTGGCTGATGTCTACCATGGTGACCATGGCCAGTAGATGTTTTTGAGCCTGAGTTCCCTCATCAATTAAATGGAGATCACAATCCCTTCAGATTAAAAGAGGTCCTGGATTGGGACACAGCAAGGTGGCTCCTGGCTCACAGTGGGTAGCAGTACAGCCTGTGCCTTCATGTCTAGCAAAGGAAAGTTGGATCTCAAGGCTCTGAGATCAGGGTTATCCCTTTAAAGGTTCTGGGAGGGGGATGGACAGGACCCATGATATGCTAGAACTGGTCTGCATTGGCTGCTGGGAACTGATTATTAAATAAGCCACTTGTTAAATGTTTGGGACTCGCAAGGCAGTAGTTGGTTTCTTTATATCGGCCACAGCGGGAGCGTTTTACACCACAGAAATCGGCAAATGCTGCAGATGAGGGATTTAGCTTTTCTTTACATAAAGGCCTATAGTATAGGATTTGCCAGTAGTAGGAAGTGGCTTATGAGATTATTACACTTACTTTACAGATGAGACCGTAGGGCGAAGGGAAAGCTCCTTTTGAAAAATCAACCCACAAAAGGCAGATTAATTAGAGAGAAAAGACATTCGAATTTATTTAACATGTACCTGGGAGCCTTCAGAAAGAAGACCCAAAGGTGCAGGGGAAATTGTCCATTTTTATGCTTAGGTTCAACAGCCGAGCAGGAATTTGATTGGGCAGAAAGTGTATGGCCTATTGCTAACAGACTTGGAGGGGAAACCCAGCAAGGCCTGTCCATCTGCATTCTTCTCTGCCTCTCTGACCAGCATTCCTTCCTTCTGGGTGTGGGGCAAGACCCAATCTGGAATGGGGGTCTTGTGACTTACAGTCAAGAAGATAGGTCAGATAATTTCTTTGTGGTCAGTTTTGACCCAGGAAGGCAGAGGAAAAGTTAAAGCAGTTTTTAGGTTTTACAGCTGGCTTTGAGGAAAGGAGGTTCTGGTTTCTATGACCTGCCTTAGGGAAGAGAGATTCCGGTTTTTATGGGTAGCCTCGGGGGAGAATGGGACTGAGGGACAGGAGGGCAGGAGAAGGTCAGAGAAAAACTTTTGTTTCTGAGGCCTTAATTTTGAAGTGTTGTTTTCTGAATCCCAGCAAGACTCTGGGCCTAGTTGTATGGGGTAAATATATCTGCATAACTATCATGAATTGTGGCTTCCCTGTGTCTGTCTCAGCTGTGTGGCCTCGGGTAAGTCACTTTACCTCTCTGAGACCTTTTTTTTTGGTCATGCATCTGGGTATTTGTGAACGGAGCTAACATTGGCACCTCCCTCCTCCATAAGACTTGCTGAATGCAGATGCACAGGATAGTTATTTGAGATGATGTACAGAAAATGTCAAGTTCCAGGCTCCGGGCTCCATAAACAGCTGGTATTAGGATTTTCAGCTACTTTGTCGGCGTGGTGGCTCACGCCTGTAATCCCAGCGCTGTGGGAGGCTGAGGAGGGAGAATCGCTTGAGCTCAGGAGTTCGAGACTCGCCTGAGCTACAGGGAGACCCCGACTCATGAAAAAAATGGAAAAACCCAGCCGGGCGCCTGTAATCCCAGCGGCTTCCGGCGGGGTGCCACAGCCCGAGTCTGAGGTTGCGGTGAGCTACCACGCCTACTGCACTCTGCTCAGGGGCATAGGGTGGGACCCTGTCTCAACAAAAAAAAAGATTTTCAGCTACATGCTGGCTTGGTGTCTTCCCACAATGAATCATAACTTGCTGAGAAAGATGTTATCACTATAATTTCCTGAAGAGGAAACTGAGGCTTGTTCAAGACCATGCTGCCAGGAGGTGGCAGAGCCCTGGTGGTCTGATTGGCTGCAAGGCTGGGTTTCTGCCAAGACCCCGCGCCCCCAGCCTGGTTCTGAGAGGCTGTTTGTGGAGCAGGGGTTGTGGTATTTGGCAACAGACTTCAGGCAGAATGTGTGGGGTCAAATGGCCATCTGTCTTAGGGTCTGGCTGAGCAACTCAGCTTGCAGTCCAAAGCTGGCAGGGTTGGGCCATGCAGAGCTCACACACGCTGCGCCCCCCCTCCTGGTCTGGAGGCTGGTTTGGGCCAGGGGTTTGGAGTGGCAGCTCTCACACATCTGCAAACCCCTTCTCACCTCTGATCCCCTATCAGACCTTCTCTGGTTCTCCACCCCTGCTCACTTCCTCCCCACCCCACCCCCAAGATAAGCCTAGCGTGTCCTGGTGCTCAGAAAAATTATACTCCATTCCAGCAAACCAGCGGCAGGGCTGAGAAACCCACAACCAAATGCCCGTCTTCCTCTGGCACATTTGCCTCGTATTTGGGGTTTGGGATTGATGGACAGATGATGTCATCAGAGCTAAATCCAAGGGGCACCTTGCCTCCATGTGCTTTGAGAGCAGCCAACCCTGCCGGTAGTGCAGAGGGGACCTCAAGCCCAGAGCAGGTGCCAGAAGTTTTAGGAAGGGCACTTGGGTCCCTTCACTTGTCTCCCAAAGCCAAGGGGTTACCTGGATGCCTGGGAGTGAAATACCTCCAGATTGTGGCCGGGTCAACTCAGTTCATTTTTTCCTCCACTCTCTTGAGCTTAGCCGCACACAGCAAGCCCCCTGACAGAGTATGTTAGACACACTGGTTCCTCTCAAAGCATTGCTTTTCTCATCTGTAAACTTTCTCATCAGAGACACTGACACCCACTTCACAGAGCAGATGAGTATATTACATAAATGCAGAACTCAGTGCCCAACTGAGATGATCTATTTGCTCATTTATTTACTCACCTGGCCAGTTACTGTTTTACTTGGCATGAAATTCAGGGTGGCCATAGGATGTATTGTTTAATCCAAGACACTTCTGAATGTGAAATGGGGCAATAACATTAATTATGCTGGGATATCCTAGCACTCTTGGAGGCTGGGGCCGGTGGATTGCCTGAGCTCACAGGTTCCAGACCAGCCTGAGCCAGAGAGACACCTCGTCTCTAAAATAGCCTGGTGTTGTGGCGGGCGCCTGTAGTCCCAGCTACTCGGGAGACTGAGGCAAGAGGATCACTTGAGCTCAAGAGTGTGAGGTTGCGGGGAGCTGTGACGATGCCAGGGCACTCTACTCAGGGCAACAGAGTGAGACTGTCCCAGAAAATTTTTTTTTTTTTTTTTTTGCTGGGACAGCAGGCATTACCCAAGATGCACGTGGGTGTGCAGGGACTGGTCATGCCATGAATCTTGGGTCATCTCTCTGCTGGGCTCTGGGTAGGTACAGGGGGGCAAGGTGAATCTATTACCCCTACCACAGGGCAGAAGAGTCAAAGCCACAGACAGTCTCCTTCAGGAGAGAATAGGTGTCCAGAAAGCAAATCAAGGCCACAGTCTCACAGCTTTGTGACTTTAAGAAATTCCTTCAGAGGCCAAAATAACACCCCACAGTTCCCCATTGCCTTGTTGTCTCTACCAGCCAGAATCACCAGCTCTTTTACTGAGGAGCACAGTGGTTTTGAGTGTTTCTATTGGGGACTACATAATGCCAATTCCTTTGATATTTCAGTATTAGTGGTTTCTGAGCCTCAGTTTCCTCATCTGTAAAATGGGCGACAATTGCTACCTCAAAGCATAGTTGAGAAAAGAGCAGTTCTCCTGCTCATCACAGGTCAGAATTTGAATCTGTTAAACAACAAGTATTGGAGGGTGGTGGAGGGCAACTCAGGGAGGTGTGGGGATGTGGGAGTCTCACCAAATATTTATTTCTGCCTCTTGCTGACTGGATGGCCTTGAGTAAGTCCCATCTATAAAATGAAGGCTGGAAAAATAGTCCCCAAAGGCTCTCCCTGACTTAAGATAGTTAACTTTCCTTGTTTCTACATTCCAGGGGTCTCTTGGGTGTGGGGTCTACCAAGTGAAGCAAGAACTGGGAGTTGGCAGCAGTCCTGCCAAAGGGGGAAGAGAGAACCATTTAGCAGGCCCTATCCTGGGATCAACAAAGCATGAAAGGCTTACAAAATGCTTCCCTCCGGCAGGAAGAGCAGATGACACCCTGTACTTAACATGCTATTCCTCGGAGCCTCGCTCCAGCTTCTAGCCCTGGAGTACAGCGTTTAACTCTTCACTGAGCAGTTTCAGGAATACAACCTCCTGTGACCACCCCAATCCTGCACGAGAAGCTGACTGCCCCCATTTTACAGATGAGGAAACTGAGGGCATAGTTGATTGCAGGAATTTGCACTGTGAAGAAGAGACAGACTGAGTGTTCTTTCTTTTCTCTCTCTGTCTCCCTAGGTAGAGTGCCATGGTGCAATCCTATCTCACAGCGACCTCAAACTCTCCAGCTTGAGCAATCTTCTTGCCTCAGCCTCCCAAGTAGCTTGGACTACAGATGTGCACCACTGCATCTGGCTAGTTTTTCTATTTTTAGTAGAGACGGGGGTCTCGCTCTTGCTCAGGCTGGTCTTGAATTCCTGAGCTCAAGCAATCCACCTGCCTTGGCCTCCCAGGGTGTTAGGATTACAGGCATGAACTACTGAGTCTGGCCAGATTGAGTTTTCTTCAAGTCTCAAAAGAACCCATGTCTGGGCTCTTTCAACAACCTATAGATGCCTGGACTACAGAATCTTTAAAAATTAGCCACCAAAGCCAAACCTCACCAATGGGCATGGTGACCATTAGAGAGATTGCTGTTCTTTGCCGCTTTAATGTTTTCTGTCCCCCAAACAGGTGGCAAGTCCTTGAGGGCAGGGGCCTTGTCTGAAACCTCTGTTATCTCCATAGCTTAGAATGGTAGAGAGTGGATTAAATGTAAATATTTTGGAAGGCTATAAAGTCATAAAAAAGGAAGCTCTTTAAAAAGATGATAGAAATGGTCAACAAGAACTAATGAAAACATAAGGCTATAATAGTACAGATCATATGCACAAAAATGTGAAAAATACATATACATACATGTCCACAGATACATACACACACAAAATAGAGTACGTTTGGCAATAGTGGTTCCCTCTGGGGGGGTCACTATATGTCCTTCTCTATCTTTTGAATTTTGACTGTAGACAAATAGTATCTTTTCAAAAGAAAAATTAAACATCTTTAAAGTTGAAAGAGCTGCTGGGAAAGGTAGCTCATGCCTGTAATCCTAGCACTCTGGGAGGCTGAGGCAGGTGGATTGCCTGAGCTCATGAGTTCGAGACCAACCTGAGCCAGAGTGAGACCTCATCTCTAAAAATTGCTGGGCATTGTGGTGGGCGCCGATAGTCTACTTGGGAGGCTGAGGCAAGAGAATGGCTTTAGCTCAAGAGTTGGAGGTTGCTGTGAGCTGTAACGCCACAGCACTCTACTGATGGTGACAAAGTGAGACTCTTGCTCAAAAAAATTAAATTAATAAAATAAATTAAAAGTGAGCCAAATGATAGAGTGATGTTCCCTGTATCCCAGTCCTTACCAAAATTTCCCAGGGTGAAATTCTAGAAGGTCAAGATCAATGAAGATCTTGGAGACCTTATGAGAAAGGAGCAGTTCTCATGCTCATCACAGGTCAGAATTTGAATCTGTTAGTTCAATTGAGAAACCTGACTCTTCTCCCCTGTGGTAGGGGTGGTGATGGATTCACCTTGCCCCCCTGGAACCTGCCTAGAGCCTGGCATAGGGAAGACCCAAGTTTCATAGCATGACCAATCCCTGCTTTCCTTATCTGCCTACTCCCCATTTTGCCCAGGGTCACACAGGGAGAGCTGGGAAGGGAATGGGAGGGTCTTGACTGTTTCCCCACCCAGCAGGGTTTGCTACTCCTGAAAGTGAGACTCTCTGCTTAAACTGCTTAAACTCTCATGGACATTCTTGGCTAGATATGCAGACATCAAAGGTGATGAAGAACCCAGCAGACAAGAGGGCCCCAAGTCATACAAAGTAAAAAATGAATTCTCCCACACAACAAATGGCCTTTGCAAACAACCAGGGTGACCGTAGAGTTGATCACCCAAACCAAGACACTTTCAGAGTGAAAGAGGGTGTTGTTAATGATCATGCCCAGATGATGAGAGCCCGTGAGAGCTCCGGGGAAAACTGGGACTCTCTCCCCACAAAAAACCCATCACCAGGAAGCTAGCAAGAAGACATATTGGACACGGGGCCTTCAAATGAACATGGTCTGATTCCAGTTCTTTGTCATGCCTCCCCTTTTTCCCCACCTATATACTCCCCGCAAATACTGGCAATGACACAGGCCTTAAGTAAACCCAGATTCAAATCCTGGCTGTATCCTGAGTGTCAGTTTCTTCACCTGTCATACATCATGGCACCTATTTCAATGGGTGCTGTGAGAATTAAACATCTCCCTCAGAGCCAGGTGATCAGAGGGTACTCAACAAGCACTGGTTTCTCTTCCTTAATGCAGAGAAATAATGAAACGACACAGGCTGAATCCTGAAACTCTTGGGGGTGAACAGAGAGAGACTTTCTCCCAGACCAGATTCATAAATGCCACCGCGAGAGGAAGTGTGTCAGGCACTGTGCACAGGGAGACGTTGGTTCTAATTTGGGGAGTCATTTTGTGAAGCACCTCTTCATGGTGACTCATTTTGGGACTCACCAAAAACTCCTTTGAGTTAAAAACAAAAGTTGAGTGGGGTTTAGGTTGCACAGTACCTTTTCCCTCCACTCTTGCCCTGGCCAGGGTCGTGGGGTTGCTGCAGGGAACTTGAGCGTCTCTGGACAAATTAAACCTGATTTCCGTCCTCTCCCTCCCCCCAGCATGCCACCAGGGACCGGGACCATATCCACAGGGCCCAGGCCAGAGGGAAGGAAGTGTGTGTGTGTGTGTGGGAGGGGGAATAAGAAGAAATAAGGCCAAGAAGGTGGGGGTGGGGGTGGGGGTGGGGTGACTTCTCCCCACTACATCCCCCAAGTCCTGGTTCTAAGGTCCCACCCGCCTCCCAGTCCTGAACTGTAATCCTCGGGACAGGCTGTCTTTATTCCCCTAACACTTCAGCCACAGACAACAGCTGCTTGCAGCCAGACCTCTGCTGTTGCCACAGGCTGTGTGACCTGGGACATGTTGCTTAAATTCTCTGAGACTTAGTTTCCTAGCTATAAAGTGAGGACATTACAAGTAGCTATTAAAAGAGAAGCTGTGAGGCTGGATAAGGGCTTTGTAAACAGTAGAGTCTTGGGCAGATATGTGGGGGCTCAGTCCTTTTCTTCCAGTGGTCTGGTGCTACTCCCAGTGTTCCTTTCTAGCGGGAGTTTCTGGTTCTTGTTCTGTAATTAGGTTAGGATGGTTCTTGGAGCAGGGGACCTGCCCAGCACACAGTGGGCCTCTAGTCATTTCCCCTATTTCTTACAGGGTTCAGCTCAAATGTCACCTCTTCAGAGAGGCTTCCCCCAGCACCTGGGTCCTCCTAACTGGTCCCTGCTTTATTTTCGCCACCAAAGTTATTATCTTTGAAATGTCAGACATTTACAGTGTCTTCCTCCCTCCTTCTAGACTGGCCCTAAGAGAGGCAAGGCTATATTTTGTTTACTCCATCTCAGTGCCTAGAACAGTGCCTGGAACAGTGTTCACAGGTATGTGTCAGGTGAATAAATGAACTAATGTTTGCTGGATGAATTTGGCCAGTATCCCTGATCTGCAGTAACACTGCATCACACCCTCTCAGAACTTCTATTTTTGTTATTTTTTACAATGTTTACTTCTTACATTTAACTTTTCAATCTATCTGACATTTATTATGGTGTATATCATGTGAGGTAAGGTTGTAAATGGATCCCCAACTAAATGGCTTAAACAGTTTGTAGAATGATCTATTTCCTTCCTGTTGGTTGTGATGTCAGCATTTTCATCCATAAGAGCTGGGCCTGGGTTAGCTCTTCTGGGGCAGCTGCCACCCTGTCTGCCTCATTCTTGTACAAGCAGCCCAGAGCCATGCAGTTCTTGAGGCAAGGCTACCTACTGATTAGGCAACAGACACTGGGATGGGACCATTTGTGGTTCACTTTCCAGGTCAACCACCTACCAGCTGGGTGACTTTGAACAAAAGAATTTCCTTTTCTAAGTTTTTTTTTTTTCAGCCTTCTTAAGCCCATTGGTAAAATGGGCACAAGAGTACATGATGCCTCCTTCAGAGAACTTCCTTTTTTTTTTTTTTTTTTTGAGACAGAACCTCAAGCTGTCTCCCTGGGTAGAGTGCTATGGCTTCACAGCTCACAGCAACCTCCAACTCTTGGGCTCAAGTGATTCTCCTGCCTCCGCCTTCCAAGTAGCTGGGACTACAGACAGGCGCTGGCCACATTGCCTGGCTATATTTTGGTTGCAGCCGTCATTGTTGTTTGGCGGCCGGGCTGGATTCGAACCCCCCAGCTCAGGTGTATGTGGCTGGCACCTTAGCAGCTTGAGCCACAGGCGCCGAGCCTTTCAGAGAACTTCCATCAGGCAGGTGGTGTGTGCAGCAGGGAGTCTGGCACACACAGTGGGTGCTTAGTTATAGATCACAGAAAGTTGAAGCACCTTCTCTCACTTGGCAAACAGTGCCCCGTGCCCAGTACAGTGTGTGACAAGTTGGGCAGTTCTAGGCATCCGGTATCTCTGGTTCCAGCCCTGCTGGGGGATGCTGCGAAGTTTTGAATGTGGAGGAAAGGCAGCAAGGGTGGAAACAGGATCTGTCCTGGTCAGGAACGGCCTCTCTCGAGGAATTAAGGTCCACTTAGGAGGTGAGGTCCACCTGAGCTGCCCCCCTTGGATTTCATGGAGGCTTTGACTTACAGACAGGGTGTTAAGGATTCAGTAGTGGAGCCTTTTACTACCTCCAGAACCCTCTGCACATTGACTCTTCCTAAGGCCACAGGAAGTGGGGTGCTCCAGAAGAGGACGGCAGGGAGCAGGGCCTTCACTTCGTTGGCATACCCTTAAACCCTACTTCAGTGCCTGCGTTCAGCTGGTGCACAATAAGCTCTTGTTGATGGGCCAATTTCAGTATGACTAGCACTGTGACGGAGCAATGTTAGGTTTGGGGAAGCCAGTGATGCAAGGGAGGGGTCTATGGGAGGCTGGCAAACTGCAGACACTCATCTAAGTGTCTAGAGCCTGAGAAAAGGGGGAGATGCTGGCCTTGACCTACTGTGTGGACCTGGGCCTCAGTCTCCCTACCTTTGAAATGGGGAGGGAGGTCCACGCTGTCCCAAGGCGTGGTGGAGTCCAAGGGTCCGGGAGGCGGGAGGGCGCAGCCGGGTCGCCCCCCAGCCTGCGTGGCGGCGGCGCGCACGAGTGCAGGGGGCGGCGCGGCCCCGCGGCGGGGAGGGGCAGGAGCGTGCGCGCCGGCCCGCGCAGGCAGCGGCGGCGGCGGAACCGAGCGGAGGAGTGTGTGGCCGCGGCGCCGCCAACTCGTGTGGGACTTGCCGCTCCGGCCGGCCGGCCGCCGATCCGCGCGCCGGTCCTCCCGCCGGCAGCAGAGCCCGCCCGCGCGCCGGTGAGTGGCCAGGGGCCGGGGCCGGCCCGGACCGGGCCCCGCGGGTCGGGAGGGGGCGGAGGCCGGGCCGCGGGGCCGTCGCCCACACCCGGCCGAGTGCGGCGCGCGCGCCCGGGCGGCGCGGGGAGTGCGCACGCGGGAGGACGCGCGGGTCTCGCTGTCCGCCGCGGGGCGGGCGTGGCGGCAGTGTCCATCGGTACCCCGGCTGTGTGCTGGCCGGCGTGTGTGCGTGTGCACGTCGGAGCGGCTGGCGGTGTCGTGTGGTGGGAAGGAGCGCGGGGAAGTGGGCATGGCTCCCACTCACCCATTTCTGGAGCGTTCGCTGTGGCCCGAGGAGTGTGCCCAGCGCATGACGGAGGACGTGCGGGTCTCGGCTAGTGTGTGCGTGCACACGTGTGTGCGTGTTCGAAAGTCACTTGTGTGCCCATGTGTGAGCCTGTGAGGGCGAAAGTGTGCCTACGTGGCTGTGAGTGTGCGATTTGTGTGCGGGACTGTGCCAGTGTGTTTATTATCGAGGCCTAAGCGCCTGATGTGCCTGCCTGGCCCCGAAGCCAGGGAGCTGGTGGAGAGAAGCAGCCTGGCGGGGCCCAGGGCCAGAGGACAGACCTGCAGAGCCTGGCTGGATCTGGCGGGGGTAGAAGTCTTGGAGCCAGACCTCGATGGGACCCTCCCAGGACATACAGGCCGGGTGGGGGCTGTGGTGGGCCCCTCTGCCAGTCACCAAAAGACTAGTGTTCAATTTTTCTAAACATCCTTCTTGGTTCCCTGGCTTTGTTCTTGGTTTTCACCAGTCCCTTTCCTGGCCTGAGGGGCTGACCTTAGACTTGCCAGTCCATATATGTGCCTGCCCTCCTAAGTAGATAGATACTCTTCTGATTTATTTGTACCTAGCCTGGGCTCCACCAGTGAACCTCCAAGACATTAACAAATTGATCACAGCAAGCTTGGGACACCTGGGACACACACTTTTAAGGTTTGTGCTTGCAGTTTTCACTGATGACGTGTGTGGGAGTGTGTGCACACTATAAATGTTGAAAATCTTTGCAGTCAAAAGTCTTAATTTCTTCAAAGCAAACTTTAAAACTTTTGGAGCTCCCTAGTTCCTCTGAATTTTCAAAATTCAGCTTGCCTTTCTTGAGGGGAAGATGTCGTCTTAGGAGTTTGGTTTACAGTATATGCAGGCAAATCTTGAAGGCACGCTTAAAAAGGGTGTCGCTAATGGAAGAAGAATTTCATTGAAAAGGACACAGAGCCGGCTGGACTCGCCTGCTCCCAACATGGCAAGTTTAGCGGGTGAACTTTGGACATTTTTCTCTTAGCAAACAAAACCTGGAAGGAAACAAAAAAGACCCACATTCTTTTTCTTTTTTGTCCTGAAAAATGAAAAAAAAAAGAAAAAGAAAGAAAACCACCAAAAAAACACCTTCTGGGTTTGCTGGAAATACTACCTCCCTTTCCCCCATCAAGGCCAGGCCCTCCCTTTATCCCCCACCCCCAAATAAAATATGCCTGTGGGGAGCCGTGGAATGAGTCACTCCCTGGCAGAGTGCCCCATGGGCAAACATTTGGGAAGGTTCTTGCCTAACTTCCCAGAAGAAAAGGCCCAGGATATAAAATGGTCCCTGTGGTTTGTCAGCTTCTGCTGTCCCGTCTGCTTCGGAAATGACTAAAAAGTAGTTTCTATCTTCACAAAATAAAGTCTCAGACTTAAGCAGTGGCCCAGGTTGGTCTGAATTTAGAGCTGTTCAGGTTTCCAGAAATGGAGCTTCTGGCTTTACCAAGTGGCATTACTGGTGGGTTTGAGCAAGGAAGGGGGAGGAAATTTGTATTTGTAGAGTGCCTACTCTGTACTGGGAATTGTTCTGGGGGTTGTTAATTTCCCAGTGGCCCTCTGCTGCCAAAAATGGCTTTGGTTTTATGTACAAGGAAACTGAGGCACAGGGAGGACAAGCCTGTATCCTAGACAGCTGAGAAGAGGCAGAGGCAGAATCCTAAGTCAGCTGCTTGATTTCACAGCCCTTCTTTCTCTTGTACCTGGGACTTGACATTTGACTTCCTAAGGTGCACAGACTGGGTACTGAGTACTAATTCTCACTGTGAGATAGGGGTTATTAGTTCCATTTTTGTAGATGAGAAAACTGAGATTAGAGACATGAAATAACTTGCTTAATTTTGTTGAAGTGGCACTGTGACTAATGGTGACATTTATTGAGGATATATGGTGTTTTAGGCATATCGCTAAAAGCGTTAAATGCCTTATTTCACTCACTAGCACTGTAAGATGGGAACTATCATCATGCCCCATTTACAGATGAGGAAACTGGGGAACAGAGAGATTAAATGATGTGCCAAAGATGTCGTAGTAATAGACAGTAGAGTCTGGTTTTGAACCGCGGCTTGTCTAAGCAGAGGCCATGGTCTGTCCCATTGAATTTGGAAAGTAGCAGTTGCTATGGACTGTGTGCTAGGCCTGGTGCTAAAGTCTAATATTATTATCCAGGTTTTGCAGAGAGGGAGGGGTCATAAATTGGCAAAGTCAGGATTTGAATCCCTATCTGTGATTTTAGAGCTGAAGTTCTTAACCTTAAATTCCATCTCACTACTGTACTTTTCTCCTTTCCCATGCTGCAAAGTCAAGTGGGTTAAGACAGGCCAGGTTCCTACAGGGCTGGGTTGCTCCAGACCTGAGAGAGGTCTTCTTGCTGGCTCTCCCTGTCCACATGTACACTTCTGGAGCCGATGACCAATGCCCAGGGCCAGAGCTACCAGAGAGAAAGGGCTGCAGTTCACATTTGCTCCATCCTTTCCAAGTGCCATAGATAAATTTCATAAGGGAAGTGTCAAAACAATTGTCAAAAAGAGAATAATACTTCCTTCCTCTTCTTGGGTTAGAGCCAGCAAGGGAGTTGGAGGGTGGGGAGGACCCTGGTGAATCACCTAGGATTAATTAGGGGTTGGCACCTCCAGATCCTGCTGTTGTGACCTCTGAGGAATGGGGAGTCACTTCTTTAGGCCTGACTCTCAGTTCTGAATATCTGACAACACAGCCATTTCTATGTAGGCTTCTTGTTGCTTGCCATTTGAGTCCCATGCCATGTCTTTTTCCTCATTCATTTCCTTTTCTATCATGGTTTCTGCCACACTGTGCCTGAAAGGAAGGTGTGTTTGGGGACTTGTGTGGTTTGGACTATGTCGTGCCCCCTGTAAGCGTCCTTTGGTATTGAAAGAAAAAGGTATTTCTCTCCCTTCCGTGTATGTTCTGCAAATTGATGAACATTTGCAAATTACTTTGAGATACGTTAATTTAAGGTGTGAAATAATAGATCTTGTGCGAAGGCTCAGCCACATTTCTGGCATTGATGGATTTTTCTCCCGTCTGGCCTGTGATTTGGGGAGGTAAAAATAGTCCTTGTTTCCATATTTTTATCTTTTTTTTTTTTGCTGACATCATTCTTAGGAAGTGGTATGCCATGCAACTTTTCTTGGCCATCACCTAGGAACATGGAACTCTGGGGAGCAAAGGTGTTGCTGGAGTGAAAGGGGGTCTAGGCACCCCCTAAGTGTCTGTGAAATTACTTTGGAATGAGTGGGCAGTGGATGGCCAGGCTTGTCTGCAGATCAGAAGCAGACTGTTGAGAGCCTCAGTGGCTTTTGGTATTTGGCTGTCTTCTCATTTCTAACTCTTGGGTAATGGCAAGAAAGCTTTTTGGGAAAATATGTTAGTTTAAAATGAAAAAATCAGGCCAGCAGCTTTACCCATTCCTGTCTGAATTGGGTCCCTTCCTTTGGCCAGACCTGAACTAAACCAATGGCCTTCTCAGACTCAGACTCAACTTCCAGACAGAGGAGCCGACTTAGGGGCAGATCAGTTGGTGGTGTAATTTCCTGTGACATTAACTTTGGGAACTTGAACTTGGATTATGAGTTAGCATTTTGACATCTGTCCCTCTAACAGGACTTGCTTTTGTGGAAACAGACCCACATATACAGACTACACTGTTGTCTCCAGTTCTAGATTTTTCCATAGGCCACTTCTTCAGTGGTTTGGTGGCAAAGGTCTTTTAGCCAGGCCCCTTGGCTTAGACCAAACCTGACTGGCCTTTGCCACTGTAGTGGGGCTCTGTGGCTGGGCCAGTGACAGGAGTGATGGGAATTGAGAGGCGGGGTGGCCGAGATTTGAAATGCATTCAGTTCCAACAGCTTTGATCCGCATGGAGCCATTCTTTCTTTCTCTTAGACATCTGCGTGATGGTGACCTCATAGGAAAGAAAAAAAGGGGCTTTATGTAGGAATTCCATAGAGTGTGAAGGAATTCCGACGGGGAGGGAAGGGAAGTTGCCATTGGAGTCTACAGTGCCTGCATTTTCCCTGAATTGTTTAACCCTTGCACTTCAGGATTAGTCTGGGGAGGGGGCAGAGGATTGGTACAGAGAATTCTGTACCAGAATTTTCTGTAAGGAGAATTCCCCACGTCCTAGAGTTGTGGTTGAGGCCTTTGGGGCTAGTCCCTCAGACATGTTCTGCTGCAGGCCAGCCTCAGAGTTGGGCTTGGTCTTCAGGCTTTCTCTAGAGCCTGCCCTCTCCTTGTCATAAAATCTTTGATACTTGGGGTTTTTAGGATTGCTGCAAAGAGATGGAGATACTTTATAAAGGACCTTCAGCTCTGACAAGCCCAAGCTGCCCAAGTCACAGGAGGAGTTCGGTCTAGAGGGCATTGCTCACGCACACTGGGATTGTGCTTGAGCACAATTGTGCACACACTCAGTTTGTTTATTGTGGACTCTTGGGTTGGACGGACTCTCGCCATCAACCCCATATGCCCATTTCACCGAGTGGGGACTGAGGCCCAGAGAGGGGGAGCTTCGGCACCAAATGGAGAGCAAACCGCTCACCATTCCAAGTCTCAGTTTCCTCATCTGGGAACAGGGACAATGTTATGACCTCATAAGGCTGGGGCGGGGGGCACTAAGTGCAGTAATGTATATAAGGTGCTTAGCACATGGGCAGAACCTCATAAGCACTGACGCCCTTCCCTGAGATTTCATAAGATGCAGAAAGTATTCACTTACCAAGGACCTACCCAGGCCACACGGCCAGGAGGACTGGACTGGCCCTTTGCCCAGAGTGTTTTCAGTTCCTGCTGCAACACAAGGCTGAAAGGGGTACCGAGAACCCCTTCCAGGTGCCAGCGAAGCACCTTTGTATGATTATGACCCCAAAATTGAAGGAAAGGAGACAGTGGTAGTTTGGAAAGAGGCAGGATTAAATTGCAGGGTGGCTCTGAAGTGCCTCAGGAAAATGTTTGGAACTCTGTCTTTTCCTACCCCTCTGACCCCCAACAAGGTGAGGATAGCAAGTCTTGTAAGTTTTTGGTGTTGAGTTGGAGAGTCTCAGAAGGCCCACGAGCCGTGTCAGCCATGGTGTGTTAAATGAAGCAGCGTCACCCCAGCAGAGCTCTGTGCTGACAGAGGCTGCCCCCACCCCCAGCCACAGAGTCCTCACAGTCGGATCACAGGATAAGGCCTGAAGGAGTCCCTGCTCCGTGCATCCTCCTAAGCCATCTGGGGGTCCTCTCAGAGTGGCCCACTTTCCCCAAGAGGGGAAGAGAGCTCTTTATCTTCCACAGGTGGCTTCCGTGGGAGGCCCCTGTGGTGTGTGTGTTGAGGGGAGGGTGTCACTGGGTCTGGAGGTCCACTCCTTAGTTCAGTCACCTTGAGAGAGGAGGGTGTCACGTGGGCACAGCCTCCACTTTCTCATCTGGAAAGCGGGCCAGCAACACCAGACATTAGGCCCTCGATTCTCAGGCAGCAGTTGGGCTGATTGCCCTAGAAACTCAGGATAAGAATTCAGAAAAGAAAGGGGCCTAGGATCAGAGCCTTCTTGAAAGGCTGCTGAGGTGAGCTGGGGGAAGGGAACGGGGACAGACTTAGCCTGCCTTCCTGTGACCTGTTTTATGTGAAAAGGTTTTGCATAGGAGTCATTTTAAGAACCTTTTTCTTCTAGGAAATAACCAGCCTGTAAATCCATAGAGACGGAAAGCAGACCGGTGGTTACCAGGGCCTGGGAGGAGAGGCGAGAATGGGAAGCAATTGCTTAATGGGTAGGGGGTTTTCTTTTGGGTGGTGAAAATGCCTTGGAACTAGATAAAGCTGGTGGTGGCATAACACTGTGACTGTAATAAATACCATCTAACTGCTTTAAAAGGGTTCCATTTACAATATGCAAAAAAAAAAGTTTTTAAACAAAAATGGTTCTGCTGTTTTTAAACAAAAAATAAAGAAAAGAAAAACACAAAAGCTTCTCATTTTATGGATGGGGACACTGAGGCCCTGAGAGACCAGGACCAGCCTAAGGGTGCATGTGCCGTCTGTGGCCTCCGTCAGATCACTCTCCCAACTTTTAGTCCAAGGCTTTGGTTGTGACATCTGGGTCTGGGCCATGAGTGAAAAGGTTGACAAAAAAGCACAGACCATCCACTGTCGCGTGGGCTGAGTGGACTCTGTTCTATAAACTGAAGACGCCATGTTGGCCAGAATGTGGCATATCCATTCTGTCATTCATTCAAGAAATAGGTCCCAAAGTTATGGGCCAGACATTGTGCTGGGAGCTGGCAGAGAGACCCTCTAACAGCCCCACCCCTGACCTCTCACCAGCTGCTGGGGGCAGAGGCTGTGTCAGGGCCCCTCATCCCTCCCGACTTGTAGCACAAGAGGCATCTTTGGGGATTCACTCTCTGGGGAATTAGGAGAGCTTCGAAGAGTGAGGGGTGTTAGAGCCCACTTGGAGGGAGATGTGAGGTTTGCCAGAGGCCTGAGAGGGCAGGTGGACCCTGGGGCAAGGAGGTGGGTGGGGCTGGGGTCCTGGGCTGCAGTGTGAACTTGATCCTGCTTCCTTGGCCTTGGCTCCCTTTGTTAAACCATCTGTACCAGGCATTTGCTGTGTGTTGTGCTAGTCTAACCTTTTTGTGTGGGTGAACCCACTTCATCCTGTGGGGATTCTGGGCTGTGTGTACACTATGCCTGTTTAACAGATGAGGAGGCAGAGACTGGGGAGTCCAGGGTACATGGAGCCCGATCACCATTGGCATGCCTGCTGTGAGAATACCCTCAGCGTGGGGGCTGCCCTCAAGCGCTCATGTTATGGTTGTGAGCTAGTGGCCAGGCAGCTGGAAGGAAGAGCATGCCCTGCGGTTCTGAGCTAGAGCCATGGAACGTTCACCCTGTCGTCACGTGTTTATCATCCACTTCCCAGACTGAATGTAAGCTCCAAGAGGGTAAGGCCTGGTCTGTGGCCACAACTGTATCCTTCATGGCCAGCACCAAGCCTGGCATATGGTAGGAACTCAGTTAATACTTAACTGAATGAATGGAAAGTTCTAAGTGGGCAAATGGTAGGATCCTTGCAGAATGTTTACATGGAGTTAATGAATCTGTTGGCAAGCTTTGCTGGCTGCAGGGGCCCCTCCTCATTCCCCTGATGGGCAGTACGGGGCTGAGTTGTGCCCACCTGACCCTTCCCTGGGGAAAAGAGGTTTCTTATAGAAAGGGTTCATCCAGCTAGGAGTGTTGTGTAAGCCCAGAGGGGCTGTGTCCCCCGGAGTTACAGAGTCTCCTTCCTATGCCCTTTTCTCTGCAGAAGTGGCTCCTCAATTCCTGTGTAGGAGGGTCTTGGGTTGAACCGAGTGGGTGCTGTCTCTTAAAAGTTGCGTTTTCTATCAGACAATCTTCTTTTGTTTAGAGGGCGTATCTATTAGGGGTTACTATAGGAAGGGGCTAAACCAGCCACCTCTTGAGCACAAATATTGCTGTTTAGCAAATGAGCAGGGCCCCAGATTCCATCCTAGCCCAGAATATGGGGAATCCAGCACTGAAAAAGGAAAGACTCCTTAGCTTGTGTGGCCTTGTTGGCCCACCAGGGTGGGTGCTCAGCTGATAGGATCTATGGTGACCACATAGCAGATGGCGAGCAAGAGACAGCAAGCCCACCCCATGAGTTTGGCGGGTCCATTTGAGTCTGGCTGGATTCAGCTACTCCAGGACCTCAAGTGTGGACACAGAGTGTTGGACTGAGTCAGCATGCATCCCATTTCCTTTGTTTGTCTCCCCTCAGAATTTTAGTGGCCTTTTGTGTTTGTTTTAAATGCCAGCCTCCTCAGCTATCCCAAGAAGAAATGGGGACTGGATTTTTTTCTGTGCGGGGACTGGGACAGTGTGAGAGCAGTCTGCCCTGGGAGCCAGCCTAGCGGTGACAGCATGGCATTCAGGAAACACTCTGTGGTTTTCTATAGAGGTGGGGGAGGCACCACCATGGTGCCAGGCTGCCCTAAGGCTGGGCCCTGGAAAATGAAAAACACTTGGCCCTGGGTATGTCAGTGCCATTCAGCCAGGCTAGCACCACAGCCCTATGCTGGCTCCCAGGGAAACACAGGAATCAGATGAGGTCCTTGTCCCATCTTTGTGGGGAAACACGCAAAGAAAATACTGACACTCCGGCTACCACCTTTCACCTGCACATACTTTTCTAATGTCCCACGTGGATTATCAGTAGTTGAGGCATATCCTGACCCTTCCTTCCAAACTCCCGAAAAAGCGGTGGTCTGTCTAAGTATTCCAGAGCCATCCGGGGACAGGGCAGGCAGTTTGGAAGGTGCTGTATGGTTTGTGAACAGTCCTTGGGTGTGCCAATGGCTTATGGAGCGGCATCTTTGAAACTGCACAGTCTTGACAATTTTGGGACATATGGTGCCCATGATGTGCTAATGTTAGCAATTGAGATATTTAATTACCCAGAAAAAACCCTGTTTCCTGCCCACTACAGGTTACTGGAGAGCTTTTATTTCTCAAGAGGAAGGTCTTACATAGTATAATTCAGACCAGCAGATAGTCATTATCCCTCATTAATTTATTAGCTAATTAAGTAGTTTATCTGGTCACACATTTATTCCTTCAGTTGCAATATGCGCTGGGTCCCACTCTGTCCCTGGCCTGGTGTTGGGGTACTGGAGATAAAATGAAACAGAACAAATATTATTGGGCACCTGTGTGTGTCAGCCCACTGAGTAATGCTGCAGGCTACAGGGGAGTGTGTGCATTCCCCAGTAGACCTTTACTGCATACCTACTATGCGCAGACTCATAGTGATGAGAAATGGAAATGACATGGGCTCTCACAGTTTGAACTCCTGTGATTTTTTTTTTTTGAGATAATCACTCTGTCACTGGGTAGAGTGCTAGGGCATCATAGCAACCTCTGACTGCTCAAGTGATCCTCTTGCCTCAGCCTCCCAGGCAGCTGGGACTACAGGTGGCACAATGCCTGGCTAGTTTTTTTCTATTTTTAGTAGAGATGGGGTCTCACTCTTGTTCAAGCTGGTCTCAAACTTCTGAGCTCAAGCAGTCCACCTGCCCCGGCCTCCCACAGTGCTAGGATTATAGGTGTGAGCCACTGTACTCCGCCTCCTGTGATGTTTTGATAGAGCTTTGGTCCTGACCCTCTGCTTGCTGTGATGAACCCAGTCAGCCACCCTTCACAGGGCATATGATGACGTCCCCAGAATGAACCAGAAATAATCCAGATGCCCCAGGAACCGATGTGAGAACAAGGCATCCCCTTCACACGTCGTGTCTCAGTTCAGCGTCTCGCCGCCACCCAGCATTTTGAGACAGAATGTGAGATCTCGTGGTTGGCTAAATACATAAATATTTTATGTCTCGATATTCTGAAAACGCAGCCCAAATGCACAGAACTGCAGCACATCAGTGCTATAGATCATATGTTATAATAATCTGATGACATGTTGTTTAAATATTTATGGACTGATGCGACATGACAATGGGGGAGAGAGGCGTCTCTGAGCAGAGTCGTGGCAGATGCTAGAAAGGAGCGAGCAGATTCTCGCAATCTTGGGAAGTGTCAGGTGATGCTTGGGTTTCTAATGTGATGTTTTGGGGTTTTCTGACGAAAGCCATGGCTGACATTTATTGACCACTTGCTGTGTACCATACCCTTCATTGACATCATCTCAGTGAATCATCATGGCACCCCTGAGAGGCTAGGGCTCTTATTAACTCCAAGTGACAGATGGGAAACCAAGGCTGAAGGCAAGTCAGTAATCCTCCCCACACCCCACAGCTAGTGAGTGACGATCTGGGATCAAACCCAGTTTGACCTGACTCTACAATCTAGTTCTTTTTCTTTTCTTTTCTTTTTTTTGTCCGAGGCTGGGTTTGAACCCACCACCTCAGGCACATGGGACCAGCGCCTTACTCCTTTGAGCCACAGGTGCCACCCTTGCAATCTAGTTCTTAATCACTGTGCTATTCTGTTATGTTGGTGACATATTTAAAAAGCCCCCCATACCCCGCTGGGTGACCCCTTACTTGGTATTAACTGGACTTTTCTAGATAACAGGAAAGGAGGGTGATGCCTGTACACGGCGTCAGGTGAGAACGGAAGGCGAACGGATGAAGACTACCCAGAAGGGCGGTGTGCAGGGTGGAAGAGCCCCTGTGGCCTGGTCCTTGCCACATGGTGGGTGCTCAGGAGATGATGTTTCCTGCCCCTCCACCTTTCTTTTCATTACTGGCTTCCCAGTCCTTAAGGGAGTTCTCTGCAAGCTGTCCCCTGAGCCTTAGCCTTGGCCTCACCCTCTCCCTGCAGTGCCCTGGACAGTATCAAGTGATAGCCCATTCAGTCTCCAACAGCCTAGTAAGTTAAGCCAGTGTGTCCTCACTGTACAGATGAGTCTCCCAGAGCCAACTCCAGCATCCCTGCCTTTGGGGAGCCACCCGGAATGTGCCTGCTGGAGTGGCTGTCCTTTCATGCCTTCCCTGATGCCAGCTGTTGGATGTGCCACCAAGTACTCTGTCCCTAAGTCAGCTACCATCAATCCCGCCAGCTCCAGGGTAGAGGCCTTGAACAGTTGGTGGGCACATCCCTAACACCCAGAGTGGGTCTGGCACACAAGACAGCAACAACCAGCCAGCCATATTTAATGGACGAGACCCACAGGCAGGTTGGGGGCCAACATTCTGAGAAGCCTCTCAGGCAGTGACAGCTAGTGAGGGACCCAGTCTCAGAACCAGTGGCATCTTTCAGTTCTGCAGAGGCCTAGGGGAGTCCCCAGGTCACCAGAGCAAGAGGAGCATGTCAAAGAGTCATGGAAATGGAAGGCAGGGCCGGCCAGATCTGTAACTTGTGAGGCCCAGTGCAAAATGAAAATGCAGATTCCCCTCGTTCAAAAGCAGGAAAAAACAGGAAGAAAGTGTTTTTCTTTCCTTTGCAGTCTCTCCATCTGTCATGTTTTTTATTTATTATTGAATGCCATGCTTCCTTGGCACAGGGGACACCCTCAGGGCAAGTACAGACCCTCAACAGGTCCCTGACCTGGGACTCCATATGCAGGCGTGCCTGACCCCGCCTCTCCCTATGCTTGTACCGGGCGTCCTGCAGGTAGCAAGTGGCAGAGGTTGCTGGATGGGGAGAGGGCAGCTGAATACCTGACCTGGGAGGCAGGACCACACACAAGCTGAGGCGCCAAGCCACCGGCACAGGCTCCATTGTTCCACCAGACTTCACTCATACAACACAGATTAAAGATAACATGAAGAATTTCAAGACAGTGAACACAGTACATGAAACCCCTCACCTGGGGCTCTCTTCTGAGGATAGGGCAGGGGGGCTCGGACATAAGCTGGCTCTTATGTCCGAGGGAGGGGTATGCAGACCACCAGCCCTGGAGCTGACTATGGTCACTTAGGCTGCTGGAGGGTCTCCCTTCTTGTCCTGGACCTCTGGTGCCGAGGACACACTGTGGACATGGCCCTCCCTGATCTGATCCCTCACATCATTGCTGGATATTATTGCCTTAACAAAGCCATCCCTCTGATTTCCTGTCCTTGAGTGAGAAGGGTCAGAAATCAAATGACGAGGTTGCTGACCTGCTCACTTGGCAACAACGTGAGAGCAGGGAGCTCAGATTCCACCAGCCACCCACACTGTTCCCAGCCCTGAAATTGGGTGCCCCTCAGCTGCAGGGAGTGGACATCTGGCTACTCTGGAAGACACGAACGGAGTAAGGCTCAGGTCTAGAGTGCTTTCTTCACACCTGCTGTGCACCAGAGCTCCAGCCAGTGCTTTTGTAAATGCTTCATTAATCCTCATGACAGCTTTGTGCTGACCCTATTATTCAGATGAGGATAACTGAGGCTTTGAGAAAGCCATAAGCCACACAGTTTAGATGCTGAGATTTGAACCCAGGCTCAGCTGACTCCAAAGCCAGTGTTCTTTGCACAATCCCAGGCATACTGGGTGGCTGGGGCCCTTGTCCCCACTGTCTGCTGTGTGTGTGAGGGGGCAAGACCTCAGCACGGCTGCCCATCGGCTCCTTCCTCTGGACATTCACCCTTGTCTTCCTCAGGGAGTGGATGTCCGGGTCATATGAACTTCTCTCCGGCAAGACCCGGCCAGGCCTGTGGCCATTTTATGCCTAGAGAGGCCACTGGCTGGTGGCTGGTGGCTGGGTCAGGCAAACCTGGACTCGAGTCGCACCTCGCACGGCACGTTGCTCCGTGTGTTGTCTGGGCTTGCCACCTCAGCATTCTCATTTGTGAAGCTGAGAGTATCATCAGCTCTTGTCTCTGGGGTGAGCGCACAGATCTCAGTTTCACACCAGGCCCAGAACAGGCAGTGGGCAATCAGTGACTGCCTCGGTGAGAAATGACACAGTGTGGGGTGAGGACTTGGCTTAGTGGCTGGCCCCTAGGATACTCAGGAGCACCTCCCCATACCAGGTCACATTAAAGGTCACTCGGCCTAGAGCTGCCCTCCCCAGGAACGTCTCTCTTCCTTTTTTTGTCTAGTCATTCATCACCCATCAGACCCAGGGGCTGTGTAGAGACACAGGTTCCTGCCCTCACTGTCCTGGTATTCTGGTTCATAAACAAGAAACAAGTTCATGGTTCCTGGGCAGGGAACTTTGAGGGGAGAAAACTGGGAAACCTTCGTCTGTTTGGATGGTGCAGTGTGCCATGGCTGCCCCATGGATTGGTGCTCCCTCTGTCCCTTTCTTCCTTTGAAGGGAAGTCCCTGAAGATTTAGCATCCTGCCTTTTGCACAAGGTCTCAGCTCTCCCAGGGGCCCCAAGAAGGCCTTCTTGGGCCTTTCTTTTTTTTTTTTTATTTTTATTTATTTTTTTTTTCTTGGGCCTTTCTTTACCTCAAGGTGTCTTTGAGAAATTGGTTTCTCAGCTGGAATGTGGGAGCTTTTCTCAGGCTCTCTCAGATCCACAGTTGGCCAGGCCCTGGCCATGCCTTCCCAAACTGCTGTGCTTGGTGACCTTGTGGGGCAGGTCCTTAGCTCCATTTTACAGATAGAAAAAGGAGGCTGAGCAAGGCTGACTTGTTTGCTCAAGAGCACTCAGTGTGACTGTACTTGAGCCAGGATTAGAATCCAGGCCTTTGCCCCCCAGAGCAGTCTTGAAACCACTTGGCTCTAGTATGAATGGATGTTTTTGTAATTCCAGGCAGCAAAAAAGCCACAGGTTCTACTCAAAGTAGCAGATGCTTGGTGAATGCCACTGTGCATCTAGGCGGTGCTGGGTGCCACGGGATTGCATTTACAGGGTTGTGAGGTGGGTGGCATGGGCGTCACATTAGGGCAGAGGAAGCTGAGGCCCAGAGAGGCTCCCTGGCTCCCCGAGGTCACACAGCCCCAGGTGGCCTGACCCCATGTCACTTCCTGTGTCTGCCATCAACCCTGCTGTCTCTGGACCAGCTTCAGCTTCCACCCTAATTCTGCATTTGGACAAACTGAGGCCTAAAGAATGTTTTAACAGCTTGACACTGAACTGGGGAAAGGGTTGACCCCATTCCACAGCAAAATTGCTTTCAAAATGCCACTGATTCTCAGGGCGGGAGAAGACCAAAGAAATGACGGTGTGCGATTAGGATGTGTGTGTCTGTGATCAAGAGGGGCCCTGTGGACCCCTCCTGGGTATGACAGCCAGGGCGATTGGGTTTTATGGCATCTGGAACAGACAAGCCTTTTTAAAGAAAACTGTTCCAAAGCTGTCCCATTCCACCGTTGGCAAGCAATACTCACGGCAGAGAAACAGCCATGCTCCGTATTCACAAAATGGTGAGCTGGCATTTAGGCCCATTTATTTAAAGTGGGAGTTGAGGAGGCTAAAGACTTCAGCTCTGAACGGTGGCTCATGCTCGCTGCAGCAGGGGAATGTAATCTTTAGGGCTTTCTTCCCATTTACGTTTTTTTGTTGTTGTTGTTGTATATTTGTAAAATGAGGCTTCTGCTGGCAAAAGCAGGTTTTAGCGAGTGCAGTGGCTCTTTCAAGACCTAATAAGGCCTCAAAGGAATGTGAGTTCTAGCAGCACTTTCTTCCCCCCTCAGGGCCCCCCCACTCTGTCTTGCCTCATGCACTGGGCACAGGGTACCATTCATCTTGCCTCCCATTAATGGAATTACCACCATCACTTCTGCAGAATGAGATGGGCCCTTTGGAACTGCCTTGGGGACAGAGGCAGGATTGGCCGCCAAGCAGTTTTGCTTAGAGGGGAAGGCAAAGAAAAAAACGACACAGAGGAAACTCTTAGAAATGGATGCTTCCTTGGGTGTTAGAGGAAAAGGGCTGTGGGGCCTGCTCTCATCCCTGTGAGCCTTATCATGACAGGGCATGTGATGGTGCCCCAGCGATGGATGTGAGCAAGGCTTGTCACCTGTGCACCAAAGTCCCTTGAGTTCAGAGGATAGGAAGGCAGGGACCCAGCATTTATGGGGCACTCACATATGCCTGGCACTGTTTCGACTACTTGGGGAGTGGCTCTCTTTGGCCCCATTTTTAGATGGAACAGCAGAAGCCCAGGGAGTCCAGAACTTGTTGTGAGTCACACAGCTCATAAGCAGTAGCTTTGGGGTTTGAACCTTCATCTGTCCATTTTCCTGGAGAACCAGCTGTGTCCCCCACTGAGGCTCCAGGAAGTAGCAGAGTTAAGGACTTGCAGTCCAGCTGCCTGTCACCAAACTGCTGTGCCTGAGCTCTGATTCTGAGTGAAAGTGAGCTGACTTCCCAGCGTCTTAGGATCAGGATGACATCCAGTGGAATTTCAGGGGCCCACAACCCTGGGAAGGAAGGAGGGAAGTAGGGAGCTGACTTTCTTGACTCATTCTGCCTTCTGTCCTGCATGCCCTTTTGCAGCATGCCTGGCAATAATGGTCATCTCCAGTGCCAGCACTCTGATCAGTTGGTAGTGGCTACCTGAGATACCATGTTAAGAAGGCCTTGGAGACTGTGTGATTGATTAGTAATGTCTGCTGGGTGTACAGAAGGAGAAGTTAGGTGCGAAAAGGGCCAGAACGAAGTACAGTTCTCAGCCTGAGTGCGCACCCCAGGAGCACCTGTCCTACCTTGTACTTGTTAATTGTGTGCCGCCTCATACTGTAAACTCCAGGAACAATGGACCACATTCCCACACAGATACCAGAAGGGAGGATCGATGAAGCCTCCGTGGCCACCAAAAGAGCCATCAGTTGGAATTCTTTTACAGTGAATGTTTTTAAAAACGTTTTTCAATTTCTGGGGATGCTATCTAAGTATCCACATATTTAAACCAGGGCCTTCCCCTTCATGCCACTGATTTGCTGGGTGTCTTTAAGTAAATAGCTTCACCTTTCTGAGCCTTAGTTTCCTCATCTTTCAGATGAAGGTCATTCTTTTCATAGGACTGTGGTGAGGGGTGACTGAGTTGACGATGGTAATGGAGCCCAGAACCCAAAGGTAACAGGGTTGGCATTCACACACCATCTCCCCTCATCCTGCTGCGGGCACCTGTCCTGTGTTGGACTGAGCTGCAGGCTGTCTGGGTCTTTAATGCTTTTTGTCTCACTTCTCAAACATTGCCACCTCTGAGGAATCTCCTCTGACTTTAGGACACTGCTTAAGGTCCCCTGCTTGGAGCCCCTTCTGAGCAGGGGTCCTGAAGCAAGACTGCTGTTATGGAAGAATTTCCCCTCATCCCCACTTCACTCCCTGACACAGCTCCCCACCTGGTGAGGCCTACTGACAGGTCAGCTCCCTGGACCAGGACCCTCTCCAGGGCTGGAATAGGCCCACTTTCCTCTGTGGTCCCAATGTCCTTCCCAGGGCTCTGCCTAGTGAAGGCCTTGGTGACAGGAACGAGGGGGTGGGAGCAACTCTTCCCCCATTTGTTTATCAGGTCTTGTGTCCCCAGGGACAGCTGAGATGCAGAGACTTAGATGCCACGTCCAAAGCCTAGGTCTCTTTTGGGGGCAAATTGATCAGCTGGACAGATGGAAACTGCCCTGTGTGGCAGAAATATTGTGACTTGCGTGCCTGTCATGCTTGTTACAGGTGATTCTTTTAGGGACAGACAGTTGTGTTTGATCTGTGGAATGTGGGTGTTTGGAAGGATTCTGGGCAGGGTGTGTCCACTGGAGGCTGAGGTATGGGGACGGGGTGACTTAGGCAGGGCTCAGGCCTACTGTTGGCAGTTGGGGCTCCTCTTCTGAGTCAGAGAGCAAAGAAATCAGGGCTGAAGGTTATAAAGAATGTTCTGTGGCTTAAACTGCCGCATGGTCTCAGGAATGGTTTCCTGGTAAGTGTCTGGGGTGCAGGTGGGATGGGGCCCCAGTCTCAAATGTCCTCATCACTGAGTCAGGGAGGAGCACTCCTTGGAGAGTCTTTGGACTCCTTGGTCCTTGGTCCTCAATTCCTGGGGTAGGGGTGGGATGAGGCTGAGGCCCACAGAAACCAGGGGTCAACCTAGGAATGAGGGGAAAATAAGAAGGCTCATGAAGTGATAATGAGTCCCAATCAAAAGGCTGTTGTGTCTCAGTGACTTAGCGTGAGCAGTATGCATGTCGTTGGAGTGTTGGAGAGGGAAGTTTTGCCTGAGCCTGGCCCTCCGCCAGCGCCTCCTCCACAGATGCCAGTCCTCCTCACAGTGTGTTGTTATTAATATACTAGAAATATTCACCATCTTTTAAAAGCAGTTCTTCCCCTTGCTGCTGTTACCACCTTTTCATCAGAGCACCCATCGGGAGTTCACATGCACTGTCCTCATCTGTAAATAGCTCCATTTTATAAATGAACCCATGGCTCAGAGAGGGAAAGCACTTTACCCAAGTTGCGCTGTGAGGATTTGAGCCCAGATTTGTCTCCCCTGGAAGCACCCGAGCTGATCCCGTCAAGGATGGGTAGGAGTGAGCCAGGCGGAGAGGGCTCCACCCGACACTGCGAGCTGAGGCCCGGAGATGGGGAACAGCCATGGCAGAACACGAAGAGGCTCTGTGGAGCCGACACGGTGGCGGACAGTTGTCACCTGGGATTGGGGTCAGACGGGCAGGCCTATCTGGAAGCCCCGAAGGTTGACAAGGGAGGAAGATGTGGTCAGCTAGAGGTTTTAGCAATGTGTTTCTGGGGGCATGTGTGGAAAATGGTGGTGTTAAGGCCGGAGAGACTGGGAGGCTGCGAAAAGGCCCTGGCCTTAATGCTGCTGTGGACTCTCCCAGAGCCTCTCAGTTTTCTGAGGCCACAATTCCACCCAGAAAGAATCTTTGGCTCTCTCCCACCCCACCCTTCCTGGCTGGGTGTTGAGGCCGGAGGCTCCTCACCTTGGCGCCCTCAGCCTCTCTCACCGTGTTCTTGTGAAACACCAGCTGACGCCTACCAGCTTGCTGGGGATGATGTGAGGATAAATGATAAAACATGTGAAGCTCGCAGCGCTGCTTCGGGAAAGGGAAAAAAGTGCCATGGATGTGTTATTTTCCCTAAATCCGGATTTCTGCATGCCATTTTTGTCTTCCCGTCAGAGAAGCTGTTTTGATTCCTGGGGATGAGTTAATGGGGGTGCATCAGCCAGGGCTGGGGCCCATTCACGTCGGCTGCCACAAAATACATTTATTTCCCCAGATTTCCAGACTGCCTCGTTAATCTGCAAGAGCCCTGGTTCTAACGTGCCTCCTGGGGAATGATTGTGTTGTCACTGAGATTGAATTCCAATTCTCCCTTTATTGATTTATTTTTTGGTCTGGAGAAGTCAGAGGTGAAGCTGTGAAAACAAGCAGCTTGGAGTTTAATACAGTCATGTGCCACGTAAATGACATTTTGGTCAGTGATGGACCACATAGATGATATGGGTCCCCTAGATTATAATATTGTATATTTACTGTTCTATAGGTTTAGATACACAAATACTACCAGTGTATTACAAGTGCTAACAGCATTTGGGCCAGTAATGTGCTAAACAGGTCTGTAGCCTAGGAGCTGTGCGTGTTAGGAGGCTGTACCACCCTGGTTTGTATAAGTGCACTCTGTGATGTGACGCTGACATCGCCTAAGGACACATTTCTGAGAATGTATCCTGGCTGTTAAGTGACGCATGACTGGATGACTCTGTGGCATGTTAAGTGCCCCCAGGTGACTGGGAATGTCCCCTGCAGTGAGGGGAGCTGATAGGGTCATATTTGGTCTGGGGCAGTGTGGTGGGGTAGGCAGTGCCTTGAGGCTGAGCTGGCTATTCCCAGGTTCTGTGCAAGAGTCTTTTTCTACAGAGGTTAGATTGTTTGAGAAGATGAGTCCAGGCTAGTCCCTGCTTACTCCCTCCCAGAGCCAGGTAACATCAGGGTGATTCTGGAGGGGACTGGGTTCTGCCCACCAACAAGGACCTCAGCCATGCCCCTTCCCCACCCCCCACCCCCACTGGATGTAGCACCCACTTGAGACGCAGTCAGAATATTTTTAGGTTGAATGAGTGAATTGGGGTGAAGAGACTTGTGTCCAATACTGGCTGGGGTCTCATCATCACCCAACCCACTTCATAGCTGGGGAGACTGAGGTTCAGAGAGGCTGAGGGTCTTGGCTAAGACACCCAGTAGAGGAGCCTCCTGGCTGGTCTTCATGCCACATCTGATTCCCCACCCCCCTGGGAGTTCCCCTCATGTCACGCACCCTCTCCCCACAGTGCTGGAGAGGGACCCAGCACTATTCAGGCCTCCTAGGTACTTCACCCACCATCTCATTTTAGATAGGTCTTCTTCCTGTCTTTTGGATTACATAAGCGAGGCTCAGAGAGGTGATGAAAACTTGGGCAGGGTTTACCACAAATAGGTGGAGGGTCCCAGATTTAAATTCTGGCCTAGCTCCAGAGAGAACATCTGCCTGTGGGAATAGTCCTGCTGGTGGGAGAATGATGGCTTTGACTGCTTTGGGGGGGCTAGTCAGTGACGTAGCTTTCCTGAAAAACAGGAGGGAGCGCTGGGGTAAGGCAGAGCAGGGAGCTCCCTGGAAAACATGGGGCTAAATCAGGCCCTCAGCCAACTCAGTCTCCATATTTCTGGGAATAAGATTCTCTTACCCTGTACCTACTATTTTTTTTTTGTAGAGACAGAGTCTCACTTTACTGCCCTTGGTAGAGTGCTGTGGCATCACACGGCTCACAGCAACCTCCAGCTCTTGGGCTTATGTGATTCTCTTGCCTCAGCCTCCCGAGCAGCTGGGACTACAGGCGCCCCCCACAACGCCCAGCTATTTTTTTGTTGTTGCAGGTTGGCCGGGGCTGGGTTTGAACCCACCACCCTCGGCATATGGGGCCGATGTCCTACTCACTGAGCCACAGGCGCCGCCCTGTACCTACTATTTTTATCTGGTGTAATCTGGTGTAAGTGCCGGCCTCCTGGCTGGCCGACCAGGAGCCTTTTACTGTCTAACTACAGTGCCTCTCCTGTGGGCCAGGAGATAGCAGCACCCCTCCAGCCGCTGGGTGCTGATTATGTGCTAAGCAGCTTCCTGCATGGTCTGACGTAATTGCCCAACTCTGTGAAGGTGGGTCCCTTATTCGCGCTACCTGACCCACTCCTGGACCGCATTTCCGTCATAGCACTTACTGGCGCCTCACATGACTGTGTCTGCTCTTATGTCTCTGTCTACCTCCTGGCTGCTCGAAACCTCTGAGAGATCAGGGCCCTCTCTGTCTTGTCCACTCCCGTGTTCCTGGCCCTTCGGACAGTGCCAGCCTCCGTGAGCCTCTCAAGAAATGCTTGACAAATGAAGGTGGAATGAATTAACCCTCATTTTCTCAAAAAAGGAAACTGAGGCCCACAGAGGAGAGGTTTGTCCCTTGATCATGTGCCAGGGCAGGGTCAACAGGGGCCTCTCTCACTGACCAGCTTTGAGCCTGGAATCCCAGGTGTGCTTGTCTGGAGATCCACACAGCCCAAACAAAGTTCCAGCCCGTACTTGTGGCTTTGGATCAGCTCAAAAAAAGTGTGTCCTGTGACTGCTCAAGGAATCTGGGCATTTAGCCCAGAAAAGAGTGTGTTTCCTGGCTTCATGAGAACTGGGGCCCACCCTGCCCCCAGCCTGGGCGTGTAGAATGGGAGGGAGGGGAGATGGAGTCCAGCCCTGGAAGTCAACAGTGTCAGGCCTTATCATCAGAGTGAGGCTTAGGCCCACACTGAGACTGTCTTGGCCCAAGAACTCTAGAGCATGTTCCCAGGGGCCAGAGCATCCCTGGAGATGTTGAGTTGCTGGGAAAGAGGTATTCCTCACACTGTTGGTCCTGGGCTGCTCTCCTGGTGCTGGGTACCTGGGGGCAGATGTGGGCATGGAGTTTCCTGAGCAGGAGTGATGGTCATCAGGCCCTCAAGGCCATGTGTTCTGAAAGTTCCTCCCGGCGCAGCAGGCATCCAGCCTCTCTCCCTCTGTGGCTGGGCGCAGGTTTACGAAGTGACCCTGAAGAGAGCAGGAGTCCTCGGCCCATGGTGCCTGCGCATTGTGTGTAGTTTCACAATTTGCTTTTATCACGAGGTGGGTCAGTGCTTCTGACTCCCTCCCCTGCTTTTCATTTTTATTTTCTTTTTCTTTTTGCCAAAGGACTAATCTCATTGACCGGCCTGAGGGGTTCCCCTCCTGTGGAGTGGGAGATTGTCCAGTCTTTAGAGGGTTAACTGGATTTACCCTCAGGTTCACTGGAACACACTGGCCAAATTTCTGAGACCGAAAAAAACCCCTTTTTTGTACTTATTGGAGAGTAGGGGAGGCCAGCCATACTTCTTCTCATTTAGGATTGAGAAACGTTACCAACCACAGTGGCTGAAGTTCACTGGTTCCCAAATCCCAGACCCAGGCTGGGCTTGGGGCTGCATGAAGTCCCTGCCAGTCCACGATGAAATGAGGGACAAAAGGCCTGGCCTGACATTCACTACTTTCAATGTCAGGTGTCCTTTCTTTTATGAAGGATGGTGGTAATTGATGGAAATTTTATTTTACATGCCAGAAAATGTTGGTAACCATATGTCTGTCTTCAAAACGTGGGGGAGGCTTTTCTGGTCTGTGAAATCCCCAGGGCTGTGCTTCCTCTGCAGGCCAGAGGCAAAAGCAGAGCCCAAGGGAGACTCCAGTGTATTGAGAACCATCAAGTCATGGCTACCTGTGACCCCTGGCTCTGCCTGGGTATGGGGGTGGGGTGTATTAGTTTGCTGGGGCTCTTATAACAAATGACCATAGCTGGGAGGCTTAAAACAAGAAATTTGTTCTCTCCTAGTTCTCTCCCATGCCAGATGCCTGAAACCACATTGTGGACAGCGTTGGTTCCTGTGGGAGCCCCAGAGGGAGAATCTGTCCCATACCTCTTCCTAGCTTCCTAGCTTCTGCTGGAGTCCTTGGAGTTCTTTGGCTTGTAGACACATCACTCCAGCCTCTGCCTCTGTCACCACATGGTATTCTTCCTTGTCTGTGTCCACTTTCCTTCTTTTTTTTTTTTTTTTTTTTTTTTTTGGTTTTTGGCCGGGGCTAGGTTTGAACCCGCCACCTCTGGCATATGGGACCAGCGCCCTACTCCTTGAGCCACAGGTGCTGCCCAACACTTTCCTTCTTATAAAGATACTAGTCATTGAATTTGAGCCAACTGCAATCTCATGTGACCTCCACTTAACTTGATTACATTTGCAAAGACCCTGCTTGCGAAGATCCCATTCCCAGGTTCCAGGTAGACATGAGTTTTGTGAGGACACTGTTCAACCCAGTGCAGGGGGCATGAGGGATGAGGAGGACAGGCTGGTGGATCCAGTGGGCCTGGTGACATTCCTGGGGAGGAGACAGATACACACAGGAGCCAAGTCTCGGGAGGACCAGGCTGGGGCTGCAGGGGTAGGTTATATCACCCCTGCTGAATCGACTCAGGGAAGAGCCAGCTCCCCCTGACTCCCTGTCTTCTAGGCACATCTAAACGCTTTAATACAGGCCTGAAAGAAGAGTAGACAAGTTCAGTACCATAGGCTTTTGTTGCCACAGACCATCAGCACTGAGTCCTTTGGTGGCATCAGTCAGCTCTGAGTGCTCAGTAAAACCTACCAGGACTGGCGTTGCTCCTTTGGGCTGGTAATGACACAGCCCCACTATTACTGGCAGTGCCCACCAGCAGCCTCCTCCTGCTGCTTGGGTAAAGGACAGCCTATAGGGTGTAAAGGAGGAAATCCAGCCTTCTCCATTCTCCCAGGGGCCCTTATCTATCTTGGCAAAGACTCTGGGGTCAGACGTTTCAGCCCCAACAGCTCCTAACTGAGTGATCTTGAACAAGGCGTCCCAGAGCATCTCTGAGCCTTGCTTTTCCACTCCTGTCAAGTAGGAGCACCAGTTCCAGCCCTGCCCATCTCAGAGGGACTGGGGACAAGGAGGTGAGTTTGAGGTTGTGACAACCTTTTGTGAGCCCTTCCCATGCCTCTCATGGGGCCTGACACACAGTAGGTGTTTGATAAAGACTGATTGCATAGGAGAAGTTATCTTGGAGCCTGGAACCTGAGATGGGGCCTCGACATGGCCTCTGGAGCAGAGGGCTGTCCTTCCCCCGTCCTGGTGGACACAGCTGAGATGACCGGGGTAGGATGAGGAGGCTGAGTGTGTGCATGTCGCTCTGGGTGGAGTGAAGATGCTGCCGAGCTGCATCTCTGCATCGTGGGATTGATGATGCATCACATGGCCTGTTGGTGAAATTGTTCCGTGCTTGGTACCATGGGAGGCGGTGGTGTGCAGAGCAGCATGGAAGGGGGCCTGGGAAGCTGGGTTCTGGCCCCGGCTCTGCACCAACCATGTGCAGGTGGTTGAGGTACCCTGTGGATTCTACTTCCTGAGTGCCCCTCCCCTCTGCAGACCTGATGCCACCACTGCCATTCGGGCCTCTAGTGCACAGTTGCAAGCTTGCCTGGCCGCCAGGCCTTTGTACATGCTGTGCCCTCTGCCTGGAGTGTCCTGTACCTGTTCCTCTGCTCAGAGCTGCTTCCTGGTCTGAGGGAACACTCCCACACTCCCAGGTAGGCTGCATGTGCCTTTCCCCATGTTCCCACACACTGGTGTGCAGAGCAGCAGACACACTGGGTTGGAGTTCTTGGTTTGTGAGGCTGCAGTCTCTGAACAAAGAGCCCCACTGAGGTTGGGACAAGGGTAGGTCCTGTGCCCTGTAGGTGTTTGTTGATTGAGCAAATAATTAAATCACCTCCCCATGCCTTGGTTCCCTCATCTTTAAAATACAGGATGTGGCCTGGTGGACTCTTTAGGGTCTTCTTGAGGTGTCTGGTGAGACCTCAGACGAGTAGACTCAAGGTCTTCACTGCTCCCAGAATAGAAGGGAGTGGGGCAGTGATGGCAGGCAAGTTTAATGACTATTCGATGCTGATGCCAACAGTATGAACAAAGCTCAGGGGATGTTCTGGGTGTTCAACACAAAATTCCCAGCCAATGAATTCTTGTCTAAAAAGACAGGACTGAGGCAGCCTCTGTGGAGTTATCCCAACTGTGGTTGGGCTAGCCTGCATGGCCGTTTGGGCCCTGCCCTCCCCCACCTGCCCTGGCGGGAATTCTCCCCTAGTCTGTGGAGGGGAGAATGGATGTGTCCAGGGATGGAGGATTGGTGTGCACTGCCCCACAGAACTTTCTCTGCACTTCCGTGACTGAAGTGACACAGACATCAGGTTCCTTTGAGATTCTTCTCCACTTTAGTGCTGTACAGATTGGCACCAATTTGAAGCCCCCACATCTGCCGTTTCGCAGCTGTATAAATTTACATCTCTTTTAGCTTCAGTTTCCTCATCTGCAAGATGAAGGTAGTAATGCCCACCTCTTGGGGTGAGCCAGTGGACCCAAATGTGTGGCCCCGTCTGTGCCATGGGGTGGGAGCACATGGATCTTCTGACTGTTCTTAGCATGAGTATCCTTTACTTGAGAGGGGATAGCAGAGGAGAGACCAACAGGCTGTTTGTCAATGCCAAGAAATGTCTGTTGTCTGAAGAATTTTGTTTTGGAAGGCAAGCCCAGGTTTTGGGTCAGAACTGTATTCCCTGGGGAATTACATGGTTGAACATCCAGGCATATTTTAAAAGCTTGGTGACCACCCAAGCCTTTGAGCTTTCCACGTGGATGCTCCAAGGTCAGGCTTTTCGGGAATCCCTTGCACTGCTGGGCCGCTTGTCACGTCGGTAGCATCATTTCCACAGAGCAGGCTCTGTCTGGCTATGAATAGATGTTTTTTCCTCTCTTTCCTGGATGCCTGAATGGCAGTCTCCCTCCTGCTGTCCCAGAGGCTGACCTGAGTGTAAAACTCCAAAATGGACATCAGAGTGGGGTCGTCCATTCCTGCTTGGACTTGAGGCTCTCAGCGAGGCTCAAAGAGGTGGGTCGATGGCTGCTGTGACCCGGGGAGCCTCCCGAGGATCTCCTGGGCTCTCGTTCATAAAGGCTACTGAGCGAACTGAAGAAATCAGAGTTCCCAGAAAAGGCAGCAGATCGGAGCAGCAGCTGAGATTGAGGAGGGCGGTTCAATATCTCCAAACACAGGCCTGCTGGCTCCATGGCTTTTCCGCCACAGATGTGAAGTCTTTTTAGAACAGGAGGGACACCAGACAGCAGTCAGCACCTGCTGCATCCTGGAGGGCCATGCCCCTGAGTGGTTAGGGGAGTGAGTTCTGGAGCCACGTGACCTGGGTTCAAATCCCAGTTCCTCCACCTGTATTGGGCACTGTACCTTTATGCCTCAGTTTCCTCTTTCTGTAAAATGGGGACAACAGTGCACCTGTCTCACAGAGCTGTTATGATGTTTAAGTATGTTAACATTTAAGTGCATAGAACAATGCTTGGTGCATAGTAAATAAATAAGGGTGAACTGAGGCCAAAAGATGGCAAAGCACTCATCTGTGGTCACTCAGCTAGTCACTGGGGCAGCCAGGGCTGAAACTCATGATTCTTAGTCTCATGGACAGTTTCCTCCTCCCCCTTTCCTCCTCAGTCAGACTGTTTCAACTCTGCCTCTTGCAAAGGAAATCGCGTGACCCTTCAGCCCACAAGAATTCCGACTGCACAGAATGTCTGAAACCTCTGTATGCTGGCTGGGGGCCTCGTTGCAGTTCTGTTCAGCTGTTCACCCGCCTCCTACTTTCAAAGTTCCCCAGGGTCTCTCCTTTCCTATCCATGCAAATAAAAATACTAACCTCTTGACAAAGGAGTTTGAAGACTTATGTCCCTGCTGTGTGTCCCTGAACTAACCACCACCACCACCACCCCCCCCACACACACACAAATTGCTTCCCTATCTGGAAAATGAGGAGGTGTCCCCTGTTGACAGAGAGGTGCTTCCACCTGCCCATCTGTGATACTGTGGGGACAAGCCAGCCAAGAGGTGGCACAGTGAACGCAGGTCGCTGTTGATGATTGGAGGGTGAGTGCTGACTAAACAAAGTAGTGACGCATCCTTCTAAGGAGTGAAGTGAAACCCACCCCGCTTCCACCCACCTCCTGGTGTCAAAAGTTACGTGAGTCATCCGAGTTGCCTGTACTATTCTAGCTCTCTTTTTCATGGCAGTGTTCCTCAGCCAGTGGCTGAGGCCTGGTTGCTGGTAGTGTCCTATCTGCAGGCCCCAGGGCATCAGACCTGGGGGTCTTGGTAGTTCCTGACTTGCGCTGAGCACCCCAGCAGTGAGCTCTGGGGGCCACCACCCTAGGGTGTGAATCTAGTCTGTTAACACTGGGGAAGTACCACCCCTTTCTGACCCTCAGTCGCCTCATCTGTGAAATGGGTGTGTGAGTCCTACCTGGCAAGGTGAGATGACAAGCCTAGCGTAAGTGTGTAAGAGCCCCACCCTGCCTCCCTCCCCTCTTCCTTCCTGCCTGGGAGGCTCTGGCTCACCCCGGATCCAGCTGGGGCACAGCTGAAGATGGTATGTCCAAATCCTCCCTGGCCATAGGGAATAGAGGGAAACTTATCTAAGCCAGGAAGCCTAGAGAACGATTCTTGGACATCAGGGTCTGGAGCAGGGGTCCTCAAACTGCGGTCTGCGGGCCACATGAGGAGGTGTGATTGTATTTGTTCCCGTTTTGTTTTTTTACTTCAAAATAAGGTATGTGCAGTGTGCATAGGAATTTGTTCATAGTTTTTTTTTAAAACTATAGTCCGACCCTCCAGCGGTCTGAGGGACAGTGAACTGGCCCCCTGTTTAAAAAGTTTGAGGATGCCTGGTCTGGAGGATCCAGAATGCATCCCTGTCAGCATTTTGGTGGGGATACTGGGCACAGAGAGCATGGACAGACTTGGAAGAGGGCGACCACCTAGCCGAGGCTGGAACACAGGATCCTACACTGGAGTCCCACCCAACCCCCTGGGTCTGCTTGTCCTCTGCATGAGCTCACTTTTAGGTCAGCCTGTCACCATCAGAGATGGAGACCACAGTAAGCTTATAGCAGGAGGGGGCAGACCTGGGGCTGAGCCTTGCGTTGTTGTCCCCTGGCACAGGCCTTAGCAAGGTACAACCTGTTCCCTCATCCCCAAAATAGGCATCATGCCCACTCTACCCACCTTTCAAGGTTGTCGTAAGGCTCCCTAAGATGGTATAGGCAAAAATCCCTCTGCAGGCCATCAAGAACTGCCCTGGAGAATTTGTCCTGTCACCCAGGACAGGTACAGAGTAGGTTCTTGGTGAATGTTGAATAAATGAATGGTAATAGTTATTGTTCATAAACTATTGATATTAGTGATAATATTAATGGTGGTAGTAACCTACTACATCCCAAACATCAACCACGGAAATTTCCATAGGATGCTGTTATCCTTACAACAGCCCCAGGAGTTTAGGGATGGTCCATTTTACAGATAAGGAAGCTGAGGCTCAGAAAGTGAAATAACTTTGTTTCCATATGATTGAGAGACAAAAAATAAATTGAAATAATTTACCTCAGGTTACACAGCAAGTGGTTGAGGACGTCAGGATTTACAACTGTGACTCTTAGTCCCCTGGCCGCCCCTTCCTAGGCTGGTGAATGTTTAAGGAACAGGTCCGAGGAGAGGGGGATTTGTAAATAAACCCCTGATTTGTAGCATTTGCCTGTGTCCACAATGTAAATATTCCTTCTGTGTCTGATTTCGAGCAACCAGTGTGATACTATCACAAAATCCCTGAAAATTCGACAAGCAGCCCCCACAAGCCAGTAGTTACCAGGTCAGCACCTCTGTGTACCCCTCCCCTCTGGTCAGCCACTCCCATGCCAGGGAAGGCCACCGAGTTAGGAGTGTGCCTGGACTGAAACTAAACTGGTGGCTTGGGTGGGGATACCTGTGCCTCCAGGGTCCCACAGGCCTCCCCACCAGAGGCCCTAGAGCTCCGTGGGGTCTCAGTGTCGCACAGAGACTTGGTCGGATAGATAGATGAGACTCGGCTGGGATCTGCGAGTCTGCGACTGGAATATTAAGGCCTATCAGCCCCACCGTGTGCGATAGTCCTGCCAGGCCCGGAGCAGAGCCCTGTAAACACCAGGATATAATGGACAATAAAAGTCGCTGGAAAATAGTGACTCTCCTAGGACCACTGTCATCCCTGCCACAAGCTGCCTGCTGGAACCACATGCCCTGTGATCAGGAGACAGGAGCATCATGTAAATATATAGGGTCTCTCACCAGTGGAGGGCCAAGATTTATTTTATTGAGACAGTGGGGGGAGGGGACCAGCTCAGATTCATTGCCCTGGTAACTTTGTGAAATGCTTTGCCATCACTTCCCAGCTTCTGGGAAGATGAAGCCCTGGAACTGGTGTGGCCTCTCATCTTCCTGACAATGAGATCCCCTAGAAGCCCTGGACACCTCCTGTCACCTCCACAGGCAAGGTGTTGGTTGTCCACAAATCTGGGGTCCCCTAGAAAGGGGGTTGCCAAAAATATTTGGTGCAGAAATGCCGCTGTTGAATGAATGCCGGTTGTTTATGATGACAGTGATCAGGATAGTAGTAGGATCCGCATTGTGTGTCTCTTGTGTCTCCTGGGCCCTGATATTAAATACCTCACTTGGGCTTCACAGCAGCCTCACTAAAGGGGTTCCATGATCTCCAGTTTACAGAGGAGGGAATTGCAAAAAGATAACCGTGGAAGGGGGCCAGGCTGCCATGGCTGCACAGGATTTGAATTGGAGGTTCTCAGACTCCAGCCTGCGCAGACCTGCCTCTCCACCACCTCCCTGCCCAGTCAGATGTGCCGCCTCCCTAAAATCCCCTGGAGTGCTCCAGGTTGGAATCAGAGGCCCCTGCCGTGATTCTGCAACACAGTTGATCACTTTGATCTGCCCCCACCCCCATTGGCTCCTTCGCTGAGGGCAGGAGGCTCTGTATACGCTGCAGAGGTGTCTAGGCTAGGGCTCAGGCCTGTATTCCCATCTATGCTCTCTCAGCGTCCCAGCAGGTCCCATGACCTCTCTGAACCTCCGTGTCCTCATCTGTCAAATGGATACACTGTCTGCCTGACAGCATTGCTTTGTGAGCGTACAAGCTGTTGACCGAAGGATGTGGCCTCACACCTGACACTTAGTGGGTGCTCTGTGTGCTGCACCCCCATATGTAGTACCACCCTGTGGCTAGTGTCTGGAAACTCAGGAGGCACCTTGCCCAGTGCTGAGGGGCTCAACAAGTGTTCCAAGGCCAGAGACCAGACATCCTTAGCCATTCCAGACCCAGGACATCCTGTATTCTTGTGTCCAGAAATGAGCATGTAATTAGATACATGATCTTCGAGCCCAGGGTCAGAATATCCCAGTGAGCCACAAGCCCTCTCAGCCTTATAAAAAACATCACACAAGAAGGACCCAACCAGACTGTGGAGTCTGACCTGCCCATGTTGTAGGTGAGGAAACTGAGGCCCAGAGACAGGCTGCAGCTTTTTCAAATCTGTCCAGGCATGTGAGTTCTGGGCCGCGGTACCACACATGCCACCGCTCATAACCAAAATCACTTGCAGGTGGTTAAGAGTGACCACATACTTCACAAGCCCAACTCTGGGCTTCAGTGAGGATCCTGGTGAGGAGAGTGACACAGGAAGGGGCAGAGGCTGTCACGGGTGGGCCCAGAGGCTGTAATTATGCACTCGCCCCAGAACACCATGGAAGTGCTGGGACTGGATGAAGAAGACACCATCGCCCGGGTGCACCAAACCCCACTCTGCCACATGGAAATTGTGCTTGGGCTCCTGGTGATGCTCAGGAGGCCCCAGTCTGGCCTGTTGCCCACTAACAGGGCTGTAGAAGACATAGGTCTGTGGCCACCACCTCCTCAAGGGGTGCTGCACACACGGGCGTCTGAGCCAGGAGTCTTGCCGGAGGGCCTGGGAACGGCTGGCTCAGGCCCAGCTGTGGCTGCCAAGGGGGCCGACACCTGGCATTTGCCTGGCAGTTGGGCCCAGTCAGTGGAGAAGGTGCACAGCAGGTGGCCAAGCCCAGTGCCAGGATCTCACTCAGCGTGTCCTTTGGAGCTGAGCTGCCACATGCCTCTGTCAGTCCCAGCAGTGGTGGGACAGTAGATGGAATATGGAAGTGCTTTGCCCAGCGGGGGCTTTCATTCTGAAAGAGGCAGGCACTGGCCATGGAGAGCCCTTCTTGAGGACTGAGGGCTGCGGCTGGCCTGCGGCATCTCCACTTCCTCCCATAGAGAGGGAGGTTTGTCCAGCCTCCATGCCGTGATCCCACCGCATTCTCTACGGAAATTCCCTTGGCCTCTGGCCCACACCTTCTCCCTCCTTCTGGGCCCCCTCAGAGCCCACCTGTTGTCGGAAGCTGCCTGACCTGGCCTTGCTGGGAGCAGGAGCCATCAGTCCTTCCCCCAGGGCATTTTCCTGCTCGTTTCTGGCTTGTATATGTCAGTTCCATGCCTCTCTCCTGGTGACTCTGTAAGAGCGAAAGCGTTGAGTCGTCTTGGGGTCCCCAGCTGTCAGTCCAGGCCTGCGTAGAGAGGGCAGCTGAAGGGATGTGTGGAAGGAAGAGAAGGCAGAAACGCTTGGGAGTCCTCAGTGCTCTCATTTTGGAGGGCACAGAGCATGAATAATAATAACCAGACAGTGACCCCATTAGTTGGGTGTCCGTCACGTCCCGGGCCCAGTGCTAAGCACTTTTGACTCGTGCAGCTCTCCCTTGCCAGCAGCTCAGGCATTGAGAGCATTCTTATCTCTGTTCTACCTGTGAGAACACAGGCACTTGCCAGGACTTGAACCCAGAACTGCCCCCTGCCAAGGCTCTCATCTCTCATGGGCAACCAACAGTTTTGGCCCAGCTTACAAAGGAGGGAAAAGAAACAGTTAAGCTTTTAAAGGTACAACAAGCGTACCTGATTAGCGTTTGCTGAGCCCCAGTGGGGATGGGTAGGGTGGAGCTCAGGGGTGGGTGTCTACCATCGATGTAGGCACCTGGGGGACTGATAGAGCCTGGGGAAGGGGTGGGGTGGCAAATCCTGAATCTTCAGCTAAGAAAGACTGTGCTGCCACTTGCTATCAGTGCCTTGGGCTATCACTTGCCCTTCTGCCTCAGTTTTTTGGTAGGTGAGATGGAGGAATAGGACTGGGCTCTGATTGTGTTCCAAGTTGCTTTGGCTCCAAGACTGTCACTCAGCCGCTGCCATCAGATTCTACTCCCTGGTGAGCAATGAGCTCTGTGGCGGCTATGACAAGTTCCATTCGCCGTGGAGGTGGCAGCCGGAGCTATTTTTGGAGCAGTGTGTGGTGGGGGAGTTTCCTTTTGGCGGTGTCTGGGGACTGGAGTCTTGGGAAGGGGAAGTCCCATACAGAGACAGAGGCCCTTCTTCCTTCACTCTCCCTGACACAGAAAGGCCACGCGGCCCCCGGGGTCCTGGCAGCTCCCATCAGCTCACCTCCACCCTCCAGCCAGAGCAGAGCAGACCTTCCCCAGAGCTTCACAGGAGCCCCTTCAGAAGGTACCAGCCTTTTCCTGCCTCTTGTAGTGGGGAATCAGTTGCTCTTTTCTGCTGCCTGAAGCTGGCCGCTTAGCCCTCAGGGGTGTGCCCAGCAAGTGACAGGGAGCCCAAGAGACTTTGGGGCCTGGGCTCCAGGGACTCAACCTGCCTGCACCTCTGCCACCACTGCTGGCTTGACCACCTGCTGGTGGGGGCTCCACATGTGGCCAGCACTATCAGCCTGATGGGATCTTTGCTGCCACTCGGGGGCGGGGGCAAGAGCAGCTGCCCAGAGCCGGTTCACATTGAGTCGTCCCTAAGCTTCGCCTAAAGTTGCAAGGGAAGCAGAAAAAGCAATTCTTTCTCTTTCTCTCAGTGGATTTGGCTACGCCCTCCTGCAGGAAGGAGAGGAAATTAGGGGCGCCATGACTCAACAACTTGTCCTGTGCAGAGGCTACTGGGTGGGATTAAGGATGCTCCCCTGGGACCCAGGGCAAGCTTTTTACAAACACTGAAGCCCTTGGAGCCCTGGGGGCTGCTGCTGCTGGCTTTCTCCTTCCCCTCTTCTCTAGCAGGGTAGTTGCCATGGTTTAAGACAGGATGTGGGAGTAGAGGGATTTCTGCTCTGAAATCCATCCCTTCCCTTAAGCCTCAGGCTCCCCCCAGCACCCCCAGGGATGAGCTGGCTGGGGATGCCAGGCTTCTCCCTCCTGGCCTCAAGTTTTTCCACCAGTTACCCGGCCTTTCCTCTGCCACCTGTTGGGGCCATGGAGGTGACGGGTTTGGTCTCTGCCTTCAAGGAAATCTCCATGATGAGGGAGAGGAAGGCACATGATTAGGCAGAGACAGCACGGGAAACCTGGCCAGGTAGTCCAGGAAGGCTCCCGGAGGAGATCCCCAGAGTGAGCACTGAGGGAGGAGAGAAGTTTGCTGGGAGGCACTTCATTCCAGGCAGGAAGTGCAGAGCCTGCCAAGGCCTTACGGAGAGAGCAAGTTCATTTTCCAGGAGCACAGGGGTTGTCGGGACGGTGGGTCTGCTAGTGAGTCTGAGGTTCCTCGCAGAATGAGATCCCACCTGTCCCTGGCTCTGTGGTGATCACCAAGGATCACTCCCATCAAATGATGTTAAAACCCAACCGTCAGGGTGAGTTGGCTCTGGGTTCAAATATAGGTCATGCCATTTACCAGCTGCACACGCTTGGCAAGTCACTTCCCTGTGTCTCAGTGTGGACATCCTGGCGGGATGCACTCAGCGGGTCTCAGCTGCATCTTCGAGGAGGCTGGGACCAGGTCCTGGAGCCAAGGGCCTTCAGGCACAGAAACCGAATGCCTCGCTATTCCTTTAACTGAGAGAAAAAATGATTATAGTGCCTATATGCTTTTCCTCCAGAATTGGGTTTTATTATCCAAAAAGGAAGAAGTGAAAGGTGATAGGATTTTCCCCAGTTTTAAAAAAGGCCCCGAGAACCCTGCAGTGTGTGGTCTGCAGGAATTCTGAGCGCTAGGTCAGAGGTGTTTCAAGAGGGTGGCAGGGGCTCCCTTCACTGAGAGTCATTCACCCAACTCCCACTGGGTGCCCACGTCATGCCAGGCCCTGGGTGAGGCACTGGAAGTTTAGAGATGCTAAGATTCGTCCCCGCTGTCAAAGGGCAGTGGGGGAGACAGATGCGATGACACAGTGACAGAGAAAGCAGTTTGTGTATTGAGCAGCCAACTCCAGGGAGAAAGCCGTGTGGATGCCATCAGATGGGGGAGATGGGGCCATGGTACCACTTGCTTGCTCATTCTGTACCCACAGGGTCCTCCCAGCCACCCTCTTTATGGATGAGGACATCTAGGCTCAGGAAGGGGACGGGACTTCCCCAGGGTCTCACAAGAAGTGCTGATCCTGAGCAGGGCCCAGAGACCTGGTCCTGATGGATGAGTGAGACTAGGGGTTTTCCAGGCTGAGGCCAGAAAGTGGAAAGGCCCAAAAGGACTGGGGTGCTGTATCATTGAGGAATAGAGGGCCTTTAGTGCAGCTGCAGTGCAGGGGCCTCAGGGCAGGGGTAAATGGGGACAGATGCAGGAGGGTGGGCTGGTGCTAGCTGGGCAGAGGTTGGACTTGCTCAGGCATGTGGACCTTTTGCAGTGGAGCTTGGGTGGGTACCAGTGGTTTTTAGGACAGCCTTTCCATGGTGTAGGCTAAGGGCTGAGTCTGAGGGGGGCATGAGGGTTGGGAGAGCAGGAGGAAGGTGACCCAAGGACCTCATGGGGGGGAGGGGCCGAGGCCAGCACAGGACAGACTTATTTGGAGGTGGAGTCAGCACTGCATAAAGCCAGGTGTGGGCCCCAAGGGAGGGCTAGGTGCCTGGGGTGAGGGGAGGTGTGGGGTGTAGGACACTATGTGCATGGTTTCTTGCCTGGTCTGGGGCAAACAGAGGGCGCCCCTACCACTGAGATGTGGACCCAGGGAAGGACAGCCCAAAGCTCCAATTCAGGCAAGTCAGTCTGCGGTGCCTGTGGCTGGGTGGGAGGCTCCAGAGAGAGATCAGGCTAGAGAGAAAGGTGGGGGTGGTGTGGATGAGGAGAGCCAAGCTGGGAGGGAGGGAACTGGGTAGAGGCGCCAGGGATGCAAACTGAGTGGACAGCCACTGTCTGGGGGGCACTGCATGGTGCAGCCTCTAGATCCTGTAGGTCCACATGGGGGAGGCCCTGCTGCCCTGAGAAAGGGCAGTTAGGAAGCTCCCTGCACCCTCTTCCCAGGCAGGACTTGCTGGAGTCCAGGCATTTTAGAGAAGCCCAGCTTCTGCTGTAATCTGGGCAGAATGTATGGCTCTGCTGGGTGAGTTAAGGGGAGTGTGAAGGACATAGGACCCGCCTGGAAACCAGACACCGTCTGCGGCTTATCCCTTTAGCTCTGCAAGCCACCCTGTCTCTGGCCTGAGATATGGCTGCTTCTTGTCAAGTGATGACTAGGTATCTGCTTATCCTGAGACCAGACAGGGGTGGGCGCCGGGGCTGGGGAAGGACACAGCAGCCAGGGCCAAAGCTCTAGGCCAGGGCTCATTGGTTCACTCATTTATTCATCCCTCTTCCAAGGCAGACTTGGTTCAAGTGTCAGTTCTGCCTGCTCCCATTGCTTAACCTGTCTGTGCTTTCCTTTCCTCCGCTGCAGATTGTGGCAGCCCCCGCCTGGGTGTCTATAAGGTCAAAGCACCTCCATGGTGCATGCTGTGTTGGTGGTGGGCTGTTGTTTCATCCTGCCCACCTCCCAGTCCATGTGGAGGGACATTCTTTTTCTTTCTTTTTTTTTTTTTTTTTTGTGGTTTTTGGCCGGGGCTAGGTTTGAACCGGCCACCTCCGGCATATGGGACCGGCGCTCTACTCCTTGAGCCACAGGCGCCACCCAGAGGGGGCATTCTTTTTTTTTTTATTGTTGGGGATTCCTTGAGGGTACAATAAGCCAGGTTACACTGATTGCATTTGTTAGGTAAAGTCCCTCTTGCAATCGTGTCTTGCCCCCGTAAAGTGTGACACACACCAAGGCAGAGGGGGCATTCTTTATTGTCTCTGGCTTTGAGCTGGGGCACTTCAGTCAGCTGAGTATCTTTGTCTGAGAAACAGTTTCAGTGGCAACTCTCTCTACCATGAGGACTTACTTTGGCAAGTTTCTTCTTGGAGCATCAGTTTCCTCATCTGTGAAATGAGCTTCTGTCAGGTTTCTTGGGATATATCAAATCACCGGTAGATGTTGGCTGATGCTACAGCTGGTGGCTTTGCAGGCTCTGTGAGCTGTCCTGTGCCCTAGCGGGGCCTCAGGTCCCCATCTCTGTTGGGGTTTGCTGGGCAGTGGCTGGCCGGTGGTGCTGCTCCAGGCTGGCTGAAGGCCCCAGACAGTGGGCTTCCATCCTAGGCTCTGCCACCAGGAGCCAGCCGGACAAGTGGAAATAGCTCCTGGTACTGGCACTGGTGTGGCATTGTTCACTTGGGGAGAGGAAAGAAGACTGTGGGAGGGTGAAGTCATGGGAGCAGCTTCCTGCTTTAGGGAAACAGCTTGTGAAGCTGCTTATTCAGCTGAAGGGACCCCAGAAGGGACTTTTCTCGGACTGGGATGGAGCACAGGTCCACCTGAGTGATTGCCACAGCCCTCTGTGTGGTTTTCCCTGGCTGGACAGCAGCTGTCAACCTGGGGCCACGTCGGCCATTGCCACCTCTACCCGCTGCCTCAGTGGACAAAATGAGACTGCCTACACACAAAGTCTGGGGACATGAGATGATCCCTAGCCACACGTGTGCACATGCACACACAAGTGCAAAAGACAGCGGGCAGGGCACACACTGCAGTCCCACTTCAGGGTTTTGGAGCTAGGCAAGATATAAAATACAGTGCATGAACGCACCTCCGTGGGACCCCAGCACACACAGACCTGACATGCTTAGGCGGCCAAATGTGGTCCAACCTGGCCAGAGCCTTGCTGGAGTCTTGGGTCACTGGAAGGCCCACAGTGAGCCAACTGGCCTCCATGTGGTATGACATTGGGTAGGAGGAATGTCCCCTGGATGAAGTTTCTAGAAATCCGGAGGCAATGGCCAGGTAACAGTCTTGGTCAGAAAGTCCACTTGGAACCTCAGAGCTCAGCCCAGGGCAGCAGCCGGTCCCTTTCAGGAAGTTCCTGAGTTCCTGGGTTAAATCCAAGCCCATGCCTCCCTTAGGTCATGCCCCACATTAGAAAGACCCTGTCCAAGGCCAGGGCAGGGAGGAGCATGTCAGAGGGCTTTGTAAAAGTAGCCACAGTTCACATAAATCCCAAAGAAGCCATGCAGTGTGGCACATTGTCCAGCAGCCCCAGCTCTGTGGCTCATCTGCTGTGTGCCCCAGGTCCTCTCTGAGCTCAGTTCCCATGTCTGTCCCATGGAGATAGTCGGTCCTTGCAAAGGACGCTGAGGCCTCAGACGGCCCTCCCCATGTGCCAGGCTCTGTTCTAAGGAGTTTACATCTGTTAACATTTCATCCTCTTACTGACTCTGGGAGGAAGATCTTAGCAAAAGCCCAGCTGAGGAAACTGAGACGCTGTGTGATCAGGTGAAACAGGGCCAGGATCTGGACCCAGGCACCAGCCAGCTTCCCTTAACCCTAGATGCCAGGTGGGCACACAACAGGTGGGGCAGCTTATTGCTGCTGTTCACACCAAAGTCGGGAATCCAGCCTGGGAAATGCAGGGCCCTTACTTGATGCAGAAGAAAGGCCCTTTTTGAGGTGGTGTTCATTGTGGCCTGTGGCTCCGGGTCTTGCATTCCACAGATTTTTGGCCCCTGACTTGGGCTTGGCAGCCACTGCCTCATTGTTCTGCAACTTGGCAGGAGCTTCAAAATCCTGGGGACAGGCAGCTCCCCGTATTACTCAAAGGTGCCCACACGCATGTGCTGAAGGTCTTTTCCTTGCTCCCCACTTCGCATCCCTCCAACTCCCCCTTTTCTTTGGTTTTTCTGCATCTGAACCCTTTAAGCAGCAGTTTCTGGCTGGAATTTTTAGAGTAAGGGGCTTGAGTTTCTGGTGAGGTGTGGAAAAACAGAATGCTGAAATCTAACACCCCTGTAGAGCCCCAAAAGGCAGAGGATTCCTTGGAAGGAGGAAGGGCTTTGGAGTCATAGTAGGTCTAGGTCTGAAGCCCCACTCTGAAGCTTATCAGCCAAATGGTGCTAAACCTTCCTCCTCTGAGCTTCGGTTTCCCCATCTGTAAAATGGGTCTACCAACAGCCCTGAAGATGAATGGGAAAGACCTGGCCTACTGAAAGTACTCAGAGAACCTTTATTTGCTTCCTTTCTCCTTCCTTCCCTTCTGGAGTGGCCCTCTGTGGCACCTGGTGGGCAGGGACGTCTAGAGTCCTCCTTGACTGCTGTTTTCCAGGAACCAGAGCCCCTCCTCCTCTCTGGGGAACATGGCACAGCAGGTTCTGGACAAAACAGCTCGTAGGCACAATAATTTACTAAAGCCTTACAGGTTTTCTTACAGGCAGAAAAGCTGATAGAGACAGGACGGTGCTGCTGCATTAGCATGGTGTGGTCTGGAGGCCAAAGTCCTAGGAGCTCTTACTGGGGGCGGAGTCCCTGGGATCACCCCTGCAAATCAGCACAGGCCCTGTTCTTGAGTGGAGGGAGCCCTATGAGGGACACAGTTTGGGCAAAGATGCCATCACTGGGCTGAGTCCTGGCTCTACTCTCTATGGTTTGTAGGACCTAATCTCTTAACCTTCTTGTTCCTCAGTTTTCTCATCTGTAAAATGGGACCATAACGGCCCTTATCTCATGGGGTTGCTGTTAAATGAGATGGACTCATAGAGGTGAAGTGTATAGGGCAGGGCCGGCACCGTCAGGGCACGGCAGTTGTTAGCAATCATGGTCAGTATTATTCCTATTATTTGTGGTGTGGCCTGGGCCCCCCTTGGACTGTTTGTGAGGAGCCCCTTGTGAGGCCGTGGGACGAGCTACTGAGAGGTGCAGACTGCTGCCTCCGGGAAGGCTGAAATGACATTTGCAAACACCTGCTAGGCTCCTGCCCAAGGTCCCAGCTGGTAACTAAATTCACACTGAGGCTGGCCCCAAAGCCCTTGAGTCTGGAACTGGGCGAGGTGGGACTAAGGGAAGCGCCCAGAAACAGATACTGCCATGGTTTCCTGTCTACAGGAACCGGGGGCAGGTGTGCAAGTTGGCAGGTGAGCACCTGTGTGCCTGAGCCTCAACAGGGTGGCCTGCAGGCAGAGACTGCTACTGCATTCTGAGATAAAGACAGAACCTTCTTGCTAAAGACAGTTCTCCTCCAACCTTTTCCTGGAGGTCTCCCTAAGGGCAGAGGATGGTGAACATGTCACCTGGAGGGGTCTGGGGGTGCAGCCTGGAGCAGCTGCAGAGCCTGCAGGAGTCTCCAGTTTTATCTTCAAATTCATGCGCATTTTACATCCTGCTCCCTCTCATATTCCCCCCCTGAGTAATAGAGATGCCTGGGGAAGGTGTTCGTGTTATCTATTTATCCTGGGGCTTTCTGTACCCCAGGTCTGCCACTGTGTCACCCTAGAGAGGGGCTGTGCTCCAGAGCCGGAACTCAGCCCAGATGGCAGAGAGCTGAAGGTGCCTTGGTCCCATCTGCCTCTCAGGGCTTGGCAGGAGAGCCCTAGAGCTGGGAGCCCAGGTGTGCAGGTTGGGGCTGAGGCTTGCACAAGGCAGAGGCAGGAGGATGAGGAGGAGGAGAGGGAGGCACAGCCCATAATGCCTTCCAGGCAACACTGATGGGGCAGTGCTCAGTGTGCTCAGAGGGGAGTAGATCCACCTGTTATTTGTACATGCAGGGAAGTGCCCCATCAGACGCTGTGTCTAGGGGTTAGGCAGCTTCACAGGCAGGACACTATACAGGCCGTGTTCAGCAGAGCTCCACTAGCAAAGGCCCCTGTTATCCTGAGTCAGGTGTGTTCTGCAGTCTGCACCACCTGCCTCCCTGTGGCCTCACTTTCTGCCGTCTACTTTATATGCCGGAGAGCAATTTTACCCTACAACGGCTGTAGAAGGGGTGTGAGGGGAACAGAGGAGGAACAGCGCTGGGAGCCAGCACGCAGGTTCTGGGGAGGCTTGGGGTACTTATGAGGGCACTGCTGGAGAGCCCGTGGGCCAAGCTCAACAGATGATTTAGTGGTTAGTGGACATCCTTTAATATGTCAAAGGGTGTCATAGGCATCCCTGGAGCCCGGGAGGTCAGATCCACCAACCATGGTAGCTGGCAACAGGCTATGGTGGGGAGGAGGGAAGGGTGATGGCAGCCCAAGACACAGTGACCAGATCCAGGGGTTCTGGCTATAAGGAGTTGATTCCCTTCCCATGGCCCAGACACCCTGTGTTAACAGGGGCCTGGACCTACCCAGGTGGGGCACATAGCAGGGCTCACTGACCTAGCAGACCCAGGGAGACTCTCAGTTTGGGACTTGGCTGGTGGGGGTTCCTGGGTGCAGGTGGCCAGATGAAAGATGGTAAGAGGCAGGTCTATCTAGTGAGAGATGATCTCAGGCTGGTCCTCCAGAAACTGACCTTCAGACTAGGACACGTGGGATTTAAGGTATTGTCCCAGGGGATCCTCTCAGGAAGTGGAAGGCGGGTCTGGGAATGGGAGGAAGACAAGCCAAGGTGCCATCTTTGACCAAATCTGCTGACCACCAGCGTCTCCGAAGTGCAGGTCACACCTCAGAGTGTTCCAGCTTGGGGCAGGGGACTGGCCTTCATGCCTACCCCCTTAGCTGGGAGTAAGAGCCACCCTGAGCCCATCCATTCTAGAGACTTCTGGCTGTCCAGAGGGTGCATCACAGCTGCTCCACTAGCCTGGGCCAGTCTTCCTATGGTTCCATCTAGGGAATGGTCAGGCAGGAGGTACCCTTGGGAAATCTGGGACTCACCACATGTTTGAACACTGCCCTGTGGGAGCCCAGGTCTGGCCCTGGCACGGAAAGGGGCTGCAGAATGCTTGTGGGGTGAAAGAAGGTCTTTGCTGCTGAGGAGGAGGGCTTTTCTCAGACATCAAGAGGGAGTGTGGTGGCTGGGTACCACCTCTCCCTCGGGCATGGCTTTCTCTGTGTGCATGTGCCTCTGACACCAGGAGCAGAAGTGATATTGGGGAGTCACTCAAATGGCCTTCAGTTCAGGACTAGCGCATAGTGGGTGCTTGATTAGGACAGCTGCTACGGTTACTATGGCTACTATGACGCACATCCTTGACTCCTGGGGCAGCCCAAGTCCTGGAGGTTGAGTGGGCTGCTCTTTCATGCAGTGGGCCCTACCCTGCCCAGAGGTCTGTGCAGGGTGGTGCGCAGGACCCTGGCCCTGGCCATCTCAGAGCTGTGTGTCTGTGCCAGGGCCCAAGGACAGGGGTGTGGTGTCCTTCCTGCAGCTGCTGCTCACAGTCCCACTCCGGTCTTTCTCTCCTGACCACCCAGCCTGCCAACCTGGCTTTATGTGGGGGTGACGATAGGGGGCAGTGCTACAGAACTGCTCCCCCAGAGAATGGAGGACAGTGCTATGGAAAGACCAAGGCCTTGGACTCTGGCAAATGTGGGGTTGAGTGCTGTGCTTTCCTTGCTGGCCTGGGGCCACTGATAGATGTTTCCATGCTGTGAACCTTGGTTTCTTCCTCTCTCCAATGGGGAAAATCCTAGTAACTAGTGAGGACAGTATAGTGGAGGGATGGCATGTCACATGGGGTGTGGAGTCCTGCCCTGCCATTTCTGAGCTGGGTGACTGCCCTGTACCTCAGTTTATACCCCACTCTGAGTGCCCTCTTGAGGAGAAAGTGAACAGGCCCCTGTTCTGTGTTACAGCCCGTGCCCTTGTGAGGCTGGCATGCAGGATGGCAGGACAGCCCAGCCACATGTCCCATGGAGGGAGCTCGAACAACCTCTGCCACGCCCCAGGGCCTGCACACCCTCCCGACCCACAGGTAAGCCCATTTCCTTTGTCTGCAGTACACTGGTCCCTGAGTGTCCTTCATCTTAGCCCCCCACCCACCGGAGGAAGTCCCTCAACACTTTCAAACAGAACCTCTTGAATGCTTCTAGTGATGGGGAGCTCACTATCTGATCTAGTGAGCTCTTTATTTCATTCAGCAACACTCAGAGAAATCTCCTCTAGGATGGGATGCCGGAACCTGGTCCTGCCCCCAGGGGGGTTTCAGCGTGAATGGAACAGCTTTATCCCACAGGGATCAGCACACCTAGAAGGGTATTGACAGGGCTGCCCAGGCTCTGAGGAGAGTGAGGGACTCAGGGGGAGTGGGCAGGGTGTACTCGGGGATCAGAAAGTTCTTCTTTACACTGAGTCAATGTCTGTCTCCCTTTCTGGTTTTGACTGTGTCCTCACCCCTTCCACATCTTGATCTAGAACCAACAGAGCTTCAGAGAAGGCCAGTGTCCTTAGGCTGCCTCACGCTCTCTGTAGGAGAGCCAGGCAGCCTTTTAGAGCTTTTCTCAAGGTGGCCTGTCTGTTCTATGGCTGTGCATACACTGTTCTTAGGCCTGAGGTGGCCCTGCCAAGTCTCAGTTCAGATCCTTCTGCTTCTGGGGAGACTTTCCTACCACCACTCCCCTACCTCTGGGCTGCCTTCCTTTCTAGACAGAGAATTCCTGTGGAGTGGAGCCCCTGAGTGCTTTCTGAGTTGGTGAACTACAGATCCATATAGTCCTCCTGCCCAGGATGTGGCTATGGGGGAGACAGACCTGGTCTACTCTCAGTGAGCATAGCCTCATGGGAAAGATAAGAAACAGAGCAGAAGAAATGGGGGGTGGGGGGTGGGGGCTGTGGCCCCAGCAAGGCACCAGATCCAAAGTAGGGACCAGAGAGGCTGCCTCAAGAACATGGCATGCAAAGGCCTGAGGGGACAGAGCTTATCTGGGCAGGTTGGCTGCAGCCAGATCCGTAATGTCCTGTGGACAGCCTGGAATGATGCATAGTTCTTGTCTGAGGTTGGTTTTTTTGTCCCAAGGCTGTGAGACCTAATTCAGAGGAGACTGAGAGACAGCCACCTTCCTGAGCCACAGAAGGCTTATTATGGCCTCTGACTGCCTAGTTCCTTTTGGAGGATTTTAGGTTGGCTGATGTTTGACCTTATGGGCAGGGTCACCACGTACAGTTGTACAGGTTACATACTGCACAAAGGTACCTGGCCAAGGAGGCAGAAGGGTCTGAAATCCTGCTGTTGCGTAGGCAGTCTCACCAAGCATGCTCCCTGGTGCAAGACTACATCAGCCCAAGGGAAAGGACACCGCTACAGATTCACACAGAGGTGACATTCTAGTGGCCATTCTCTGTGTGTTGGGGGAGAGTGTATATGTGTATCCACAGAAGCATGGAGAGGGTCTGTGGGCTTCTGTGCTATTTGCACTCAGGGTCCCATTTCCTGGGAAAAATTTGGGGAAGTAGGTCCTGGAAAGTTTAGAAGGGAAGCCCCGGGACACTGTTGATCGAGAGTCCACCAGGACATGTGTGGATGGCTGGGGCAGCGGGGCCTCCTCGGGTAATGTAGCAATTTGTCATATTAAGTCATTCACTAACAACTGAATCCCCCTTGATTAATCTCCCAGAATTAGCCAGTTGCATTTTGAGCAATTAGGGTTAATTACAGCCTCATTTGGCAGAGGAGAGAGCCTGTAATTATTTCACGAACAAGGTGGGGAAGCAGTGGGCTGTGGCAGTGGCATTTGCAGTGTCTCGTGGCACAGGTTGGGGAGGGTAATGGGGAGAGTTAAGTGTAATCAGATACGATTTCCCAGCATGGGGCTGCTCTGGGCAGTGGCTGCCAGGTAAAGGTGCCCCCAGTCCCACTTGCAAATGGCCGGGTGCAAAGAATTAGCTACGTGTGTGCATTGCTGGTGAGCACGCCTCATCTCAGGAAGCACTGCGATTTAATCACCATCTGGGGAGACAATCCGGCCACATATTGCCTGCTCCAGAACATCGAAATGCCTTGAATTGATGGTGGAAGCATTTTCCTTGATGGTAGGACGCACCGCTGCTTCCCTGACACTGCCCTTGAGAAAGGAGCCAGCTCCATAGCCAGCAGGTACCCAGGTCATTAAAGGTACCCAGCTCCCTCTCTCCTGGCCAGGTGATGGTGGGTAAATGAGTTCTCTGAGCCTCAGTTCCCTCACCTGCAAAATGAACTAAAAACGGTACCCGCCCCAAGAGTCAGCCATGAAGTCTAAGTGAGATGATGTGCTTTAAACATCCAGCCTGGCACGAAACAATGCTGGCGTTGAGACAATGGTTTGCTGTGGACTTTATATTTTAAAAATCATTACAAAAATCTTTTATAGCTGAAGACCTCAGAAGAAAGAAGAAAATACAAACTGGTTTTTGTTAACTTTTTCTTCTCCAAATGTTATTGATTTGTTCATTTCAGGAAGCTTTCTGGCCTGAGAGCCCTAAACATACCTGCTGAACCCACAGAACCATGTAGGAAATTCATATATATTTAGGAAAACGGAACATGCTTGCTTTTTTTTGTTTTTGTTTTTTGAGACAGACTCTCACTTTGTCCCCCTCAATAGAGTGCTATGGCATTGTAACTCATGGCCACCTCAAACTCTTGAGCTCAAGTGATCCTCTTGCCTCAGCCTCCCAAGTAGGTGGGACTATAGGCGCCAACCACAACACCTAGCTATTTTTTTTTTTTTTTTAGAGATAGGGATCTCCATCTTGCTCAGGTTGGTCTTGAACTCCTGACCTGAAACAATGTACCCACCTTGGCCTCCCAGAGTACTGAGATTACAAGCCTGAGCCATGGTGCCTAATATACATGGCCTCAGTAAAGTTGGCAACTAAGTATCACAAATGTTTAATTTTTCTGCTAGCTAACCAGCTAACCTGAGCCTGTGTGTTTCTTAGATAGCTAAAACGGTATAAACAAAATTAGGGGTGGGGGGAAGCACCATAGCAGACACCACTGAGGGACCTTAGATTTTATGTAAAGGTCTGTATACCCATTTGATAATTTACATATTCAGTGAATAGATGGAGTTGAGAAAAGGAGCTTAAAATGCCCTATGCTTTCTGATTGGACCAATCTGCTACAGAGCATTTTCATTGGGAATGAAAGACCAGGCTCAACTGGCACGCCAGGAACCGCATGCCTCTCCAAGGGGAAAGGTGTTCTTGCCTGAGAAAGTCCCAGCTAATGTGTCTTCCATCTATAAAATCTTTGCAGACCTTCCTGGGACTAGCCCAGTTCAGCTATACTGGGGCACTATTCCGAGAGGAGACTGTGTATAGCTTTACCGAGGCGGGGGGTCCCCTGGGTGCACATTGTACAGGACACTAGAGTCTTTGTGAGAATCTTCCTGAAGAAACAATGCTTTACATAAAACTTAAGGTCCCCCAGTGGTGTCTGCTACAGTGCTTCCCCCAACCCTAGATTTGTTTATGGCCTTTTAGCTATCTAAGAAATACATATTCCATACTCAGGTTAGCTGGTTCGCTAGCAAAAGAATTGAGCATTTATGATATTTGGTCAGATAAGGTTTAATAACCAAATATTCGCAGCCATTCACATTCAAGAAGTTCCTGTTAACTGCTATAAATTCAGCAAGGGTTTGTTTCCCTTTTGTTTGGGGTGGTAGCTGGCACCTGCCCCAGGAGGGGAGGCTCACAGTCGGCTCACAGATGGAAGTAGTGCAGAGAGGTGGGAGCCAGCCCAAGGGAGGGATGGGTGGTGCTGAGGGAGCCCAGAGAGTGTAGTTAACTCTCCTGGATGGATGATCAAGAGTTTGGGACAGGACAGGGAAAGGAAAGAGCAGAACAGGGACCCAAAGGCACATCGCCACTCAGGTTACAGGAGGTATTTTCATATTTGTGCTTGGATAAGATGGGAGAATGGATGGTGTTTATAAAATCTTCAATCTGTGAGCTATCATTGGAAATTGAACAAATGGGGGTTTTTAAGTTGCTGATAGAATCCTTTGGGTTTGGGTTCCAGATACATCACTGGTACCTGGAGCTCAAGGCTCAGATAAGGTGAAAACAGGGAGGTGAGGAGGGCCCCACTCAGAGATGCTGGCCTTGGTCTTAAGTGGGCTGCAGCTAGAGGGCTGCATGTGGGAAACGAGGGACCAGAGACTTCTGGTGGGAAAAACCAGCCACATAAACATGAATGGATGAAGGAGAGGGGCTGTCAGGGCTGTATCCAGACCCTGGCTTGGTGGCTGGATCTCTTTATAGTTTTGCCCTTCAAGTCTTTCCTTGTTAGTCATTAGAGCTGGTTCCAGATTCTCTCATCCATATGTTTAAGCTCAGCTTTCTCTGAGTTCAGCTAATGAGGGCTGTCCTGGGGGAGCCACTACGATTTATGATTTCCAATTTTGTTATTAGGTGTCTTCCACCAGCTGGACATTTGCTCACTGGTCCCACAAGCTGATGGCCCCACAAGGCCCAGTATAGACTTCCAGGTTGAGACAGTGATGGTAGAGATTGTGCTGACAAAATGCCTGCCTGATGCCTGGCTTTTGAAGTAGGTGTTAGTTGTTACTCTGTTTTTCGGGGAAGGAAACTGAAATACCTAACCTGCCATTTTGCTCTCCAGGAGCAGAGTCGGGATTCAGTCCAGAGGCACACAGTGCCTCTTCCTTCAGTGAGGTCTTTGGGAGGGAAGATGGGCTTTTGGTTTGGAGTTAGCCAGATCATGAAGACTGGCCTCGGGAGGAGCCTAACAATGTGGGCTCTTTGTAAATGGTGCCCTTTTATGCGACACAGATTTGAAACATAGCGCTATGTACACATACACTGAATTCGTTAGAAGGTTCCTACACACGGTGTCAGATGTCTTTAAAGGTGAAATTCGTTTATAAGAAATGTCATCCTGATGAAGTGTGCTTTTTAAAATCATAGAAACGGTTGCCTTAAAATTAATGATGCATTGCAAATATCAGGGAAAAAAGATCCATCCAGTATAAAGATGATTAAAATTCAGGTCAGAAGTCTGACTTAGTCAGGCTAAATTTTTTAATGAGATTTCAGAAAATTAATTGGGCGAATGCATTTTTATTCTTTTAACATGTAATTTTATGCTCCTTTTTTTTTTTTTTTAAAGGATTTGTCAATGTCTAGGCTTATTGTGGTTCAAACATTTTAAACTCAAATTAGCGCAGGTTGGGGGTGTTTGTGGCCTAATTTGATCTGACTTGGAGGAGAGAGCCTGTCTCTGGGTGGGGATGTCCTACAGTGGTCTAGACTTGGCCCCTCCCCAGGTTCCGAGTTATTCCCGCCTCTTCCTGAGAAGCCAGCAGCATTGGGACAGTGGGATTGGGGGTAGAGGTAACTCAGGGCCCTCAGTTCCTGCCCACCAGGCTTCTGCTGCTGTCCGCGGTCCTTGTTCCCAGAGGCCCCTCCATCCGCCTCCTTTCCAGATCCAGTGTGTCTGCCCCAGAAAGCTCAGGGCTTCTCCTCTGGGCCCACAGCAACTGGCAGCAGAATGTGAGGCGGACAGGGCGGGATCAGCATCCCTGTTTCCTCCTTCCAGCCTCCCACCATCTCTTCTGCCTTTGGGGGAGAGCTGAGGGACTCCATATCCTGAGAAGAGAAAGTAGAAGCCGCCTCCCATGGCATTGCCCTGCAGGACAACCCTAGAAGGGAGGCTGAGGGCTACCGTTGTCTGGCATGGTTCCCTGGGCAGTCCATGCAGGGGACAATGAAGTCCCAAGGCTGTGTCCCTTACCCCCCTGCAGGTGCATGGCGGCCCCCCACCTCATTGCAGTCCCCATGGTCATTGCCAGTCTCTGGTCAGCACCCGTTCCTGTGGAGGAGATAGTGGTGATGGTAATTATAACAGCAGCTGAGAACTCTCTGGCTTGTTTGCCCTGCCAAACACAGCCCTGCTTGGTTCTTCCTCAGCCCAGGGGAAGTAGGTGCTGTCATTGGCCCATTTGACAGACCCAGCAGTACCAATCGGCAACAACAGCTGTAATAACAGTTAGCATGTCACATTGCTGCAGGCCCAGGCCCTCTTCTGAGGATTTTCATTACCCAGAAGGGCTTTCCCCAGGCCCACAGCCAGGGATTGACCCAACTCTCCAGGCCCCAGTGTTGGGATCAACTGACAAAGCTGGAGCAGTAGTTACACATCTACCAACCTGTGTCCCAGCGAAGGGTGTTTATACTCCCCAGTAGCTAGAACAGGGGCTCAGATAGAGCAGGAGACAGTAAGCAGTAGATGACCAGTTTTCTGAAAGGCTACCAGGGTGATAGGTCATTAGTCAACAATTAGCAATATTTGGGCCACCATTGTGTGTGTTGTTCTGGGGAGAGCCCCACAGACCCTCATCATCAACATTATCTCCCAGAATCCTCTGAGAAATCCTAGGGCCAATGTCATCATCCTAGTGTATGTACAACCAGCTCAGGGTCACTTGGCTACAGGGGCAGGAATGGAACTTGCTGGGACTGACCCAGAAGGGGTGCTAGGCTTTGCAGGTGGTGACAGAGACATGGTCTCAAGGGCAGGAATGCATTTCACCCTTTCCTTTTAACTCAGAGCCCCCAGGTACCTCAGGGTCAGGCCCCAGGAGCCTCAGGTATTGAGGTGCCCATGTCTCAGCAGAGGCCCCCCAGGAACAGGGCCCCACACCACCCCCTTGAGGGTGGTAGAGCCCCAGAGCCTGCTGGACTGTGCCACCTGTGCACTGTGCCTGCTAAGCTGCCCTGCCTGGGGAGCCCATTCCCCTAATTAGGTCCAAGGGGCTATGCTAGGAAATGCAAATCTGGGGTATTCATATGCAGATGAGCAGCTGGAACCTCTGCTATGGCCAGAATGTCACCCATATCCAGAAGAGGTTTGGGCCTCACTGTGGAACTAGGCAGTGCAGCTCCCAGGTGAGGAAGGGTATCCCAGCTTCTGGCCAGCCTCACTAGTCATGGTGAGATGCGCACTCGGGGATCACTTCCTGCAAACCCTACACTGTACTGCGGGGAAACTGAAGCCCCAGGGGGATCCCCCTCTGTGACACCTGGCAGCCCACTGGGCCTAGATCTGCCAGGGAGCTCGTGCCTCAGTTTCCCGGTTTGTAAACTGGGATTAGTAAGCATAGCTTTGTGTGGCTGTTAGGAGATCAACATCATAAAGCCTGTCTAAGAAGCTAGTGCAGTAACTGAAACGTAGTAGGTGCTTAATAACTGCAGCTTGTCATTATTTTTATGAGTACGTGCAATTCTTCCAAGTGCTGAGAAAGCCACTGGTGTTTTCTGAGGGTTTGTGATACTGGCTGTATTCCTAGTGGTGACAGCGGCTGGGTCAGGGTCTCACTGTGTGCTGGGCTGTGTGAGGTGTGCTCCATTGTGTCATTCTACAGACAGGCTCCTAGCACTTGCTGTGGGTAGGTCAAAGCCTCAGTGCAGGGAGACATGGGGGGACTGAATCAGGAGCATCCTTACTAGTCAGGGTGTCTAGAGGGAAGAGTGGAGGAGGATTCCCAGCCAGCAGGCCCCAAATGGAGCAAAGGGCTCAGGCGCTGTCATCCCCAGTGCCAGGGGCAAATCTCAGCTCTGCCCACTCCTTGCTGTGGGTCTGGGGCAAGTCACTGCTAACCCTCCCAAGCCTCAGATTCCTGAAATGGGCATAACAGTGAGGTCCACTCACAGGGTTGTTCTGAGGACTAGGCAAGATGGCATGGGGGATGCATCTGCAGGGATCCTGCTGTGCAGCGAGCAGAAAGCCTGATTTCCTTGAGCAGGCGATCCGCAGCTGAGAGGTTAATGCCATTAGTCAGGAATGTGCCTGACAGACATGGCCACGTGGTAGATGAACTCATCCTCCCCTTCCCGGGTGGGTCCCCAGACAGGACCCACCATGGCAGGTCATTCATTCTGCTTCAAAACTGCAAAGTCAAGGCTGGCCCAGCTCTTGCCTTGGCCTTTCCTCGCTGGCTCTGGCAGGTGGGTGTTCCTTAGAGTTTCCCTGGCACAGAGCTGGGATGTGGCAGCTTAGCGGAAAGTGGGCAAGGCACAGGCGGTGTGGCTGCTGGAATGAGGAGGGGCTGCCCAGGGGCTCTGAGCTCCTCTCACCCTACCTGTGCAGGTCTGTCAATAACAGTGGCAGGGGTGGAACACCCACTGTGTGAGAGAAGTGACTTACCTGCTGCCTCATTCAATCCTCAGCAAGCTTGTGAGATAAGTACACTTGAAAGCCCTGTTTACCGGTGAGGAAACTGAGGCACAGGGCAGCTTATATAACTGCCCAAGGTTACCACCCACTGAGCAGCTGAAGCAGCACGAGAACCAAGCCCGCCTGCCCCAGAGCAGTTCCAGGGGCTCCTGGCGGGGCCCGCAGGCTTGAATCTCTGATTCCAGGTGAGGGAACTTCCAGAGTGCAGCCCAGTTACCTACATCTTCTTGTATGATCCTGGCCCAAATCTGGAAGAGACATTTTTACTTTTTTCCTTTCACTTTTCTAATGAGTTTTATTGTAGTTAAGTCATGGTTCAGGGTCTCAGGGCAGGGATCCAGGTCCCCTCTTAGCACCTTGTGAAAAGGACAGGTGTTGGGGTGAGGAGGGGAGGAGCCAGTTCACATCTTCCCAGAAAAAGTGCCTTCTGCCCAGGGGTCGTCCTAGGCTGAGACCCAGGCTGTCTGGCCAAGCAGTTCCTGGTCTGGTTCTGGTTGGGGGGTGGCTGTCCGAGGGGCAGTCCTGTCATTATTGGTGTCTTCTGCCACGGTGATGACCCCCCAAAGATGCCTAAGGTAGCTCACATTGCAGTGTGGCCCTCAACAAAGACCTGTTCTCACATTGGAGGGTGTGGACACTTGTTCCTGCCTCAGTGGGGCCTGCATGTTTCTAGCTTCACCCCGTCCCCCAGAACAGCTCCTGAAACATTTCTGTGCACACCAGTGTGCAAGGCGTCCAGTCCAGCAGCAGCCGACTCAGGCCCTCCACTCCTGCCACTGCCCCACTGGGGAGGCTTGGTGATACCCCATCCAGGACTAGGGAGTGGAAGCTATGGTGGATGTGTCATAGGGCCTGTGTGTCACAGGGCCCAGCTGGTCACTGCCTTACCTGGCCACTCCATCCCTGGCAACTTCTATAGTCTTCATCAGGTTTCAGCACTGACCCTGCAGTCATTTTGAGTCTCTAGTTTCTTCATGTCCCCATAAAGGGGATAGTTTATCCAAAGAATGAGCTCAGACTACCAGGCTGCAACTTTTAACCTCAGTTTTCCTATATCTGACATGGGACTTGCAGGGTCAGGAGATAGGATAGTATGTGTGGTGCCATGGATTGGTAAGACCTCAGCCGCAGTCTGAGCAGGGCTCCCAGGAGCCCAGCAACCTGGGTGCCTGGCTAGGGGACCTTGGCAAGTTGCTTTTACATCTCATTCAGATGTTATTGTACACACTGCGTGTAGGGCCCAGGCTCGGGGATGAAGGACTCAGGAATCTACAAGGCAGGGGAGGCCCCCAGCCCCACAGAGCCAGACACACAAGAAATCAGGTAATGAAACTGATGATGGTGCAGTGGGGAAGTAAGCAGCCTTGGTTTCCCCAGCAGGGGTCCCTGCAGGGAGCACAGGGGACCTGGGTCAGAAAGCCCCTGGGTGCTCCTGGCAGGCTCTGACGGTGGATTGGCAAGCAGAGTCCCTCCTTCCTCTTAGAGGGGGACTGTTTGGGGGTTGCTGTGGTTCTAGGGGCCCCCAGACATAAGGTCCAGGTCCTCCACGCCAGCCTGGCTGGTGACTGATGCCATCTGTCCCTCTCTTCCAGAGGCACCCTGGCACCCTGACCTTTCGCTGCTCGCTGGCAGACTTCCAGATTGAGAAGAAGATAGGCCGAGGACAGTTCAGCGAGGTGTACAAAGCCACCTGCCTGCTGGATAGGAAGACAGTGGCTCTGAAGAAGGTGCAGGTGAGCCATGACGCTGGGGGGTTCAGAGCTGCGTCCTAGGAGTCAGCTTCTGCATCTGGACACTGTGGTCCTGGGCCAGTCCCTCCTTCTCCCCTCTTCTGTGGCTAACTCATGGAGAGCACCAGGTGGACTCATGTGATATTGTGAACCATAAAGGAAAAGAGAAGTGTGGATGTGTTGAGCACCTGCTGTATACTGGGTTGTGCTAAGTGCACAAGGAAGCTTGACACAGTGCTCTGGGTGAGGTTATCATCCCTTTCAGATGAGGAAACAGTGCAGAGACTTAATTACTCCAGGACCGAAGGGCGAGGCAGAGTAGCAGACCGTGTCCACTGGTGCCTGCGCCCACTCTGGGATTCTGGACTCTGGTGTCCTTCCTGCTCTCTGTGTCCTTCCTAAATGCAGGAAGGGGATTGAGCGGCAAAGTTAGGCCAAGAGCATGTCCACGAGTGCCACTGGGCCCATCTGAAGGCTGCTTTCCTGGAGGAAATGGCTTTAAGTCCTCCAGTAAGGCTTCCCAAACCCCTGGCTTTGCTCCTTGGCCCTTAAAAAACAAGGTTAACATCCTGTTTAGAGGCAGCAGAGGCCCAGGAGAGAAAAGGGAGTTGAGGGGCAGGGGAGATGCCACATGCTACTTCAGTATGCTGCGGAGGAGGTGGGCTTCTCTGTCAGAAAAGGCCCAGTGTTTTCTCTTGAGCTTCCAGGGAGGGGCTCTTTCATGCTGGGGTGGCTGTTGTGGTGGGGCTACTGAATGCCGGTAAGTCAGGTGTGCTGGGGACCCCACGCAGTGCCAGGGGCTCGGTGTTGGCTGCTGCACACACATCCTCCTGATGAGTTCACGCAACAACGCAGCGGGATCGGGACATAGCCCATTTACAGAGGGGAGACCTGAGACCCCAGCGTGTGCCCTGGCCAGCCACTTCCCAAGGTGTCACCTCAGCCTCTCCCACTCTAAGTTAGGTATTAACTCCTGCCTGGAGAGTGGTGTCTGGTGAAGTTCTGGCAGACCAGGCCCCAGGAGAGTGCTCAGGAAGCATGAACAGGGGTAGGGGCTTGGTCTAGTTTACTGAATTGCAAGTTGTTCTCTAAGGGGGTAGGAGAGCCAGGACGTGGATGAGGCCCTTATGGCTCCCCGTGGGTACACTCGCTGCCAGAACTAACCACTCTTCTCTTCCTTCCCCCCTCCCAGATCTTTGAAATGATGGACGCCAAGGCAAGGCAGGACTGTGTCAAGGAGATTGGCCTTCTGAAGGTGAGTGCCCTCGACCAAACACGAGCCCTCTCTTCCTCAGGGTGGCCCTGGGACCCCAGCTGGGCCACATCATGTTCATCATAGCCCATAGGTGCCAGGGACCTGTAGCCTCTGCTGAGTCCAGAAACGATGACTTTTTGGGCACAGGCTGTGAATGTCTGCATGGCCAGGCAGGAGTGGCCCCCTGCCTGCAGCTCTGTCCAGCCCTCAGTGTTCTGCCCACACACGTGTCCTTGCCCCACATCACGCCTGTTTGTAGATGGCGGCACCTGACACAGAAGTCCTCCCCCCAGGGCTCCCCATCGAGTGCACAGTGACCTGCCCACTGACTTTGCCTGGTAGGGAGTGGAGTGCAGGCGTCGGATCAGATCACCCCGTCTGGCTCCAGCGCTGTCTCGTCTCTGTCTCCGTTTTCTGTCCCTTCTCCTTTCCACCTTCCCTTTCAGCCTTTTCCTTTCCTTTCCATTGTGCAGAGCACACACCGAATATTCAGCCAGGGCTCTGTGTTTCCCTTCTCCCCTGGCCTCCTGCTCCCAGGGAAGGGGCCTACTGGATGTGTCAGCAGCAGGCCTGGGGTGCTATGAGCGGAGTCAGGTGTGGGGCCCAGCTTTCCAGGTGCTGGAGCGCACATGCTGTTGAGCTCTACACAGGACCCCCATGAGGAGAAGGCAGGAGCATAGCCCCCGGGGAGGCCCACATGCCTGCCCAGAAGTGCTGGGCTGGGCAGAGCTGGCTGCCTGCACGGGGTGGGGGTGGGGGGCAGTGGGGGGGTGGAGGGGGGTCCTCCCAAAGGAGTGGCAGTGGGTGTGTCTGTGGTTGGCCCCAGAGCCAGGGATAACAGACCTTTCCGGTGTAGGTGTTGGCCCTGAGCTGGGGTACCTTCTGGGAAATCCCTCCCTACTCCCCCAGGCTGAGGATTCTGCCTGGGATCTCTGCAGTGATGGAAAAGAAAAGGTTCTGGAGAGATAGGACTCTGGGTTAAACCCTGATGTCTTCGTTTACAAACTGCGTGGCCTTAGGCAAATAACTTAACCTTCCTGAGTCTCAGTTTGCCCATCTGCTCAATGGCAAAAATACCTACCTCAAAGTAGGCAGTCAACTTGGCATCTTCCCTTCCTATAAAACATGCAGAGTTTGCTTGGCAGTTTCCAGCAAAGTGGGGCTGCTGCTGGTAGGGACACCTGCTAAAGCCACAACTGTAGGATTTCACATGCTTTCACATGCTTTCTCAGCCTGGGTGCTGCCCTTGGGGACTCCTAGGCTGGTGGGGAAATAGGTGGGCCATGGATGGTGACCTTCCTGGGTGATGCAGGCTCACCAAGAGGCCAGGGAGTCCAGGGGAAACCTGCTTGAGGCCCTGCAGAGGCCAGGTCCCAATCCCTGAATCTGGAAGGCCAGGACGAACCTGCTTGTAATGGTGACAGTGGGGATTATGGGAAGTGGAGAACATAAGGCTGGAGGTGTCAGCAGGCCAGATACCCACTGAGGAACAAAAGGGGAGCCCTGGGCTGGGGTGAGTTGTGAGCCACAGTGGGTAATGGAGGCATGGCTGGAGGCAGGAGGCGTCCTTATCTCTAACTATTACAGGTCAGAAAGCACCCTCCAATAACGTATTTTTAATGGCTAACTTTGGGATACAGTTACGATCTTGAGGACTGTGACTGATTACCTGGCCCTGGGGAGCGGGTGTCCTTATGTCCTGAGTGATTGCCCTCTCCTGCCTCCCAGGCCATCTCCTTGAGTGTAGGAGTTCTACATGTGTGTTCCGAGTGCAGCCTGCTCTGGGTAGCTGGTCACAGAAATGTGCCACTGCAGCCCCTGCCTTGAAGTGGCCTGACCCTAGCTGGGGAGAGGATTCTGTCCCTTCCCTGGAGCCGCAGCATAGCTGAGTGCCATCAATCATGGGTGTCAGAGGCGCCACACCCCTTGCTGACCAGCTGTGTGGCCGTTGGCCAGCTTTTGACCTCTCGGGACCTCAGTTTTCTCATCCATGCAAGGGGCGTGATGACGACAGTGCTATTCAGGGTGTTGGCGTGGAGATGTGTCTGGGGAGTCTCGGGCCGTGTCTCGTGTGGTGTCTACTCAGCCCAAGGCAGCCTTGTTGTCATGGACATCTTCTGCCCACCAACGCCAGCCCCTTTCCAGAACTCCAGTCCAGCTCCCCTGGTAGCCCACGGGAAGTCAACAGGATGTGCCAGGGCATGAGGTGCTTCCTGCAAAACGAAAGGAAATATGGTTCTCACAGGGGCACCTGGGCGACATCATCCGTATCATTCGTGCGGACATACCAAACCCTAAACTTCCAAGTGTACAGTGGGGTCAGCAGCTGCCGAGTGTGGGACAGGAAGGTGAGCCCTGTTAGAACACAGGCGTGTGTTCATGCATTTGGCACAATTTCCGAGCACCACTGAATGTGAGATTTGGGGGCACAGCCCTGGGTGGGGAGACTCATGGACAGACTCCTGTTATGTCTGGAAGGGGCTTGGAACTTGAGAGAGCAAAGCCCCTGAGGGCAGAGATTTTGGGGGGTGTTTCATGGTGGGCCCCTTACTCTCAACTTCCCTTCTGGCCATCAGTCCACCCCTCAGCAGCCACTACCACAGCCAGGCAAAATCTAACCACGTCGCATTTGGGGAGTACTTTCTGTGTCCATGGCCCAAGTGTCCCTTCTGGAACCACCTGGGTTCTCCACGAGGCCACAGGCTGGGACATGGACTCCATATGGAGAGGGGTCTGGGTCACTGGACCAGGTTCTGGGCTCAGCTTGGCCCCAGCTGCCTGTGGGCCTGTGGCCAACGCCTTCCCCTCTATGGTCTCAGGGCTCCTTGTTGCCTGTGCCTTGGTACACTGCCTGGGTGTGTGTGTGGGGGGGGGGGCGGGGCGGGGGGTGCTCCCCAGTCTCCTGGCCTCAGAATCACCCTAGGAATCGGGAGAGGAGCCTCCTTCCCTCCCTCCCCGGGAGCAGCACTTCCTCAACTGAAGCTTTAATTCCCACCCGAGTCCCCCTCTCATTTTCCCAAGTTTTTGGAGAAACTATGATGCCCAGACTGCTGAGGACCTGGCCAGATTTCAGGGATCCCTCCTGAGAGGGTGAGATTTCCCAGGGAAGGAATGAGGTGAAGTCCAAGTGGAGGGTGAAGGAACAAGGTTACTCACTCACCACGGTAGCAGCCTGTCAGGAGATTTTAAAGCACTTTGCTTGCTTTGATACTTTTTTTGTTACTGAAAAACCTATCTGTGGAGTGTGGTATATGCTGAGGGTAGCTGATGTTAGGTTAGGCTCCAGGATGAGCTCCAAAAAACAAAATCCAGGCTATGGGGTGGGGGGGTGTTCAAGAAAGGCACTGAAATAATTCAATAGACAAAGGAAAGACCTTCAACCCAGGTTCTGGAAAGCTAGACATCCCAGTGGGAAAAAATGATCCTCATTGATCCCTACCTCATGCCGTATACACACAAAAACTAACTTAAGTGCATAAAAGCTAAAGCTGTAGTATAAAGTTTGTAGGAAGAAACTGGAAGAAATCTTCATAACCTGAGAGGCAGCAAGTTGTCCTAGGCAGAACACAAAGAGCGTTAGCCATAAAAGAACAAAGTGCTTGTTTAGATTTTATCAAAAGGAATAACTTGTGCCTATCCAAGATTCCATACAAGAATGAAAAGGGAAGTCACAGATGGGGAAAATACTAGAAAACCTTATCCAACAAAGGATTTATGATAGATATACAGTGGGCAGGGAAGGAAGAATTAAGACCTGGTTCTAGGCTCAGTTCAGCCTAAATATACAGAAGGTGCAAAAAAACATGTATACACACTTTAAGAAAGGCAAAAACTGTGTTAAGATTGTAATACTCAAGTCATATTTGACTTCTGCAATTACAAGAGATATAAAATGCAAGATACAAGATAACAAATGTCTTTGGTATGTATTGGATATTACAGTTTTAATACAGTTTTCGCCTTTCTTAAAATGTATATATATTTTTGATACTCTCTGTATATTTATATATATATGTAGACTGTTCACCTGTAAATCTCCTTATAAATCAATAATAAAAAGATAAATAACCCAGTAAAATCTGTATCTGGTCTCACCCCTTCAGAGCTTTCAGAGCTCTCCCCACTGCTCCGAGGAGAGACCAGAGGCCTCCAGTGCCCTGTAAGACTGGTCTGCCCCACTCCATGCCCCAGCCCAGCACTGGGCTTGCTCCCGTTCCTACTGTCCAGCTGGCCACACAGGCCTCTGTTCAGCATCTGGCATGTGGGGTCCCCCTCCCCACAGGGCCTCTGCACGAGCTGTGCCCTCCCACCCTCTGCCTCAGCAATGCCCATTCCTCCTCTAGACCTCACTCCAATGTCACCTCCTCTAGGACGTCTCCCATGCCATCCCCTCCCTCCCCTGTCTGTGTGGATTCCCTCTCCATGGGCATGGGCCCGCTGAGTCCCCTGTGACCATTTTGCAGTGACCTGGCCTGCCTGGCGCATGGGTTGTGAGAGAATTGGCAGCTCGGCACCCCCCAAACACACAGCAGCTTTACACCTGACATTTTCCCGCTCAGGACAGGGTAGCTGTATGTGCTTGCTGCTCTGGCCTGGCCATTCCTGGTTTCTAAGGACATGAAATTCAAGAACTCACACTGGAGCCCTACCCAGGCCCGAGTGGGTCATCATCTATTACCTTCCCCTTCCTGACTGGAGAGTGAGCCCCCAAGCTGCACAAGGTGGGGGGTGGAGGGAGGCGGGCCCTGTCTCAGGTGGCCCATGGCACCATTTACAGCACTTGACACATGACAAGGCAGGCATGGGGGTCCCCTGGGGATGGGAGGGACATAGGGGTGCACACTTGCTGGCCTTGACAGAGGAAAGGGAGAGGAGCCCGACCCGATAGAGAAGTGGGTCGGGGTGAGGGTGCAGGCTGAACAGCCTCGTGTGTGCCACTGAAGTCACCTACTTCTTACTGACCAGGGGTTTCCACATGGGACTCAGCTGCCAAGATGGCCGAAAGAGGTCCCTTCCTGCCACCCCTGGGAGCCAGGGCTGGGTGCACTGCACCTGGATCCTGACCTCAGGAGGCCTCGGTCCCTTGGTGTGTCTGGGTGTTACTGAGCCACAGTGCTGGGCAACCCACCCTGCAGGCTGAGGGGGCCCGAGGAGCAGACAGGAAGTGGACACCGGGGTGGTGAGGGGTCAGTCTCTGTAGGGACCTGGTGGGGGACTGACACGGGAGGAGCTGGGGCCGTTGGCTGGGGCTTTTGGCCCATAGGGGCCTGACTGGGGTTGGGGTTGTGCCCACTCACTGCAGACAGGCTTGAGGGATGAAGGAATGGGGAATGGTGTGGCTCTGCGTTCCACCCAGGTCCTACCTTGTTCTAGAATCCAGGATATGCGCAGGTCGGCATGCCGCATAGACGCATGTCCTTCTCCCAGCAGCTTCCAGGCTTTATAGAAAGCAGGTTCAAAACTGGCCTCTGGATATTTGAATCTATTCTGCTTTCCTAGGTCCTAGAATTACTTTGGTGTAAACATTTTCATTAAAAAGAGTTGTGCAGGGCTCCTCTTGGCCAGGCAGGGCCTGACTTCCTGCCCATGGGGCACCGTCCTGCTCCACGCTCTGTTATCAGCAAATACACAGGCTGTGTGCAGAGGCCACAGGCAGGGTCTCAGTGCTGAGCAAATTAACCAGGCGGCTCTCTCACTACAAATGTGTTTTCAAGATTTCACAAGGGATGTGCCAAAAACTGAGGAAGTGGGAAGGAAGAAAGGAGGAGACTAATCCTAAGTACCCATTGCAGGCCCACCACGCACTGAGCACAGGGCCAGAGTGTGTGGCCCATCTGCCCTCGAGGGGTGTGGGTGGCGAGGAGGAGAAGGAAGAGGGTCATTTCTACAAGTGTCTGTTGAGTCTTGCATAGCCCTGTGCAGGTGCCATGTGAAACCATCTTATCTTCACTTCTACGCTTCAAAACACTATGCCCATTTTACAGATGAGGAAACTGAGACTCAGCTCACCATCACCAAACACAGGCATTTCCCCTGGCAGGCACCTCTCCAGCAAATGCCAAGGCTGTTGTCACAGTGCTGGCGTGGGGCGGGCGCTGGGGCCTCACCATCTCTCACCAGTGCCTTCCCTCCCTCTCTGTCATCGTGCAGCAACTGAACCATCCAAACATTATCAAGTATCTGGACTCATTTATTGAAGACAATGAGCTGAACATTGTGCTGGAGCTGGCCGACGCGGGTGACCTTTCCCAGATGATCAAGGTGAGGCCCACCAGGAGTGTGGGCGAGAGTCTGGGGCTGCCTCGACACAGGGCCCAGTGCTACAGCCTCTCCTCAGCCTGAGTTCCTCGCTGCTCACCCCCCTTGCCCGCATCCCTGGACCACAGCTGTGGTCTGGTAAGGGCTCTGTCAGACTTTATCCTCTGCTGCCCTTGCTGAGGTTCTTCCTTTCTTCCCATCAGTCCCCAGGAAGTTCAGCTCACATGAGAGCCCTGTAGGCAGAAGGCAAGGCCAAGCAATGCTTGGAGAGGCTGGGGGCTGGCAGAGGGCCACCGCCTAGCCTGTCCACAGGCTCAGGAGCCTCTTCTGCCTTGTTGGGTCAGACCCCAGTGTCTTGTAGGTCCCACCAACTCATTTCACAGAAGGGGAAAACAGCCCAGAGAGGTTAAGAGCCTTGTCTGAGGATACCTAGCATTATGGGGACTGAGCTGTGCCTGTGGCCCAGGTCTCTGTTTTCCTGGCCTGGGACCCTACAGTGGACATCGTCCCAAAAATGATCTCCCCAGCTCTAGAAGGGGATCGTCATTTCCCTGTAATAGACAATGCCTAGGGTCTTCAAAAGGTTGAACAACCAGCCAAGTCACAAGGGCAGGCTCAGTGCCAAGCCTGTCTCATGAGTAGCACCCTCGTACCCTGACACACACCTGCACCCACATTGTCATGCTTCCCAGGGTTTCCAGATCCTCTAGGAGTCTGGCACCAGTGGCCACTGCAGTGCCCCTTAGAGTACCTGCTGTCAGCCTCCACTGGGCCAAGCACACTTGTGTTTTGCTATCCCCAGAGAGCAAGCTCAGAGAGGTGTAGTCTCCTGATGAAGGTGCACAGCCTCTAAGTGACAAAGCCAGGTCTGCCTGAGCCCCAGGCCCAGGCCCAGGCCTCATCCCCTTCCCTGCACCTCCCTCAAGACCCTGGCTTCCAGCCTGGTGTGACGGCTTATGCCTGTAATCCTAGCGCCCTGGAAGGTCAAGGCAGGTGGATTGCCCTGAGCTTACAGGTTTGAGACCAGCCAGAGCAAGAGCAAGACCTTGTCTCTAAAAATAGCTAGGCATTGTGGCGGGCGCCTGTAGTCCCAGGTACTCTGGGGCTGGGACGAGAGAATCTCTTGAGCCCAAGAGTTTGCGGTTACTGTGAGCTGTGACACCACGACACTCTACTGAGGGTGACAATGAGACTCTCAAAATAAAGAAGACCCTGGCTTCCTTACTGGGACCCAAGTCTCTAGGCCACTGTCATGGGGCCCCCCCTTTACTCCCTCCCCTGGGCCCCATCAGCTAGCTTCTGAGTGAGGCTGGGCCCTGCGTAGCCCCCACCCTACTCCCAGTGACAGTTGGAAGCAGGCCCAGGCATGGACTCTCCATCTTTCCCACCAGGCACTGGGGACCAAGCAATTGTTCAGTGCTTGCTCTTCTGAAATTTGGCTCCTAGGAATACAGGCATCGCTGGGAAGTGGCATTACTTGAGCTGTTATCACCTGCTTTTATATTTTTGTTGACATATTAATGCATTTGCAGGGATATTAATCTCCACATGGATCCCAGGTGGGAACAGATGTGCTATATCATGTCTTGGTTCCTCCCCGCCTGGCCACTGGACTTGTTTTTCTCCTTCCTGTGTTATCCTCTCACTGAACATGCATGCACCACACACCCAGTGTGTGCCAGTCCTGGGGTGCCTCTGGCATGGGTGCTGCCTTGGAGGAGCCCCAGTTCTAATAGGAAGGCAGACCTGTGAGTGAGTAGTTAGGAGCCAGCGTGAACAGCCAAGTTCAGGACCTGTGGGAGTCAGGGGAGCTGGAGGAGGTGACACCTGCCCAAAACTTGAGGAGAGATGGGCAGTCCAGAAGCAGGAGCAGCTTGTGCAAGGGCTCAGGAAAGCACTGTGGTGCCATGAGACATGCCACGGGGCGGGGCGGGGCAGGACCATCGGACCACACAGGCCTCCTGCTCCAGGCTCAGGATTCAGGCCACACCCCAAAGCCAGAGAAGCTTCCTAAGACTCCTGGCAGAGAGCAAACATAGTCAGCTCTGTGTTCTAGAAGGCTGGATGCCGAGTGGAGGTGAGGGCAGGGACAGGCAGGTGACGGATGAGAGACCCTGCCTTGTCATCCTCCAACACAGCCCCAGTGGACTCCAGACATCCTTGCAGCCTCTCGTCCATGGAGTGGGTCTGGGGTCCAGACAGGTGGGTGGAGGGGGGGCAAAACGGTCTCTGCCCTGAGCCTCAGTTTCCGTCCTGTCCCAGGGCATGTATCAAGAGGAACAGCAGCAGGTGCATGTCCCTTCAGGCTGAAAGAGGGGGAGGTGTGTGCTGCTCCAGTCAGTGTGCACCTCCGCCTGTGCCTGGCCTGGGATGCAGTGTCCCCTCCCCAGTTAGCCTCCCCTGCTCCCTTTCTTGGCCTCTCTAGGGATGGTGCTGGCTTGGGGCTCAGATTAGTCTGTGAACCAGCAGGGCTGAGTCTAGACCAGCTTCCTGGAGCCTCTGGTCCCTCCTCACCTGGCGCACTGCCTCCCCTCCCTGTAGTCCCCTCCCTACACCAGGGGCAGTGGCTCCTGTTCCCTCCTACCCAGCTCAGCTAGAGGTCTTTACCTTTGGAGCCTGACTGGGTATAGCTCCTGGTAGGAAAGGCAAGGCCACTGGGAGACCTGGCCCCAAGTCAAACATGCCCACTGGCTGGCCTGGGGCAGGTCCCCGTGCCTCAGTTTCCTCATCTGTGACTTAGCCAGCATAGCACCTTCCAACTCCCAGGCTGCCTCTGGGTTTCTAGCACAACAAGGGGCTTGCCAGGGCCCCAGCCTGGGGCTACCCATGGTCATCCCACTGGCCTCAGAGGCCGTCAGCCATTGAGGCCTATGTCCCAAAGACCTGCAGCCACATGGCCAACCACGGTCACCATGGTGCCTGCGTTATTTGCGGGGAATAGTAAATCCAGGAGCTGCCGCTTCCCTGGAACCCACCGGAGACCCTGTGCCTTCCCGCTAAATGTCAGACAGCGCTTATAGGACATGACATTTAGAAAATCACCGCTCTCGGCCCGCACATATCCACTTAAATGCAGTAATGAGGAATAACTAACATCACAGCGTAAATAACATCCCAGCCTGGCCCACCACAGACGGGGTGGGATCTGTGCTGAGAGCCAGACAGCTTCCCTGTGGGGTCCTTCTCTCAGAGGCCCCTCAGAAGAGCCTCAGGGGATTTGCTGCAAGGCCCAGGCTCCCAGCTGTGACCATCCCACTGCTCAGACCTGGATCCCAGCTGGGTGACTTGGAGCACATTCCTAAACCTCTCTGGACTCAATCCCTCATATCAGTAGTAACTAGTGTCCTCAGAAGTGGGTCACGAACTCAGGCCCGGGTTGACTCTGCCCCTACTCTGCAGCCTCAGTCTCCTCATCTGTAAGGCAGGCCCAGTCCTGCTCAGGGCCCAGAGCAATGGCTGCACACAGCCATTGGCACTTGGCACCCTCTGGCTCAGGTCCTTTCTCAGGCCGGGTGTGTGTCCCAGTCCAGTTCAGTTCCGCCTTCCATGCACCGAAGCAGCTGCCCTGACAAATGGGCCCCTAGCGTTGCCTCTGGCTATTTGGGGCAAAGATGGTTGCTCTGGGTGAAAAGCCCCTGAACTAAAACCCGGCCCTCAGGTAACTGGTGTGTGGGGTGTGCTCTGCCCGCTACGGGCCTGGAGCCCAGGAGACCCCCATCTCAGACAAGCTCCCAGCTGCTTCCTTCTAGATCTTTGCCTCCTTACAGCTCATTCAGCACAGCCTGAGGGCTTTTCGTTTCTGTTCTTCCCCCCGCCCGCCCGGAACATTAAATATGTTTTTCCAATGAAGTAGACGGACGCCTATTGAAATGGGGGTCCACTGGAGAACAACAAACCCATTTCCTTGAGGTCCTCGTCACGTTTGTTAACAATCAAGCTCCAAGTTGGTGGCGGCAGCTCTTATTTAGCCACTAAATGTGTCCTGGTGCTGCCCTCCAGTGCCAGGCCAGGGCTGGGGGCAGGGAGGGTCCACACCCAGTCTGCTTCTGCAGGAGGTTCCAGAAGCCCTCGTGAGCTCTGCACTCCTGGTCTGGATTTGATGTTTATTCAGCAGCCTGACCGCCCCCCTCCCCATGCCAGGCATCAGCTGCCCGCTGGGGAAAGGAGAGGGCACCATCCCACAGCCATCCCCCCAGAAGCGCACTCATCTGGCCTGTCCATCTGTCTGTGCCCCCACCCAGTACTTTAAGAAGCAGAAGCGGCTCATCCCTGAGAGGACGGTGTGGAAGTACTTCGTGCAACTGTGCAGCGCCGTGGAGCACATGCACTCACGCCGCGTCATGCACCGAGGTGGGTATCCCCCCCACCCCGGGGACCCCAGGTAGGACCTCCCTTCTGACTTCTTCCGGCTCCTCAGGGGTAGCCCTGGAAGGAAGTTGGGCCTCTCTGTGTTCCCCGTGCAGATGGGTGTCCCTCAGCTGTGCACGTGTGTCCTGTATCAGGGCTGCCCCTGGTGGGTGCACTTGGTGCCAGGTAGTTCATGAGCCACAAGAGTGGGGACCATGCTCATCTCACTGTCTCCAGTCCCCAGCACCGGCTCAGGAGGTCATGGGAAGCTTCCCAGGGAAGGGAACCTTGATAGGGACTCTGATGCTTAGCAGGAGTCGGCCGGGCTGACGATGTGAGATACCTACAAAGGAGTGTCCCCCAAAGTTGACAAGTTGTAGGAGGGAGCCTGCCGTGTGCCAGGCAGGCTGCTGGGCACTCTAGGTGGGTGTTGCCCTGCTCCCTCTCCATTCCCTCTCTTGTTTATTGGTGTCCACCGTGCGAGAGGCACCCCTCTAGACATCAGGCATAGCACAGGTGCTTCATTCATCACCTAGATGTTCACTGAGTGCCTGCTATGTGCTGGGCACTATTCTAGGTGAAGGGGATACCAAAATAGAACAAGAAACAGCAGCACAAACGTCTGTGCTATCCTAGACCTGCTAGCAGCTCTGTGAAGCAATTTAAGTTAGACCCATTTTACAGGTGAAGAAACTGAAGCTCAGAGAGAGAAGATCAATTTCCTGTGGTCCCACAGCCAGAGGCAGGGTGGGGTCTTGCCCAGAGCTGGGCCTCCCTGCTCCTATCCACCCACCCAGCCTCCTACTCCTACGCTAACCCTCGTCTCCTTGCTCTGCAGACATCAAGCCTGCTAACGTGTTCATCACAGCTACTGGCATCGTGAAGCTTGGTGACCTCGGCCTGGGCCGCTTCTTCAGCTCTGAGACCACTGCAGCCCACTCATTAGGTAAGGGGGACCCTGTCTGTACCCAGATAGCCCCTGGCGGTCCTGCAGGGAGATGCAGGGGCTTTCCCTACATGCCTTTGGTCAGTTAGTGCAGGAAAATGCCTTTCTTGAGCTCCAGAGCTTACTCATCTATACAGAAGAGTAACCCAGAAGAGAGAAACTGAGGCTGAGAGGAGCCTGATCAGGGCTTCCCTGCACCCTCCTATCACTCCCGCCATGCGCAGTGGGAGGTGTGTCTGCTGTTGCACACCGTCTTCAGCCTTCCCACTGCTGTGTAGTCCCCATCGTGGGCACACCACACTTGGTCCATCTGTCTGGGCTCTTTCTGGTTTTTGGCTTTTAAACAGGCAGTTTTGAAGTTGTGGGAGCCAAGTATGAATCCAGGAGGAGATGACATTACAGCTGAACCATGAAGGTTGACTAGGAGCTGTTGGGGCAGGAAGGGAGAGAACAACATTCCATGAAAGGGAATGGGAAAGCCTTGGCATGTGCCTTGGTGTGGCAGGGCCTTGAAGGCTGAGCTCAGGGTCTGGACGCCATCCTGGGGCCAAGAGTGTAGAAGGGCTGGGCTCAGGAAGAGGCCTGAGCAGATATGTTTGGGAGCATAGGAAGCAGTGTCAAGCTTCAGAGTCCACATGCCAGGTGTCTGCCTGAGTTTGAAACCTGAAATGATGGGCGACGGAGAATTTTTCATTTAATTAGGAATTACAGGAACCCAGGTCCTGCAGTGGAACCCTATGGAAATAGGGTCTCCTGTGTATTACCCATGGGGTGAACGGTGCCTCCAGATTTCCTAAAACCAGTTCCGGGCTCTTTGAGGTGGGTTTGCAGGAGAGGGTGCCCCTGAGGCCCTTCTGCCTGTGTGTCTGGAGGAGGGAGCTGAGCTGAGGCATCCAGGGCCCCTGATATCCAACTGCCTCAAACACTGCCCTGCTCCGCCTCATCCCACCCCACTACACGGCTCAAGCCAGGAAGAACCCTGTGGCAAGCTGTGTGTGCAGCAGCATTGTCTGAGGAGGGCAGAGGGGCTTTCTAGATGACACACTTTCCTGTGGAAACTGTCACTGTTCACACACAGGTCTCTGTGGCTTAGACACTCAGCATCTCATGCACAATTAGAGAAACGTACTAATCCTGGAGATGGATAGCTCTGCTGCTTATATAGCTCTGCTGCTTGTAAGAGCAGGTGGGGGTGATACTCTCATTCCCTCCCACCTGGGGACACCTGGCAATGCCTCGGGAACTCTTCCTTCAGCTCCAAAGAGAAGGATGTGCCAGGGCCCGTCCCCAGGAGCATGTGATGCCCCTCAGTCCACTCACAGCCCAGAGGGGCTGGCCATAGGGTTCTTCCTCTTTGCCGACTAGGAGCTTGAGAAATTTTCAGAGATTGCATGGCAGCAGAGCCAGGACCGAGCCCAGACCTCTCCTTCCAGAGCCAGAGTTTCTTCCAGAAGCCTTGAGGCTGGTGCTGGAGCCTCCCTCTAAGAGCCCAGCCTCTTACTTTCCAAGTCCCCTAAGATAGTTCCTTGTGAAAAACCAAGTGTTTTGGCTGATTTGTGACTGTTTACGTATCTGGTTTAAGAGCTTTGAAAAGCTCCGAGAAAATCCAAGGGAAACTGTCAAAGAGAAGAGTTAAAACTGCTGCTTCCTGTCCCCTGTCCGTCAGCTCCGAGCTTTCTCTGTCCCACTGCAGAAAAGACTGCGGCGCTTGTCAGAGCCAGTTAGGATCGCGATGTCAGGAATGAGCAGGACGCGGTCTCATCCGACAATGTGATTTTATCAACTTGGACTGGTGCACTTATTATATTAATGAGAAGGAATTGGAACTTGGGAGAAAGCCACCCTCGTCAGCCAGCCTCTTCCTGAGGTCTCTGAGCAGCTGACTGGGCCAAGTTGTAGGTGGAAGGATTCCTCCTGGGGCCTATCTCTGGTCTAGGCCATGTACACACGTCCAGGAGATGCCAACTGAGCCAAGGCCTACACGGGGGCTCTGCAAGGCCCTGCTTGCAGGACAAGCTCCCAGAAATGAGGGCTACTCCTGTCCCCATCAGGGCTTCAGAACAGTGACAGGGCAGAGCCAATGCCCAGGATGTGAAGTCTCCAAGACATAGGGAAAGACCCCTTCCGCGACAAGGATCTGCAAACAGCTGAGTCTCACACACACATTAGGTCAGGCAAGGGATTGAACTAATTACCGTTGCATCGTGACTCAGGAAGGACACGGGGGTAGGGGCCCCTTGGCACCCTGTGCATGGGTATGAATTATGCATCTGCCGCATCTAATGTGCACCTACTATGCGGGAAGGCCGAGGTGGCAGCCACGTTGCCCTGGCAACCACCTCATCTCCTAAGGTTGCTGACCCCAGAGTTGGGCTTATGCAAATCTGATGTCTTTCTGCCCACCCCTCTATTGCCCCCTCCCCGCCTCTGTATTTGCTAACACGAGGCTGGCATGAAAGGGCATTAGTCAGTGCCATGGTCGGGCTGACAGGTGCGGTACCCAGCGGTGGCAGAGCGGCTGCCTCGGTGTCAGGAATAGGAGCCATAATTAGAGCACAGAACAGAATGAGCGTCAGACAAATTACCAGGCAGCAGATCATATTTGTCAGGAAGGATTGCATACATAAAAATTAAGTGACAGTACACGCCGGCATAATGAAAGAAAAATGAAAGATTTGCCTATACACAGCTCACAAGCTACAAGCAAGTGTCTCGCTCCGAGCAACGGCAGCAGCTGCAAGACAAATTGTGGGGCTGGGAGAGCAGGCCCAGCTCCTCGGCAGCGGTGACAGAACGGCTGTGGGGTGATCAAGGCGGGCAGGGCCCTGCACTGCCCCTGGGGACAGGGGAAGCAGGTTTATCTGGGGGCAACTCCCATCAGGCACAAGCAGTTTGAGCACATTGGGTCTCCCAGTGTTTGGCCTGACCACGGGGCATAAGTTTCCCCCTTCCATGAGCCAACTGCCTGGCCTGGTGCAGGGGACATGCCATTATTTAGCTTTACCTGCTTTTGAGGGGGACAGACACAGTCCCACGTGGCATGGTGAAGAGACAGGTGGCACTGTCTCCTGAGGGCCCACTGTGTGCAGGCAGTTGTTAGTGTCTGAGATTTTAAACTACACCCCACCGCCAGAGCCTCGGGTGGTTGGAAGTCCGGGGCCACATTAGCCCTCCCAGAGCTGCCTTTTCCATAGTTGCCAAACTCACCTCAAAGATGAGGCTTAAAAAATGTTCAAAAAACATTTGACTTTTTTTGTAAATCATCACAAGGCTTATTATCTCCATTTCACAGACGAGGAAACTGAGGTTCATAGATGTGAGACCATATCCCTTTGGCCACCTGGCTAGCGGGGACTGGAGTCCCTTGAAGAGTTGCCCAGGCCCAGATGCCCTTCTCCAGGCAGCCAGCTGGCGGCATGGCCTGGGGTGGGTATGGGTTGTGGGTGCCCAGAGGGGGTCTAGAAAGGTCCCCAGTGAGCTTTGGGGTGTGGGGACACCTATGGTTCCTCGTGCCTGGTCACATGAGGAAGAGTCTGTCCAGCCACCCCAGCCATGAGCATTGGCCAGGGCCTGGGGGTCGTGTTCTGGCCCCGCAGGGAAGGACAGAGCCTCCTCTTGTGTGCCACAGTATGACGTGTCTGTAACCAGGCCTGATGCTGCTGGGATGTTTGCTGAGTGGATGGATGGTCCTTGAAGCCAGGTGTCCCTGGGGATGTCCATCAGTGCAGACACAGGGCTGTGCGGATGTGTCACCCCGCCCCTGTGCCTGGGAACATTTTGCCAATCCCTCTGACCCAGAAGACTTGCTCTTGCAGATAGAACTCAGGCCTGAGTCCAGCTGAGTGCCAGCCCCTGGTCATGGGCAGCCACCTGCTGGCCCATCTGCCATGTTCCTAGGCATTTTCATGGTTAAAAACTGTTAGAGATGGAGTGACACCAGAGAGAAGGGAAGGGAGTGCCTTAAGCCAGTGAGGAATCCATCTGGACCTTGGGTGCAAACTGAAGCTCGTTTGTTCATTTCTTCACACATTCATTAGTTCAACAAGGATTTGTCCCAGGCCCTAGGCTGCTTCCCGGGAAGGTCGACTCAGCCCCTGGCATCGTGGACCTTCCACCTGAGAGGAGAATCCATAGTGAAGCGAACACTGTTCTGCTGATCTCTCCCCATGTTCCAGAGAGAGAAGCCAGGGCTCCCCACAGTAGCAGGGAGGACCTCTGTCCTACTGACACAGAAACTCAGTTCTCAGCTCGTGAGTGGTTGAAGCAGGTCATGCCCAGCTGCGTCCAGTTCCAAGTCCAGATTGTCTCCACAGGTCCCTTCCTGTCCCCTCAAGGATTCAGCACGGAAGCACAGACATCCAGCCCGAAGCCCTGCTTGGTGGGTGGATGTGGACAATGAGACCACATCTCTCAGCTGCTTCCCACCCCATATGGGGAAGAGGGGCAGCTCGCAGACACCAGCCTCTCGTTTATGTGAAGTCTGTCTTTTTCACATCTAATGAACATGTTTCAAACACCACCAGCATTTCAAAACATAACCAAGTTTGTTTTGACAGGAGCGTTGCATCTCGAGGAAGCGGAGCCCCTTTAATCAGCCTCCCCGTTTGAGGGCTTGCATTCTCTTCTTATTTCTGCTGGGCTCGAGATGGGGGGAGCTCTAGGCAGAGGCTCAGGGAGGTCAGGGTTTGTTAGATCCCTCTTTTCTGGCATGGTTCTGTCCCTAGTGTGGGGAGGGCAATGGGAGTGTCTCTTGCCTGGCCCCGCTTCTGCATCTGTGTCTGCGTGTCCATCCCTGGGAGATGGGCTGGGCCAGGCTATGCTGCATGTCTGTGGGGCTCCACCTCCTGCCAGCTTCTCTCCCACTCTTCCCCAAAATCTCTAGTGCCCTGGGGCCTGGAGACAAGTCCTCTGCCTCTGCAAGCTGAGGACTGCTTTGAAGTCTCTTGTTTTATCTCTAAAACTCACATGCAAGTTGTGTGTTGTGCTCCATAATGTTTGAGTATTTGTTGTCTGCATAAAAGCCAGGTTCGACGTGACTTACTCCCAGATAAAGCTAGTATATGTAACAGGGAGAGGCTGTGTTTACCCCTGTAGCTTTATACACCCAAGCCAAGGACACCCCTCAGTGAGACAGAGCACCCCCACGTTCACATGCACAGACCCAGAGGGAGCAGTCCCTCCCCAGGGCAGGACTGAGGAATCTGCCAGGAGACAGGGACAAGAGGGCCCAGTGCTGGCACAGGATGGGCTGACCTTCCCTCACTTAATAAGCTTCACAAATTCATTTACTTTCTTGTTCTGAGATGTTTATTGAGCACCTGAAAGAGTGAACAGGTGGGTGAGGGAAGCTTTGTGGTGGCTCCTCTCATACTGTGACATACCTCAGAAGCTCCTAGGGACTCAGGAGAGGTGCAGGTGTCCACACCTGGAGATTCTGAGCCTGCAGGTTTAGAATTCAGCTGGGGACCTAGATTTCTGGTGATGTGGCTGCAGCCACTGATCAGTCCAGATGTTCCTTGATAACGTATGGTCACCTGGATCCTTCTGGACACTTCTGGGACAGGCAGCTCTACCTCCTAGGTGGCCCACTCCTGCCAGGTCCCAGCACCAAGTCAGCTGAGTTAACAGATGGAGATGGGCAGGTGGACAGATGGGTGGGGATAGATGGATGGACAGACAGATGCTGGCAAACAAGTGAATGGATGAAGAGGTGATGGGTAGATGGACAGTTGAGACAGACCGGATGTTAGATGGTCAGACTGATGGGTGAACAGGTGGGTGAATGAGTGATGGTGGATGGAAGGGTAGATGGACAGATGGGTGGATGAATGGGGATGATGGATAGACAGATGGACGAATGATGGGTGGGCCATGATTCGTAGATCTGACATCTTAGAAGAAAGCTTCAAGTTGCATTTGGGTGTTTGCCTTTGTTCACTTACACCAGTAGGATTGCTAAGGGCACACAGAGATGGTGGGTCTTGTCCCCAGGGAGGGACAGCAGTGTTCACTGTCTGGCTCCACTGCACCCTTAAGACCCTGGCTAAGCTCCTCTTGGCTAACTCTGCCAGCTCTTCCCACTCTTAGTCCATTCCACTGTTCATTTATTTTTTTTGAGACAGGATCTCACTTTATCACCATTCATTATAGCTCACTGCAGCCTCTAACTCCTGGGCTTAGGTGACCCTCCTGGCTAAGCCTCCCAAGATGGTGGGCTACAGGCACCTGCCACCATGCCTGGCTAAATTTTTCTTTCTTTCCTTTTTCCTTTTACTTTTTTCTTTCCTTTTTTTTTTTTTTTTATAGAGACAAGATTTGCTACGTTGCCCAGGCTGGTCTTGAACTCTTGGCCTCAAGTGAGTCCCTTTAGAGGACAGGCAGATCTAAAATGAACAACGGGGCCAGGCGTAGTAGCTCATACCTGTAATCCTAGCACTTTAGGAGGCTGAAACAGGAGGATCACTTGAGCCTAGGAGTTAGAGGATGCAATGAGCTATTATGATGCCACTGCTTTCTAGCCTGGGTAACAAGAGTCAGGTCCAGTCTCAAAAAATAAAAATAAAAACAATGCAGTGCGGCCAGAGTGGACACTGCTGCCCCTCACTGGAGACAGCCCCTGAGCTCCCTTCTGTCTCCTGCCATCTCTGTGCGTGCCCGTCAGTCCATGTCATCTTCCAACCTGTAGGCACTCCTGAGGTTCCCACTATTAATTGAGCACTGTTTGCATTTCATCCCATGGCTTGGCTAAGACAACGCATTTATTTCGCGCATGGGTGTGCGTTTGAGTTTTGCTCCCTCACGACCAAAATACAAGGTGTTGCTATTGGAAGCCTTTTGCCATTTGCTTTCCCAGTAGAATCCCACACAGGTTCGTATGTTGACTGACAGCTCTGTCTGCTGAATGGCAATTGGCCCTCTGATTTTAGCCATAAGGTGTGTACGTAGAACAGCCCATTTCTCAAAGGCATATCTTTAAGTGATGGCTGCTGTCCTTGTTTAGGGGATTATTGCCATGAAAGGGAGGTTGGTGTCCTGATGAAGCAGTAATCACATTTTAGACACGTGAGTTCATAAAGATCATCCTATGTGGGCAGCCATGAGCTAAATAAGCAGTGCTTTCGGCTCCAGGGAAGAATTGCTCACATTGACATGCACAGTCTGAGAGATAACCTGTGGGTGGATCCATGGGCTCAGTGAGGGTCACTTGCCAGGGACCTGCTCGGAGCTGTCCTGCACAGGGCACTGGGTACTTTGGTAAACAAGGGCCTGCCCCTGGGACTCACAGCCCAGAGCGTGGTTTCTAACAATGCAATGGCAGAGTTTTTCATCCATCTCAAGTAAGATGAGAAAAAAATGGTTCAAAAAGTTAAACTTCTTGAGTATATAAAGGACCATCTTTGATTTTGAGATTAGGGGTTTTACTAAATAGTGTTAAGCTGTCTTTTCTTTTTAAAATATTACCAATAGTGACACTACATTAAAAGTTACCTATCTTTTGTTTGCCCTGAAATGTCTTCTGCCCTTGACATACTGAAGCCTGGGCCCATTTCTTTCTGAGTCTGGCTCATGGAATGGCCTGTTCTCCCCCCAGCATCCTGTCCCTCCTTCCTAGTGTCACAGGCCACATCTCAGGCCCAGCTTCTGCCACATTGGTCTCCAGTTCCCTACATAGACTCTGCTTAAGATGGCAGCAGCCTCTTTCACTTGATATGATGACCCCAGGCCAGTGAAAATGTTCTCTGTATAGCAACCTTAAAAATCTGGTCTTGGGTGGGGCTTCATGGCTCACACCTGTAGTCCTAGTGCTTTCGGAGGTCAATCAAGAGGATTGCTTGAGGCCAGGAGTTCAAGACTGACCTGGGAAACTTGGCAAGGCTCTGTTTCTATAAAAAATAATTTAAAAAAATTAGCCAGGTGTGGTAGTAAGCACCTGTAGTCCCAGATACTCAGGAGGCCAAGGTGGGAAGATTGTCGAGCCCCAAAGTTCAGAGCTGCAGAGAGCTATGATAGAGTGAGACCCTGTCTCTTACAAAAATAATAATCTGGTCCTAAATCATCCTTCAAATGAGCTGAGATCAGGATCTCAGGTTAGAAATCTAGATTCCGGCCTTTCCCCAGACCTGCTGGCGCAGCTGCTGTGCTTCAGCAGCTCGAGGAAGCTCACTCCCTCTCAGAAATCCTCCTGTCTTGGCACAGTTCTGGGTCTTCAGAAGTGTGCTTCTCAGGAAGAGCCCTGCAGGAACTCAAGGTCAGGGAACACCCCTCCACGGTTCCTCAGTCTCCCTTTCTGGGGGAAGAAGAGGGACCACAGGACAGTCCCTAAAGTCATCCGGCTTTCCTCTCCACTGAAAACCTTTCTTCTTTTCTACTTTCTCGTTGAGGCATGGTACACATATAGTAAAGCTCCCTGGGAGTGCTGGGTTAGAGCTGGCCCTGTCAGCGACAGCAGATACTGCCCAGCGCTCTCTGACACAGTTGAGCAGCACGTGAGGGTTCCAGCTGCTCCACACGTCACCTGTTTTGTTTTTATAACTTGGGCTTTTGGGGTATGTGGTTATAGCTCATTGTGTTTTTAATTTGCGCTTTTCCTGACAAGTAATGAGAAAAACACCATCATCCCGTGTGCTTGCTGGGTGATTGGATACTCTCTTTGGTGGAGGGCCTGCTCCAGTCCTTTGCTCGCTGAAGAAGGAGGTTGTTTGTCTTTTACTTACTGATTTACAGAAGCTTTAAATGTAGTCCACAGACGGGTCCGCTGTCAGGTATATGTATTGAGATGATTTTCTCCCAGCGTACGGCTGGGAGAATGGTGTCTTCTGATGAACCAAAGTATCCAATCTCAGTGAAAGACTAGGAATCATTTCTTTTGTGGTCAGGGCCTTTTCTGTCCCATTAGAGAAATCTCCAGCCCCACATCCGGATGTGCTAATTGGTGCCGGGCATGGGTGGTGGTGGCTGGGTGCTCAGTTTTTCGGGTCGAAATCCCATCCCTGCCACTTTTATTCCAGCCACTTCGCCTGTCGCACTGAGCCTTGGTTTGTCCCCTTTGGGAACTTGAATGAAATAACATACACGAAATGCTTACAACAGTGGCTTTCTTTTTATTGTTGAGAGTCTGATCTGGACTCTTCAGGGATTCAGTCACCTCGAAGGACAGTTAGTCAGTTGCTCCCCACAGCCTGGCCCCCGGGCAGGTGACAGAAACACCACCCCTGCCACCCAGCCCCTACCTGACTGCTAGGTCTCTCTGCAAAGTGCCTGGTGCCCAGCGGCTTTCTGCCCTACCAGTGTGCGGGGGGCTGCTCGGAGCCTGGGCCCTGTGTCCCCCGGCCCCTGATCGCCTCCCCATACCCTATGCTCCTGCTGCTGTCCCCGCGTGAAGGTAAGCATCCACCCTGTGGCTGTGTTTCAGTTGGGACGCCATACTACATGTCACCAGAGAGGATCCATGAAAATGGTTACAACTTCAAATCCGACATCTGGTCCCTGGGCTGTTTGCTGTACGAGGTAAGCCTTGGCCCCCCAGCTCCACCACAGTGGGTGGGACATGCACGGTGTGGGGGGGTGGGGGCAGTTAGGGCAGGGTGACCATCCACAGCAGTAGTGCTCAGAACAGTGTATCTGGGGACTGCCTCAAGTATAGGGGCACACCTACTTTTCAGATGGACGGATTTCTTTGCCTCCTTACAAGTCACAGAAGCAGCACGCAGCCTGCTTCCCAGCTCGGACTGTCGGGCCCAGACTCAACAGTGGCGACTCTGAGGGCTGACCTCACAGCCTTTGTGTGTGAGGGAGGTGCTGCCCACAGCCCAGCCTGGTAGGGACCGTGGCAGCTCCTGTGGCCCAGGTCTTTTGGTGCTGGGATTTCCTCTCCTGCATTACAGCTTGAGACCACAAGATCAAAACTCTGATTCCTTGGCAAGGTTTAAATTTCTTTATAAGCCAGGTTCTGCTATTGTGAGAACAGATACTTCATTTTCAAAGATTGGCTGGAGGTGTGGCCCTTGTGGCACTGGTGCTTGGAACCTCTTCCTCTGGGAGGGAGTCAGCAGATGTAGGTGACCACAGTGTTCTCTTGAGTGTCTCTGAGTGAGTCTGGGCCTCACAGTCTGAGCTGGGAAGCAGGCTGTGTGCTGTTTCTGTGACCCCGTGTGGTATCAGTTGCAGGAGGAGTTCTTTTAACAAGCACCTGGCTGGCACCAGGATGCCCACCTGAGTGGCTGCAGTGTATCCGGGGGTGTGGGGCACAGCTCTGGGCCCACTGGTGGGAGGGCTGAACTGTGCACCCTTCCCCCATCCGTGTCTCCAGCCTGTTCCTAGGTGGGTCGGGATCTGGGGGGTGTTGAGCAGAGTGGTGTCTGAGCTTAGGGGACGATGGCTTTAGGAGGGGATGTGGAGGGAAGCCAGTGTCTTCAGCAGCAGGAGTACAGATGACAGAGCTCTTTACAGCAGCAGGAGGGAAACCTGCCTTTGCCTGCACCCTGTGGCCCGCACATTCACAACATTCCCAGAAAAGGGGTGCGTGTTTGTTTCTGTTTTGCCTCAAAGGCATTAAAACCAACCAAGCTGCAAGGGCAGGGGAGTTGCCGATTTACACAGAGCTGCTGTGCACTGCTGGTGTTTGTCACCTAAGATGAATCATGAGTTCAGAGTCTATCCAGCAGTCACTCCTACAGGTGAACACTCTGCTGCCAAGGCCAACGACAAAGGCAAGCTCATGTCACACAGGAGCCAGGCTGTTACCTGGCTCAGTGCTATACAGTCAACAGCCTGTGGGCATCATTCACCTGGCTATCAGGTCCTAAGGGGTGGGTACAGCTGTTTTGGGCCTCCCTCAGCATAGCAGGCAGGCAGGGAGCGCGGCGGTGCCGTAGAGAGCGTGTATGTATGTAGGCAGCTCATACAGTCGCAGCGATTGGGTGAGAGGTGCAGGGTCCTGGCAGGAGCCCAGGCTTTGGTCAGAAGGGCCTGAGCCCCAACTCCCTGCCCCTGCACCCACCACAGAAGGATCTGGGGCAGGCCAGCCCCTTCCCCTGTGGGCTCCACTTGCCCATGTGTAGAATGGGGCCCCAGCCTGCCTTGGAAGGAGCAGAGAAGGCCCTCGGACCTGTTCGGGAGCCCGCTGGCCTGTGCAAGCTGAGTAATTGGCGTGTACGCCCCCTCCGCTGAGGAGTCTCCTGCAGATTGCCACGTTTCCCTTTTTGCTTTGGCCAGTGGGAAGCCAGAGAGCAGCTCAGTTTGGATCCCCCTGGAGGACTCCACTTTCTCTTCCCATCCTCACGTGTATTGTCCCTAGTCCAGATGGTTTTTTCTTCTTTCTTTTTCCTTCTGGGCTTTGTACTTTTGTAAGGCAGTTCCTGCCCTCTGTAAACCACGTGGGTCTCCAGATGTCAAAAACACAGCTGAGCAGGTTGACATCTCCCCAGGGCTGGGGCAGGAGGGTCGGCAGCTGGTTCCCCTGCTTGTGACAAGCCTGCCCAAGAACCAACCCTGCAGTTGCCAGCCCTGTTCCCTGCCACGCCTTTGTCTTGGCTGTTCAGAGGTAGACACAGCCCTGTTCCCTGCCAGGCCTGCAGTGCCGGCCTTACTGCGTTCCCAGTAGGGAAGTCCTCGTCGTGGTCACCTGGGTGCACATCTAATGAGGCAGCATTGAGAGTCTGGTTCTGCTGAGCTGGTTTATTTGCTAGGATTGTGGGGCCATGTGGCTGGCGGCAGAGAGGCTATGGAAAGTCAAGAAAAGTCTAGTGGGGATTTGCTGTCCTCAAGGACAGCGGGTGCTGATCTTAAACCTAATGGCCCTGTTCCCCACAGAAGAGGGCTTTTGTGGCTGATGTGGCTGCTGTGGCCAGCCCCTTCCAGGTGACAGGGCAGGGCCTCTGCCCCAGTGTGATACCCCCTCCCTGCTCCTGTAGCCCAGAATGGGAAGGGGAAGCAGATGTTTTCCCAGCTTACAGGCAGGGGATGGCATCTGAGCCCGGGGCTGTAGTAATTGGAAAGGGACATCCCACAGTCATGACCGAGCCTCCCACTCCACAGCCTGTGGTATCTTCCAGGGGCACAAGCCTGAAGAGCTGTGACAAAGCCCCCACCCACTCCAGACCCCATCTGAGGGTTCCGCAGGGAGCACACACCCAGGTCAAGACAACTGGGGCCTGAGGTGACAGCACATGGTCGGACAAAACCTGCTGCTCCTGAACCCCAGTGTGGCTTTGGAAGCAGCCACAGTAATAGATTATCCCGAAGTTGATAGCTTCAAACAACATAAACTGATTCTCTTAGTTCTGGAGAGCAGAAGTCCAGAATTAGCGTCACTGAGCTCATGTGCAGTTATCAGCAGGACAGGCTCCTTCTGTACAGCGGGGAGCAGAGGTATCCCCGCCTTTCCCATGGCCCCTCCTCATGTCCCCCTGCCTCTCATAGGAGCCCACCTGGGGAATCCAGATGGTCTCCCCATCTCAGGAGCCTAAAATTAATCCCATCTGCCAAATCCTGATGCCCTGAAGTGACATTTACAGGTTCCAAAGATGAGGCGGTGGACATCTTCGGGCCCATTATTGAGCCCACCACACCCTCTTTCAAACCTGGGCTTCCAGATTATTGCCAAGACCTCCTGAAGTCACGGGAAGATGCTGATGTGGACCATGGCTGCCCTGCAGCATCAAGTAGGTGGCCAGTGGAGTCTGCCTTGAAAAGGACAGTGTTAGGAGAAACAGGCCACACAGCTTGGTAGCAGTACCCTGGCCACTGGAGGGAAGTGCAGGTTGTGCAGGCCAGGAGCCCCCATGGCAGAGGTGCCTGAGCAAGGTCATGTCCCAAGCCCAGTGCTTTATTTGCGTTACCCAGCATGCCCCATGGAGGCGCCCACTGGGCTGCCTGGGCTCTGCAGAATTAATTTATTCATGTGGGAGCACAGCTCTGAGCATAGCACTGAAGGAATCGGTCCATTCAGACCCAGTTCCAGGATCCTTACTAAGGGCCCTTCTTGCAGTTGCCTCAATAGGCCCTCCTGGGACTGAGACCTAGCTGGGGAGTGTCAGGGAAACCAGCCCTGCTGTGTCAGGAATGCTGCTTTGGCCAGTGGACCAGGCCAGATGCCCCGCCCTGGTGGAGGAGCCTGGGCTGCGGGCTGCATGGTGGCTTTCTTCTGGGTGATACAGGGTGACAGGCCACATGTCTGAGACTCTTGACAGGCAGGAGTCAGACCCCTTCTCCCTCTGACATCTCAGATCATGGCCAGTTTCTCTGAGCCCTCCCAGCGGGGCTGCTGCCCACCCACTTTCCTTGGCTACGTGTCACCCTGATAACACCAGTGAGGAGCAGCGTTGCGTCTGAGGACAGTGCTGAGAGCCACAGTCTAACGAGGCCATGTGTCAGCCCCAGACAGTCCTCTACTTCCACCAGGCAGAGGCTGGGTGGGCACCCTTGTGAGGAGATCTCGCCATTGGGGTAATCGTTCTAATCCCAGCAGCCCAGAGGTTACTTCACAGCCTGTCACCCTGATCTGGGTGGAAGGCCCACGGCCAGCAGCAGAGCGGGAGAAGGCTGGACGTTGCCTTTGCTAGAATCTGCGTTCAACAGAGGGAAGAGCCTGATAGCAGGAAGGTTGAGACCACTGTCCCTGTTCACAAGCTTGTCCGAAGGTGCTGGAAGGAATGGAGAAGCAGTTTAAGGGGATGGAAGCTTAGGGACTCGTTGCCCACCTCAATTTTCTGGGGCCTTTAGAGTCCCAAACAGCAAGGTTTGTAAAAAGCAGGCCAGATGAAAGGTCACCCAGTCCCTCTCCCAAGCCAGACACGTGGAAACCCAGGGCCTGCATTAACAGGACCAGCATTTTATACACCCTTCTACCCTAAACTGAAAACCCATCTTTCTCCTCCCGCCACGAGAACACCCGATGACCCTGAGTGACCACCCTGGAGCCTCAGCTGCTCTCTGCTATGGCAGCAGATGTCCTTTGAAACTGCCCAGCCAACCTTTGCACCCAAGGTTCTCATTTTCGTCACTGCAAATGCTGATGTCTTTTGTAGACTGGATGGTAAAGTTAGGGCTGGGGCCCCCACATGGGCAGGACTTCTGCATTCTCATCAGACGCTCTCTCTCGTGTGGGCAGGACTTCTGATTCTCCCCAGACCCTCTCTGCAGCTTTCCTGTAAGGTGGGCTTATGGACAGATGGCATCCTCCACACACACACCTTACAGGGCCCGAGCCCCTGGGCAGTGGGAGAAGAGGTGACACCCGCCTCCCAACACTTAACCTAAAAGCACTGGGCCTGGGCCAGGCATGCAGCCTCACAGGTGCTGGGCCTGAGGAAACCTCCAAATCTCCAGATGACACTCTGCTGCCTCCCCAGAGGCCATCTACAAACCCAAGGGACACTGCCAGGACCTGTAGAGGAGGCAGGCCCTGCTCTTAGGGTCCCCAGACCAGCTCAGAGGGGTGGCCAGGGATAAGAGGAAGGTCTAAGCCATTGGCTTTGTCCTGCCCTGAGATGGGGTTCTCTAGCCTCCCCCTGAGACATGAGGGCAAGTGGAGATTCCTCGGGGGTCCCAGGTGCCCTTGGTGGGTGAGCCAGAGCCAGCAGCCCCTCAGGAGAGGACCAGGGCCACATGGACAGGAGGGGCCATGGACCTGACTCACTTCATTAGCCCGAGGCCTTAGGCTGTTGTTTGGCATAGGTAGGCAACAGTGAGCAGCAGTGACAAGTAGCACTTGAATCCCACTAGAGCAGTGGTTCTCAACCTGTGGGTCATGACCCACAGGAACTATATTAAAGGGCCGCGGCATTAGAAAGGTTGAGAACCACTGCACTAGGGGCTAACCAGAGATAGGGCCGGCAGGTGACCCCTGCATTCTCCTTTTGGTGAGTCCCCCTAGGAGTGCTCCAATCGGGGGCAGCAGAGTCTGGGTACCCTCTCAGAGGAGCAGGGTTGGTAATACCTCCCTGGGTAAGAATGTGCTGGCTGGAACAGGTGCCAGGCCTTGCCCTGAGATGGTGCCAGCTCAGCTGGTGGTGCCTTCATCACGTGCCAGTCTCAGCCTCCCCACAGGCCTGTAGATGGTACAAGGCTGGGCTCCAGGGAGAACTGTGGCTGTAGAGCCAGGCATTGCCTTCCACCCTGGAGCTTCCCTGCAGCAGATGGTCCTAGGCCCTGGGCTGCCACCTGCCCCCGTGCCCCCTTTAACCTCACAATGGTGCCTGGGCATCTGGCTTCCACAGCCGCTCTGGAAAGGGCTGGCAAGAAGAGCCACAATTGGGCAGAGCCTATGGCTCACTGAGTAGGGTGCCGGCCCCATATACTGAGGATGGCAGGTTCCAACCCAGCCCCAGCCAAATTGCAACCCCCAAAAAAGCCAAAATGAAAGCCACAATGAAAGCCTGCCCCCCCACCATGTTAGTCCTCAGGTAAGTAAAGTTCCCTAAACATATTACTTAAGTAGACGTTGTCCCCTGGTGACTGGCAGAGCCGGTTCCCATCTGTGTGCTCCTGACAGTCGGTCCTGCAAGGCTGAGGCAGAAGTGATGGGGGATCTGTCCGCAGCATTCAGTTGCCCTTCCTCATTGCCTTTAGTCACTGAAACCGTTGCCACTGTGAATTCACCTGGAGGAGGATCATGTTACAGTTTCTCCTTTGTGGCTAATCCCAGCCTGCTTGGGATTTCGGAGACCCTGGCAGCCACTACAGTGACGACCACAGAAGGTCCTCACCCCAATGTGGAGGGCCCCCCTCTTGCCTCTCAAGTCCTTCTCGGCCTCATGGCTAATAACTCCCTTTGCAGATGGCAGCTCTCCAAAGCCCCTTCTATGGAGATAAAATGAATCTCTTCGCCCTCTGCCAGAAGATTGAGCAGTGTGACTACCCGCCTCTCCCGGGAGAGCACTACTCTGAGAAGGTGAGTGTGCTGAGGCTGGAGGCCTGGCCTGGCGGGCTCAAACCCAGCAGTAGGTCCCCAGGCGCAGTTCCCATACACCTCGCTAAGGTTGAGCATGGGTTCATTCTACAGCAGCAGTACTCAAATCTTTCTAATGCCACAACCTTTTAATACAGTTCCTGTGGGTTGCGACCCACAGCTTGAGAACTGCTGCTCTATAGGGTACAGAAGGGAGGCTTACCGGAAAAGTGACTTGGACAGGGGAGAAGTAGATGACTTTACTGAAGAAGGATTTCACTAACACTGGTGTGGGCACCCCTCAGTGGGGAACCAGTGGGAGCTGGCTAATGGGGCCTACTGGACACCTCTGCCTATTCTAGCATCCAACTCAGCACTGGACTGAGACTCACCGCTGCACAAGGACATGCTCCATGTGGCACCAGACACTGGGACCAGATATGGAGGCAGGAGCTGGAGCCAAGGCCCCAGCTCCCCCATACCTGCAATCCTGTGTCTATGACAAAAAACCTCAGCAACGGATGGATCGGTCTCCCCCTTGCTGTTAACAGGCCTAATTTAATTACACCTTGAGTTTCTGTTAGTACTTCCAACATTTACACTGGGTGCAGGGGCTGTGGGCACCAACCCCAACAGGTCTGGCGTCAGGCTGTGACTAGCTGTGTGTGAATGTCATCTTCCTTAGTTGCATCACACTGAAGACAGAACTACTTCATGGATAAATTCTGAGGACAAAGTGACAGGCTTTATAACTCAGTGATTAAGGGTATAGACACAGATTCCTACACTTCCTTCATTATTTGGGTAAGTCACTTAACTTTCCCAAATCTGTTTCTTCATCTGTAAAATGGGATAACATGAGAATTTTCCACACAGGACCAGGGTAAGGATTAAGGTGAGGTATGTGATATAGTCAAGCACCAGGTTAATACCACCATTAAAAGTAGCCCCTGGGCGGCACCCATAGCTCAGTGGGTAGGGTGTTGGCCACATACACTGGGGCTGGCAGGTTCGAGCCCGGCCTGGGCCTGCTAAACAACTATGACAACTGCAACCCCCCCCAAAAAAAAAGTAGCCCCTGGGCCAGGCACGGTGGCTCAGACCTGTAACCCTAACACTTTGGGGGGCCAAGGTGAGATGATTGCTTGAGTTCAGGAGTTCGAGACCGGCCTGAGCAACAGTAAGACCCTGTCTCTACTAAAAATAGAAAAAATTAGCTGGGGACAGGAGCAGGCACCTGTAGTCCCAGCTACTGGGGAGACTGAGGCAAATCACGTGAGCCCAGGAGTTCGAGGTTTCAGGGAGGTATGATACCATGGCACTCCAGCTGGGGCGACATAGTGAGACTCTCCTTCAAGGAAAAAGAAAGTAGCCCTTGGATGTAGCAGAGTCCTGGCTCAGAGTCAGTGCTCATGAAATGTCGTTTGTTATCTTTATTTCCATCCTTGGTCAATACGAGTGGGTACGAGTCTGAGACCTTCCTGGGCCACTACACAGGCCATTGCCTCATGGTACAAACAGCTCACATTCAAATTTCCTGTGCTGAATCCTCCCCTTGCCCCATTTTACTGGTAAGGAACTTGCCCAAGGCGGCATAACTTGTAAGTGGTGAGGCAAGATCTGAACCCAGATGACCAGCTGGAGCCTGCATCCCACCCAGCCACTGTGCCATCCTGCTTGATGATACATCTCTTTGGCAGCCCATCATCCAATTGGGGTGAGGCTGTGGAAGGAGCGCCCTTGCCCAGACCTGTTCCCATGTGCTTTGACCCTGTGGCCAGGCAGGCCTCCCCAGCAGCCTGCGCAGATTGCTGTGCTGTGTAGATCTTGGGGTGGGGGTGTGTGTCAGGAGACTGCAGTGCCTCTGTGAAGCTCCTGCCTGTGGCTGGCAGAGTTCTCATCTGTACCTTTGGAGGAGTGTTTATTGTTCTCCAGTGCAAGTTGGCCAAAAGGAAAAACTAGTTACATGTCTTCACAAAAACAGCTGCCATTTGCTTTTTCCTTTCTCTTCTATTTAAATTTGGACTTCAGTCCTATTCAGAAGTTCTTGAGCGACTTGAAGCAAATGACAACTTTGTGCTTCAGTTGCCAGTCCCTAAAGGGAAACCCTCGTCTACGCCCCACAGCTGTGGGGCTGAAATAACGCCCCCATAACGCCCACAGCCCCCCCTCTCCTGCTTCCCTGACACCAGCTGGCACCAGTGTCGAGAGCAAGAGGGCTGCTTAGGCACCTTCCACACACCCCACTTGACAGTTCTGTCACCTCTTAGAAGTGAAAATAAGACTATTTTTTTGTTTCTCTTGATTTCTGAAAATTGCAAATATGGACTTAATGCCAGCGGTGTGGTCTATGCTCATAAACGAGCAGCTCAGGTCCCATGGACTTCACCTGCACCTGGTGTCCTTGGTTTTTTCAACCTGTCAGAGGCCAACCACAGGTACCATACCCTAAATATTTTAAGGTTCAGAAAAGTACTGTCTCACCCATAGGCAAGCTCGGGCTCCAGGAGTCCCCAGGCAGGCTGGAGCCTTGCTGTCATCCGGCGTCCAGTATCCAGTAAAGCTATGGAATCCCCCAAAGGGCACACAAAGGTTGGAGGGAGGTTTCAAAGTTCCACAGACCAGTGAGAAAATACCTGATCCAGAGGAGGCCCAGATCCCGGCCCCCTCGGCCTGGGGATCATACAGTAGCCACTGGGCCTCCAAAACAACCCTCCCAAACTCCTCGAGTGACCTCGAGTCCACTTGAGCCCACTCTTGCTCAGGACCTCCCCTCTCCCGGCTGCTGCCATGACCTGCAGGGCCAGTCACCAGCAGCAGGTATTTAAATGAAAACCACTGCAGTGAGCCTGTGATGAAAGTTAAGATGTAGGCTTTTTAAGGTCATTATTTTAATTACCATTAAAATAATTGGCACTCTGGCTATCAGAAGAACAGGCAATCAGAGGCGCACGGTGCCCCTCCCCCACCTGCACTGGGTGCACCCCAGTGTCTGTGTAATTAAAAGCTCCGTCTTTCATGAGCATAATGGAGGCCGGGGGTGGACAGACTGCAGCCCTGCTGCATGTTAATGCACTTATTATGATCAATAAGCCCTTCTCTGAGTTGTGTCCTCTGGTTTGGGCATCTGCGTGACAGGCAGCAGAGACACACACGATTTGCCCAATGGCATGGACAGGTGAAAGTTCAAAGTTACTTGCAGGTAACCATTTCAGGGTCTAAAAGTGTGGCCTTTGGGATCAGACAGGCCTAGGAGTGGCCCTGGCCACCTCTTAGGAGCTGTCTGGCCTGTTGCTCACCCTCACTAACCACCATTCTGCACCTCGAATGGGGCCAACAGGACAATCTGTTGCTGTTAAATGCAGAACCTCTAGAAAGCTGCTTTCTTGCAAGTTAACACAGGGCATTGTCTCCCTTGCAGTTACGAGAACTGGTCAGTATGTGCATCTACCCCGATCCCGACCAGAGGCCTGACATCGGGTATGTGCACCAGGTGGCCAAACAGATGCACGTCTGGACATCAAACACCTGAGCAGACGGACCGTGCCTTACCAAAACCCAGCACCCACTCTGCCTTACTTGAGTCTTCGCTCCAAAGTGGCCATCCGGTAGCCTAGAACAGCTTAGATGCAGCGTTCGGCAAGTTCCCCCAAAGGGGACCCCCCACTTTACAGCAGATGCTCAGTGCAGACAGCTGGGAGCAGTGGCACTGATGGTCAGATTCAAAAGTCCTTTCTTCATACCATGTGGACAATCTCAGCGGGGTTGTTGACAGGGGTAGGTGGTTCACTGAGCCACCAAAGCCCCCTTGAATCTGGATTGTAATGTGAATCATTAGGATAATTCTTCCAGTGACCTGTCAAGGTTTATGCTTGTAAGAGACTTGCAGGGGACTGCGTGATTTGTGTAGTGAGCCTTTGAAAATGGTTAGTACGAGGTTTAGTTCTTAGTTATCTTTTCAAACAATCAAGCTGTTGTGCTTAATTTACTCTTTGTAAAGGGATAAAATTCAAGTAGAATGGAGATTTGGCTAGTATTTTCATCTATGTTTTATAACTTGATGAATGACGATAATGAGAACCCAGCATCTGGCCTAGAGCTCCACAGGCAAATGGTGGTTGAAAGCCAGGAGTATTTTCCTTGCAGCCTGGTTCAGCCTTCTTCTCCTGAACACCTGCCTTGTACCAGGCACATCGCCTCCTGGAATGCTGGCAGTTCATTTCATGATCAATGTTAGGCATCCTCCTCCATGGGATAGAAAAAGCACGAGGGCAATGCCCAGGCCTGTCCTTGACAAATTATGGTTCTGCAACTTCCTTTTGTGACTGTGGGTAAGTTTCTTAGCCATTCTGAGCCTTAGTTTCCTCATCTGTAAAATGAGATTAATAATATCTACTTTTAGGGTTGCTGACAGAATTTGGAATAAAATGTGCAAGTGAGCTAACACAGTGTAGATGACCCCAAAATGGTAGTTACTCACCCCTTCACAGAACTGAAGTCCGTGGACCACGTAAATCAAGAATTAAAGTACAACTGTATTATGTGTAGGAAACCATAAATGTGTTCATTTATTTCTTGTTCCCAAATAGGATTAACTGTGAAGACTGATTTATAAATGTGAACTTAAGAAAACTCAAGCTCAGAAGAAAATAGTTTTAATTTTGTTTCTATACTCAAGTTAACCCTCAGAAGCTGCCGTCCCTGATCTGGTGATAGTTCAGCCCTGCAAAGAGCACCACTGGTGTCTTGGGGAGGTGCTTCCCGGGCCGGCTGTTGCTCTGTCTCCATGTGTGGACTCTGCTGTCTGGTACCACTGTTGGGTTTGGGAGACTCCACATGCGGCCTTTCCTCTGTACTTAGTCTCCATGTTTGAAATAAAAGGGGGGTGAGGCTATAATTCATGCATGATTTCAAAACAGCTTTGGAGATTTGGCTCTTAAAGAAATAGATACAAAACTTAAAACAGTGTCAGCAGCACCTTCCTTTCAAAATTCAACTTCCAGATCCCAGATATTAAGTCTGGGATTATATTTTAAGCTCCCCAAATAATTTTGATAATCATCAGCCTGGTTTCTGCCTTCCACCATTTCACGCTTCTCCCCCAACACACTCCTAGCACTTACAAGGGTAGTTGTCCTGAGAGTGGAGTCACCCTGGAATGTTCTCTGTGGGGAGAAACAAGTCCCTATCTCCTGCCCAGCACTTACCACTGAAAACTTGTGATCCCAAACAGATTTTTTTGTAAATGTTCTGCATCTGGCTCTCAGAGCGCCTGCTGTCTTCCCTGGGCACAGAGAGCCTCCACACGCACACAGACTTGCTTTCTACATGCCGTCAATCCACCTTCCACACTGTGATCATAATCTGTCTTAATTAGACCCTCTGGAGGCACACAATCTCAGCCACTCGCCGGGCCTGAGTGTCCATGAAATGATCATGTCTTAGTTATTACGAAACAGTAAATCCTAAAACAGTCCTTTGATTTCCATGAAACCGGCCACAGTGGAGTCCATCTGCCTGCCTTCTCTTGGTACTTAGAATTGAGCAGGCCTTGAGAATTCAAACTCACATTCATCTTCGACATGTCTTTCCTACTTAGCTGCTGAGTTAGAAGGCTGTGTGGCACTGTCACCCTATTTAAAAACATCACCACACACCAAACCTGAAGCCACCTTTAACAAAGACACAGCCCACATTAACAAAAGGGCTGGGGATAAATGTCTGAAGAATCAAAGTTACTCCAATCTGACTCCTGGCAACAGACAAGGGAGGCCTCATCTGGTTAGGAGGATCACACTGCTTTGACACCTGAATGTAGCCTGTTACTCGAGGAAGATTAACATCCCCAAAGAAAGAACAGGTGAATAGGCCACAACAGCCAAAAGTAAAAAATCCACACACACAGTCCCCAGACACCAGCCACCCAATCTGGTTTTCACTTTATTACATTTCACTCAGCAAACACTAGCCAAATGCACATCTTGGGGGCCCACACCCCCATCTTCCACAGCAGCAGCCAGCCAGCCAACCCCTGACACCACTCAGGAAGTGTCCATAGTTTGGACTGTTTCTTCGAGAACCTCAATTTCCAGGGTAGTGACTTTTTCAGAGAGGACTGCAGTGGTCCCTTTCTCACACCTGTACCGGCCAAACCTAGTGACAGAAAAGCAAAAACACAAGAGTTATGGTTCCCCTTAAGGTGCCAGACACAGGATTGGAGCAAGGTGGTGAATGGGTAGATCCTGGCTCTCCTGATCCCACCTTGGCAGGGTGGGTGGGGTGGGGGACCACAAATGTCCCCAAGGCTCATTCTCCTCAGCTCTCAAGACTGCAAAATGGAGACAATATAGAGACCACGTGGCACTTAGGAGACACTCCAGTGTCCTCTACCTCACCCTCCAGTACATGCTGGGAAACACTTGGTCACTGCAGCTAGCAGGAAGCAAATCCTTCCCTAATTGTCCTCTTGTGCAACAAGGGTGACTTAACTACTACCTTATACACTTAAAAAATATCTGGAATCATAAACAGTATAAAAATGATCTACAGCCAGACTCTGGGCTTGTCACTTTAAACTGCTCTCAAGACTTTAGAAAATTAACTGTCCCCTTCAGGGACATGGTGGATCACAACTAGGACAGGCTCAACACCTTCTTCCTCAGAGTGACAGTCTATAAGATACGTATCTGGGCTGTCAATCCTCGTGCTGGGGAAGAATTATGGTACTGCCAAAGAGCAGCACAAACTCAACTATTCCTCTAGTTTGTCCCCAGGTGGGACAACTGGACTTACAGAAGGCTGCCGGCTGTGCCACGACCATGTGCTCCAGGAAAACCTATCCTCTCAAATGGGCATGTGGACTCAAATAAGGAGCAGGAATTAGGAAAAAGAGGGCAATTTTCAGAGTGCTATGTCAAAACAAGGAGCCTCGGCAATAAAGAACAGACAGCCTTCGTTCTACAAAGCCTTTCCATCCCCCCCACACTTACAGGCTCTGAACCACAGCACCTTTTGAAAATGTGTCCCCACCCTCTCCTGTTGGTCTGACGATGTGTACCTAGAAGGCAGCCTAGGAGCCGGAGGCCTCTGTGTGCCTGACTCATCTGCACTGGACCTCTGTGTCCTTGGGAGGCTTGGACACCCTTAGAGCCTCTCCACCATGCTGGGTGACGGTGCCCGACCCTGGCAGCATGTGGGGAGGGCTTCTGCCGTAAGCCACATGGACTGCAAGTCAGTACTGGGGAGGATTAAGAGCAGAGACAGCAGCAGACGTTTGGAAGGCAAGGGCCATGCTATCAGACATGGGTGCCTGCCCAGGCTTCTGGCTCTGACTCGCCCCCCACCCCACCCCCGCTCCCCACTGTCCACTCTGGAAAAGAGTCCCCTTAACCCAGGCAGTACCCAGTCATGGGCAGAGAAGATGTCAGCAAGATCCCAGCAAGTGTAGACATTACTGTGCAGTACCCTTAGCCCCAGGGCACCGAGCAGGTAGCAGCTCCATGCAGAGGACGGGTTACTACACATAACACCAACCACGTGCCTAGCACCTTCCAGATCCCCTCACTGAGTCTTCACTCTGTTCGTGTGTGTTTACAGCCTCCTCCGCAGCCGAGTAACCCATGTCCCCAGGAGGTAAGATGTGTCACTGCCATGCTCCCTTTAGGACACTGACTCCTGCACTGGAGGAGCCCTGGGCAACCACAACACAGCTTCTCAAGGCTCAAACATGGCTTTCGAAATCCTCACGTGGGACTCTGTTCAGTCTCCTGCCCCCATCGCCTATTCACCACAGACTTGTTCAGATCCTACATCACCTTGCAAATAACCTGGGAAGCAGGCCATACAAGGGGATAAGCCTGGCAGCATGGGGCGTCAGTGATTGGCTGGCTGCTGCTGTAGAAGATGGGGGTGTGGGCCCCCAACACAGCTCTGGGCTTGAAAGGTGGCTTCCTTTCCTGCTAAAGGGCCTGGGGACTTGGTGGGCTCATTAGAGGTCCCCTAATCTAGCTCTACAATCCCAAAGACAGGGAGACTGACTCACCCGAAGTCACCAAGCCAACCACTGACATACCCCAACCCCCGGGCCAGAGCTGTGCGGTCCTGCTGCCCCACTCACCAGCGCACTGAGCCACTACGCTACGTGCAGACTGCAGCGAATGCCTGCTGGCTCCGAGAGCCCTGTTCTTGCCCGGTGAAGTGCTCCCGTAGTGGGGGGGTGAAAGCAGCCATTCCAGCGGAGATGTGGGCTGTCTTCTGGGCTAGCCGTGGGCAGGGCGGAAGGGGCTAGGGTGGATAAACGCTGCTGTGGGAATTTTCCCAGCTGGAAGCAGAGCAGGGGGCACCACTTGCTGGGCAGCTCAGGCTCCCAGGGAAGGTTGGGATCCCCAGGATGGTCAAAGGGCTGGGCAGCTCTGAGGCATTGCAAGCAGGAGCTTGTGCATCTGACACACACCAGGCTTGGAAACCTGCCAGGTCTGCTCACCCAATCAACTAGAACCTTCCACCGCTCTAAGCCGGGGCCACACACTGAGAAGAGGGCGCTGTGAGCCATATGCCTCAGAATGGATGGCATGACACCTCCTAGCTCCCAAGACTGAGGGAGGGAGGCAGGTGTGTGCTTTGTAACCTTTTAGGAGGCCTGGAGCACGGGGAGGAAAAGCAATTGGCTGCCCTAAAAAATGCTCCTTCTCACGGATACAGGGGATTCTTTAAGATGCTGGAGAAAGCACAAAAAACATGAGTCACACCTCTCCTCCCACCTCCTAGCCTAGAGCTTTTTCTTGCCCCCCCCCACCCCCCGCATCTCTCCACATCAACTTCTTACAAACTAAATCAATCCTGGCCCCTGACAGCAGCCCACTATTATAAAGCAAGTGATGACTCAAAGGCCAGCAGGCTGATTTGGGAACACTGGGTTTCCTCATTGTGGTAAAGAAGAAAACTCATGCCAGACATCATGAGATAGCAAGGGTGACACAAAGCCAGTAACACAAAGAATTTCATCTCCTTTACTCACCTGGTCCCCTTCTTGTTGGGCACTGAGTATGGGCGGAGAAAATCCAGCTTGCTTTTGCTGATGACACAGAGATCAATGTTGCTTCCAGACCCCAAGTCATTGAAGATGCCGGCTGCAATGGCTTCACTCACCAGCTTCTTGGCCTCCTCCTCCTGAGAAAGAGAAGGGCAGTGATAATGTCCACAGCAGAACCGACATGCACAAAGTGCTTTCCCAGGCAGTGCACAGAATCTCCTGAGAGGGAGGCATTGTTTTCAGTGCCCATTTTACAGACAGATCACTTGAGCCCAGGTTGGTAAGACAGCAAAACCACATCTCTACAAAAAATAAGCAAACTTAGTCAGGCATGGTCGCATGCACCTGCAGTCCCAACTACTCAGGTAGTAAATATTTCAGGCTTTGTAGGCATACAATCTGTCAGAACTACTCAACTTTGTCACAATAGCATAAAACAACCACAGACAATACATAAACAAATGGGTATGATTGTGTTCCCAATAAAACTTTATTAACAAAAATATGCAGCAGGCAGGATCTGGCCTGGGACTAACTACAGTTTACTAACTCCTGACCAGAAATGTCCGACAAAAGCTGAAACTTACTTCCTGGTGACATAATGGAGAAAGTCAGTACCAAGAGGGAGGAAAACTAACACCAAAACAGGAGTTCTGGGGAAAGCTGGCAGAGCCGGGGTGGGACCTCATGCCCAAAAGACTCTATCTCCTATAAATGAACCTATATGCTCACTGAATTCCTTTCTCTGAATCACTCTCTCCTTTGCTCTCCGCCTTTAAGATGCAAGTCCATGTCCCCACCCATTACTAGTGAACAGGTACATTAACTTCCTTTCTTATCCAAGAAGGACTATCCCAGGCTGAGTCCTGCAGGAGGAGCGAGGGCTGCAGAGATGGATAAGGCCCCCAAAGCCCCTGCCTGCTAGGGGCTTAAAGTCCAGTGGCAGTATCATACCCAAGTTAAATACAGGGTGAGAGGTGTTAAAGGATAACTCAGAAGGGCCTGTAGGAACACTGGTCAGCAAAGCTTCAAGGAAGGCTGAAGGACAAGCTACCCAAGGTGCTCAGAAAGCAGCCATGAAACAGAAGGCAGGCAGTGAAGGCAGCAGTGCCAGACCTGGGGAGCGCGGAGTTCAAGCTCTTTATGCAACAAGGACAAATGAATGCAGCTCCCAAGGCAGGGAATCTAACCTACACTGCAGCTCCCTCCCATCCACCAGGGCAGGAGAGTCCATAAACATGCAAGGTGAAATAAAGAGCGTGTCCAAGTAACATCCTGGGAGAAACAGGATTCCCTGCCCAAACTCCAGCCGAGACCCTCAAAGGGCAGATGCACCAACGTCAAGTTGTGAGAAAATCTGAGTCCACACTCAAGGGAGGGTGCTCCTTTCCTCTTCTTGCTGTGGTCCTAGGCGGACTGGGATTCCAGTGACATAAGCGCCCTCTACAGACTAAGAGAAGGTTCTGCTGGAAGTAGGATCCTCAGCAAACCAACAGCAGGGGCTAGGCTAGGGGTAATTTTGATCTTTATCCTCCAGGTTTGCTCACTTTCTGAGTGGCACCTATAGGGGGCCCACTGAAGCCAGTTCTTCTCCTGTACATCCAGTCCCCTAATAATTCATTCAAACAGGATCCTCTCACTAGGAATTCTCTCTTGGGACTCTCAACAAGCTACAAAGCTAAAAGCCTTCCCAGAAACCAGTGAAGGAGGTCCAAGCAGAAACAGCATCTTAAATAAGGAGCTGGCTCAGGGTGCTGCCATAGAGACCACAAAAACCAACCACCAATGCAATCTATTTCCAAATTGTTGCCCTTATTAAATGGCCGGCGGGTGTATATACACATGCTCCTGGCCTCCTATCTCTTCTCTGCCATTTAACTCTTTCCTGCTCTGTTTTTTTCTCATCTCTGCTGCTGTTATCTTGAGCCATCCCATGGTCCCTAGTAGACATCACAAATCCTACAGGGAGTCCTCAGGAGTGCATACTCACATTGATTTTATTTTGGGAGATGGGAAAAGGGGAAGACTCGGAAGAAATTGAAATATACAAATGATATTAGACATGCATATCTAATGTGAATCAATTCATCTGGGCAGATACCAGAAGGCTGAGAGTGTTAATGTGAGATTACAGGGGTTGCTCCCTCTATTTTGCAAACATTCTGTAATATAAGCAGATAACTGATAAAACTTAAAAATAGGCAAACTTAGAAGTATATTATATTTTGACCTCACAACATTATCATGTGTGCTGTGTAAATAAAAGGTTTTATTTTAGTTTTTTTGAGACAGAGTCTCAAGCTGTCACACTGGGTAGAGTGTCATGGTATCATAGTTCACAACAACCGCCAACTCTTGGGGTCAAGCAATCCTCTTGCCTCGGTTTTTCTATTTTTAGTAGAGACGGGGTCTCGCTTTTGCTCAGGCTGGTCTCAAACTCGTGAGCTCTACCTGCCTCGGCCTCCCAGTGTGCTAGGATTACAGGCATGAGCCACCGTACCCAGCCTAAATAAAAGATTTTAAAGGTTGGGAAAATACACCTTTGAAATTCCTTTCCTCCCCATCAATTCTAGGGAAGAGAATTCCTTAGGGAAGAAAGTTTTTTTAAGTCCAAGTTTTTTTCCCAATCCCACTGTTTCTCATACAAACAGGACTAAAAGAGGTTATGAAAGGGAATGAACCTGACATTTATAGAGCACCTCGATGTTCACTGAAGTAATCATAAATCCACATTTATTGGTATCATGATGTGCCCAGCACTGAGCTAGGCACGCTGATGGCTAGCATCACGCTGACCTCTGCCCCAACCAACTCGGGAAGCTGGTCCTGTCAGAAACTACATCCCAAGGCCACACAGCTGGTAAACAGTAAGTAGGATTTTATAATAAAACAGGCCCATCAGGCTCCAGAGCCAGAGGCTCAGCAGCAGACCAGCTGAAAAGTAACTTTCTCTACGCTGGGGTTTCTCAGACAGTCCCTGATTCAAGGCTGTGTCACTCACTCCCCTCTCCAAAGATCCTCAGAACCTGAGCAAGTTCGAGAGAAGAAGGACGGTGCCATTTTCTCTTAAGGGCAACCAATAAGTGGCTCCTGTGGTGGTCACTTCTGCTGAAGGATAAGAGCCCTGTATTTCCCAGGATGCCCACAGACTGCCGTACAGGGCCTTCTTCCTTCTGCATTTAGTTGAAGTAACATTTCTACAATGTAACGTCAGAGATCAATGTTAAGACCCCAGGTCTAACTTCACACACCCCTCCTTACTACCAAAACCTCCCAAATGCAGAGGGTGAAAATGACCAAAGTTCTGTTATCTACCCACTATTCAAAGTCGATGTCTTCAACAAATGTTTATAGAGACCTACTATGCTCCAGGAACCACTTCATATGTTGAATACTGTCTTTGACTACAGTATTTCCATACACAGAATTCTAGACTCATATGCAAATATGTTACTGGGCATATTCATACTGTGTTTTCTTTATAGTAGAAATTCACAATTAAACAACTTTTGTCTTTAACATGTGTTACCAAATATTTAAGAAAACTATCAAGAAAAACCATAAACTAAAGGCAAGAGGTGGGGAAAACACCACATTTTTATCTGTCTCTGGCCCACAATAAATGCAGGAAGCACCGTCTCTTCCGTTAGATCTCATTCTTCACAGGGACTGCACCTCCCTTTTCTGGAAGATGTGGAGCGAGCTGAGTCCTAGGCAGCATCTGCCCTGACCAGGGCCCTGCAGAGCCTGTGATCCCAGCTGGTCAGGCCCAGGTGTGATGCTGTCTCCCACTGCCAGGGCTGGCATTCTTCCCCAGCCAGCTGCTCATGGACTTACACTGCTAGTCACAAGGGAACGTAGAATCACTGTGTAGACGGAGCTCAGGACCTATCCTACTAGAAAAATGGACCTCCTAGGCCAATGGCAACTTCCTTTTATTTTACAATGCTCAGCTAAAAGAACACCAGATCCTGGTGACTGAACACCAGTGGGAGTGGACCCAGGTTCACAGTGATCTGGTAACATGTGGAGACAGACCAGACTGAAATCATGGTCTCCTACTAAGTGCTGTGCAACCTTGGGCAAGTCACTACACCTCTCTGCACTCACACCCGTGCTCTGTGGTATGATAATAAATCTGACCTCACAGGGTTGCTGTGATAATTAGAAATAAGGTACAGAAAGTGGTGTGTAGAACACAGCTCTTACTAAATAATGGTAACTTACTTAATAAAACAAGCCAGAGGACTCCTAAAAACACAATATATCTCTAAGCAGCACCAGGGCCCAGGCCAGGAAGAGGAGGTCCAAACAAACCTGCTGACAGATCTTCACACCATGCCTCGGACAAGTTCCTGTAATAATTAATCCAAGCAAAAAGCACACTCCCTAAAAGTTCAGAGAATATAAAAGGAACACTTCCTGCTTTATGGCTACAAAGACCAAACTAACTGGGAATATCAGTCCCCCGGGCCACCCCTGCTTCTTAAATGAGATTACAATAAGAGTGATGTACTGTGCTACAAGTCAGCTGTGACAAGCAGCACTTTATAGAGCTATCTGTTTGTCTCCATCACTGCATCGCACAATGTGTCCCTGGACTCCAATGTGCAGCTCCATTTACCGCTACATGACAAATGGGCAGCACTTGTAAAAGGCACAAAGAGGTCCACGTCGGCCATGTAATGGTCACCACAGCTGTACCCGAGTGCTTGAGGGGACAAAACAGACCCCCAAGTTCATTAAACTGACCAGTAATGGATCTTTCAAAAAGTGCCTTAGGAATCGTATAGAAAAGGCTAAAATAAATAACTCAGCATGGAAGGCTAATCTGAAATGGTGTTTGATAAATTATTTATAACACAGGCGATTGTCTGCATTTAATATTGGAGCTACTAGTAGCGTCTTTAAAAGATGATTTATGTGTTGTAATGCTATTAAACTTTATATTGGCCCACTGCTAGCTATAAAGTCTGCTGAGATTTAGAGAATGAGTTTTAAACTGTCACTGCAACATCATAGGAGATGGAGACTGTATTAAATCTTTACTTTAAACCTGTTATCTAGAGAGTTGCATTTTGTAGACACTCACAAACTGATAGATTACCTCAGCATCCGCTATGGTGCAGGTCCAAAACAGTACTGCAAAGAAACTTTTTCCACATTATTCTTATCTACAGCTACAATCGAATTTCTCTTCTCATTTAAGTGATTTTTAGATTGTGAATGTCACCAGAGGAAAATGTAGGTGCACCAGCCAATAGGCACTGTGGACAGTTCAGCATCAAATTAATAGTCTTTAAATAAACCCTCTACCTTTGACTATCAGTTATGCATTCTGAGCAGTGCTTTACTTACATTGGAGGCAGGCAAATATTAAATATGCATTTGACTGAAAACCTAACAGACTATCTTAGACACAGCTTTAGAATGTGAAAGCATATATATAGCAAGTTGTTTGAAACAATTTGTAACTAAAATTTTTAAATAATTTAAAAATAAAATTGGTTACTTGCTGGAAAATATATTGTTTAGGTAGCTGAGGGGCTGGCATGGGGGATGAAAACAAAGAAATATTCAGCCTTTTTAAAATAAAGAACAAGGCTCCCTGGCTCCACCATTTTTCAGTGCATCACAAGTGTCTCTCTGCCTTCTGTCCCACCTTCATGCAGGAGTCCACCTGTACTTGCTGGGAGCAAGAAGTAGACAGCATCATAGCTGAACTTTTATCAGTTTCCCTATTTGCTAATGAATCTACATTTCATTCCATTCAGTTCCTAACAGTTTGTCCCTTTATTAACTAAGAATTTAACTCAGTATGAACTGAAGCCTGGGAGGGCTGGGGAGATGTTGACCAAAGGATACCAAACTTTAGTTAGGAGGAGTAAGTCATGGTGACTACAGTTAACAACAACATAGTGCATTCTTCAAAATCGCTAACAGGGTAGGTCTTAAGTATTCCCACCAGGAAATAAAAGGTATGTATGTTTCTTGGCATATGTTATTTAACTAGATTTAGCCAGTCTGCAAAGTATACATATTTGAAAACATCATGTTGTATATGATGACTATATACAGGTTTTGTTAATCAAAATAATGCATTCATTTTTAAAAGGAATTAGAGAAGCAATTCAAATTCATCTTGGAAAATCTGTATTATTTTCATCACTTTGATTTATAACAGCAGAAAATTTTATTGCTCTGGTGATCTGTGGGCAGTCTGGATGTGATGAGAGTTTGGACTCTAAAAAGAGGTTCAACGTTGCACCTCACACCTTCCCCATCTTTGTATCCCAGGAAACTAGCACTGTGCGTGGCCTGTATGCCAACAGATGAAAAAAACCAAAACAGTAAGCTCAAAGACAAAATTCTGAGAGAGATCCATACCAAAGGAGCACTTGCAAAACTGCACCAGTTCAACTGATGGCCATTCAGAGACACTTAAACCCTCCAGAGAAAGCAGCCTGAACACAATGTTCTATAGTGGCCTGATGACATGCTGAGGATCTGACTATGCCACTGATGTGGCCTGAAGGAGTCATTAGTGGCTGATGGTTGAATAAAATTTAAAGAGTTCAAAAAAGTGTTCAGAACAGTCTCCCCAAAAGCAGTGTGTTTCTTGCACTGTGTAAGGGCCCTAATATATCCCATGTGTAGCCACATATTTTACAAAGGAAAAAAGTAGTTTTTTTTTTTTCAGACTGGGCCATGTGACAAAAGCAAAGGCATCCCAGTTTTCGTTGTAGCTTGAGCTGACCGGGTGAACGTGTCCTGAGAACCCGGCGTAAGTGAGCTGAAGCTGGTGCTGAGCGTGCCCAGAAAGCAGGAGGGAGACAGTGACTACGCCTTTAAGGTCCACATGCTGATGCTTTTTCTTTCCTCGGTAGCTTTCTTTGGTAGCAGAATCTGGATGATGCAAATAATTAAGGAAAACCTGCTATGGGTGCAGGACTAATTTTACGGGCTTTAAGCAGGAATGGGAAGGGGGGGGTTTCATATTCACAGCATTGTCAACTGGGTCTGTCCCGGATCACAATCCCAGCTTGCAGCCAAAAAAAGGAGATGTAGGAGACCACCCAGACACGATGGGCAGAAAAGGCTGGCCTGGAATGAAGGAAGCTCTAGAAAGATCCCTCAACTCTGAGCCACGGAGTGTCACTCCGAAGGATGAGGATAATGTCTCTGTCCAAGAGCTACAGGGAGGAATGAAAGAATAGGAATGTCCCCAACATACAGATTTTACCAACAGGGTTATTAGCAAGTTCTAGGCTAGAAGAGAAAAGGCCAGGGTATGAGAGAACTAACACTGGGCACCCGCTGCACCCCCAGGTCTGAGCTGAGCAGTCACAGAGCTTACTGAATCTTCATCTGCTGGGACAGGTGAGGAAACTGAGGCTCTCAGAAAGGCTGGCGGACGTACCTCAAAGCACATGGCTGTGTCTAAGTAGGAGTCAAGGATTTGTGCCAAGTTAGTGCCTGGCATTACCAAAGCCTGCCTTCTATCTCATTAGAAAGATCAGTGGCGGGCAAGTGGTTTTGCTGGAATCTGTGACAGTGAAAGAAGGAAAAATACCTAAACTTCCAGAGGGAAGAGAACCAAAAGAGATGAGAACATATTGCTTTCCACAAGGAGAAGAAATCAGTGTTCACAGCATATGTGTATACAAATATATATTTCCAAGGCTGCATCGAATCAAATGTAATCAGAGAAAAAAAAAAAAAAAAAAAAAGAAAGCCTAGGTTTAAAGAAGGAAAAATATGCTCAACAATCCTCAGAATGAAAACCAGGCTGCTTCAGACACTAATAAGATCTTAATACTATTTCTCTCTATGTAAAAGAGTTGTGGCCAGGGATCACTCTGGCAATGAATTCCTAGAGATCCTGAAAGGACTATCGCCTGAGAACAGTGGGAAAATGAAGTGAATCTGCTCCACAGGTCACAACAAAGGGAAAGCAGCAGCTGGTAAGAGAATTTCTCAGGAGAAGGAGAATAAGTGTTCACAGAAATTTGGTTCTGCAGGAGAGGCTGAAACCAGGACTGAGACCAGTAGAAGAGCTGGGTTCACGGGGAGCCTACCCACCTCTGAATGTGGGAGGACGAAAGCACTGCAAGGCGCAGGCTGCGTGGAGGACAGCTGTCGTGGGCACTTCCACAACCTTCCAAGGATTAGGGAAGATTGAAAGGCAATCTGAGGAAGCATAAGGCACCCTTGTGGGAGGAAGTTTAAAGATGGCCACAAATAAGGCAAATTTCAAATGATGCAAAACCACTAACAGAAACACACAGGTCAGCAGGCACGCACTTGCACCCCGACACCAACGTGCAGACGCTGTGCTGAGCACCAGGGACGGGTCTGAACACAGACTCTGCCCAAGAGGAGTGGACAGCCCAGAAGGGGGAAAGGAGATAATCTCACCACAGTGAGGCAAGAACTATCAAGACACAGGCTTGACAAAGCAACCAGAGGCTACAGGCGTTTGATGTGGTACAGGTGATGAAGCCTGTATGCCTCTGGTTGCTTTGTCAGGCTTGTGTCTTGAATTAAGCCTTGAATGCCAGTGAAAGGGAGCTAAACCCAGGGGTAGAAGGGCTGGCAGGGAAGAGCCATGAACACGGGGAGGAGAAAGGAACACACAGGCAGCTCAGTGTGGGTGAACATGACAGAAGCCCACGGGCCATACAGGGAGCCAGCCCTTCATGCTAAGCACTGGGAAGACAGGAAAATTTTAAGCAGGAGAATGAGGTACAGTCATATGTTGCACAATGTTTTGGTCAACAACAGACTGCATACATGACAGTGGCCACATAAAACTATGTGGAGGTCGGGGCTGGGCGCAGTGGCTCACAGCTATAATCCTAGCACTCTGGGAAGCTGAGGCAGGTAGACTGCTTGAGCCCAGGAGTTCTGAGACCAGCCTGAGCCAGAGACCCCATCTCTAAAAATAGGGCATTATGGCAGGCGCCTGTAGTCCCAGCTACTCAGGAGGCTGAGGCATGAGAAAACACTTGAGCCCAAGAGTTTGAGACTGCTGTGAGCTGTGATAATGGCATGGCAGTCAACCCCAGGGTGACAAAGTGAGACTATCTCCAAAAAAAAAAGAAAAAGAAAAAGAAAACTGCATAGAGGTGAAAAATTCATATTGCCTGGTGATACCGGCGACCTTCCTGAGGGGCAAGATCCGGAGATGGAAGACAGATCCTGACCCTGTGTAGGACTGGACTAATGTATGTCTTAGTTTTTAACAAAAAGTAAAAAATAAAATTCTTGAATAGAAAAAAAAGTTATAGGCTAAGGATACAAAGATTTTTGTAGAGCTGTACGATGTTTCTGTATTTCAACTTAAGTATTACAAGACTCCAAAACTTAAAAAAAAAACAACTCTATAAAGTATAAAAAGTAAACTAAGGTTAATTTATCAGTGAAGAAAGAAAAATCTTTCCATAAATATAGTGTAGCCTAAGTGCAGCGTATAAGCTCTACATATGCGCACAGCGATGTGCTAGGCTTCCCTCCCCGCTCACTCCCTGACTTACCCAGAGTAACTTCCAGTCCTGCAAGCTCCACTCCCGCTAAGAGCCTTATATAAGTGTACTGTTTCTGAAAATCTTTTATGTCCTATCTTTACTGTACTTTTTCTATGTTTAATATGTTTAGACACACAAATACTCACCACTGTGTGACAGCAGCTCACAGTATTCCAAATACTGCCATGCTGTACAGGCTACACCATACAGCCTCTCACACGCACTGAGGCTGGGTGTGGAACATGCACTCCATGATGTTCGCACAGGATCACCCAATGACATATTTCTCAGAATGTATCCCCATCATTAAATGAGGCATGGCTGTAGTTAGACTTGTGCTTTTAGAGGCTGCGTCAGGAAGCAGTGAAGGAGGAGATGCTGAAGGCAGGGGACGGAGAGCAGGTCATTACAATACTCCCAAGAGACAGTGGCAGGGCGGCAGGGACAGGGATGATGATGATGTAGACAGGAGGAAGCAGTGGTCAGGTGGGCATGCAGGAGAGGGAGACGCGGGGGGGGGGGGGGGGTGCACCGTGACTTCCAGCATCAGTCATGGGCAAACACAGTCTTCCCATAAAGACCTTCTTGACAGCTATTTTTCTCATGAGAAGACGAGAAGACAGTGATTAATCTGAGTATATCTTCTGGACACTGGTAAATTTCTGCAGTAGACACCCTGAAGGGTATCACTAAAAAAGGACAAGATAAAGCAGAGCCAGTGAAGTCTATCTGGGGGGAGTGGAAAAAATACCTAGGCTGGAACCAACTTGTGAATGCCATTTCATTGGTGGCAGAAGCTCTGGAACAAACCTGTCTGGCTTCTGCAGTGTGGCAGAAGCAGCACCAGGGGCTGGTTAACTGTGGGAGTAAAAGCAGAAAGAACATGCAGAAGCTCTAGGGAGAACCTTGGACAGGAGGGCGGGCCCTGGGCAAGGTACACTACCAGAGAGGAGCGGCAGGCAGGCCCGGGGAGAACAGACAACAGAGTGAGCCAACCAGGGGCTACTGACTTCAAAAAGGGCGTAAGGAAACTTCTGGGGACTGGGGCTGGGGCTGATGAATATACATATATTCACTGTAATGATTATGGTCTGTGGGGTGGGGGTGAAGAGACGGCAGTTTTGGCAAAGCAAAGAATTTAAGACAATAAAGATCTAGGCACGAATCTGATCTGGTTACTTACTAGCAGTATACCCTTCCACACTTTTAAGTCCCAATTTTCTCATCTGCAAAAGAGGACCTATAACTACCAAGTTCCCAGGTAGCCCTGAGAACTAAGCTTAAAGTACATGCACAGTGCCCGGCAGCAGGAAATGCACGAGAAACGCTGACCGACCTGATTTCACCCCTTCTCTAAAGTTTATAAACACGGTTGTCAGGGAAAAGGCCCAACTCTCCCAGAACTATTAATGTGATAGGCAACTGATATTTAAAAACTTGGTACTTTGTTTTTTTTCAAACTCTCAGTTTAAAGCAAATCTATTAGAAAGTAGCCATCACACTACAAATGAAATTCAACATGCTGTGAAATTTTTGTTCACATGTGCTCTTCCATACAGAGTTTACTGCCATCATCAGTGAGTATACGAAGTAGCACATTTTCTCTTAACTGATTTCACTAGAAGTCATATTTTAAAAGGAAACTGAAAGAGAACACACACTGTGTGCAGGGTCTGTGACAAGTGCACGTTCCACTCACTCTTCAAAGCAAGCCTTTAAGGTGGCAGTACCTTCACCTCCGTTTTACAAATGCAGGAACCTAAGACTCAAAGGAGGGAAGTAACTAACCCAAAGGCACGTGTCCGACAACTGTCCGACAACGAGAGGTGCGAGATGCACTGAGCTTCTGTCTGACTCTAAAGTCCACATTTGTTTTTTTTTTCACCCAAGAAAACAAAACCTCCAAACAATTAGTCTCCAAAAAAACTAATGATGCCTGCCTACTCCCTAATTAGATGCAACTGATAAATCCCTTATGGGTTTATCTTTGTAAAATACTTCACCTCTAAAATTACTTCTCAGTTGCAGACACACTGCTTAAGTAATGCTGCTCTGCCATTCCATCATCCATCCAGCTTGCTACATTTGGTAAAATTAAGAACATCCTGATGAATTTCTCTACCACAGATTCTATACTCATCATATCCCACAGCAAAAGCCTGTCAAATTCACGGGATCATGTGATAGGCAACTGATATTTAAAAACTTGGTACTTAGTTTTTGACATTTGGTACTACATCCAAATGTTTCTCTTTCCCTAAAATATGCAGTATAAAACCTCTCAACAAACAGCATCAGTCAAATTGGTTTTTGACCACGCTGTAATGTCAATAAAAAAAGATATCATTTAACTTCATTTTACTACCAGGCCATTTGTTGACTGTAAATCTTAACTAAAACTGACTGAGAAACAGCCAGAGCACTTTAATTTCCTTTGAAAGATTAAGGGCCAGAGGTAGTCAGGGGACAACAGAGCAAACTCCTATTAAGCCTAACAATTTACAAACACAACGGTCCTCTCAACAATCCCTGGAAATACTGACTTCGGTGCATTTTACCAGTGAGTTTTGTATTTTATAAAGCCTAGGGCTACAGGGGTTACTCAAGAGGCAAAAAGCCACCTCTCAACCTGTACCTCTTCAAAGCCAATGCCGTCCTTACTCCTCTGTCAGCCCAACTTCATTTAACCGAGTGAAAGGCCGATGTAGTGTGAAGGGACCAAAGTTTACCAGCCTTTGAGTCTTTTTAACATTTTGTTATCACTGAAGTTCCGATTTTAGAAAAACTACATTCCAACATCATGACAGGGTGACAACAGCTATAAATGTGGCCACACCTACGGATACAGTGTTCACTGCAAATATTTTTCAAAAATCTGTACTACTAGGTAGAATTTAAAAATATTTATTTAGTACAACTTCGTATCATTTTTTGGTTTGGCACAATTTCAGGGTAGGTCAGAGTTGTATAAATTACCTCACAGAAACCCAAAAGTAACATCATTTGTTCAGGTTAAAACTTTAACTACCTTGCTGAGGTATGCTGCTGGGGTCTAATTACCGCAGGTAATCTCCCATTCGCCACACACACCACACTAAGTATCAGCATCTCCCAATTACACGGCGATGTAAATCTCAAAGGACGTATGGAAAGTCTACACAGCTCCTGCACCCATTACCAAAACAGAACCCCCTCTAATGGAGAGTGGCAGCTTTCTAAGCTAAATATTCACACACAGGGACGGGGATGCTAAGCTCTGGACTTACCTCATCCTGAAGAGAGGATGCTAATTAAAAGGGCCACACTGGCTCAGGCAATGACCACCCACACAACTCTGGACACCATCTGGGGCTTCGTTTTCCAGCTGTCTGCCCAGACTTCCACTATTAGACAACTGAAAGAGCAGGAGGCCACACATCTTTGTATGCAATGCTCCTTATCTGGAATGTTCTGCCTCTTCCTCTTCAGTCTTCCCCCATCCTACACTTCCTCAAACTCCGAGACAAAAAGAATGCAAGTGAGGAGTCAGTCACATACTGTTTGAGGCTGCCCTGAGTCCCCCAGATGGAGTCCTCGATTCCTCTCCCGCCTTACCTTTACTGACCCCCACCCCCGGATGTTCTCTCCTCATTGGACTTTTCAAGTCCCAGTAGCTGTGCGTGGGCCTGTCCGCCCCTCTAGAGTGTAAAGTTGCTAAGAAAGGGACCCCGTCTCATAATCTGGCACCAGGCTGAAAATACAACTCGGGCAGACGGAACACAAGTCCACCCTTAACACCCCTGAAGGTCCAGCAGCCACCAGCAGCTCACAGAGCCCTCACTAGGGACTCAGCTGCAGCACAGGCTCCCAGACGCTTCCACGCACTGCCCTCCCGCCTCTGCCGGTTTTGATGTGCCTTAGGAGTTTTTAATAAAGAGCACCTTTTTTGTTTTTGTTTTTAAAACCTTCACAAAAGCAAAGGGTATCCAGGGGTATTCTATTCTACCGTAATCATCTGGCTATTTTTAGAACTGATTTACTTTGGCTAGCAAAACCTAAACTTCATATAGACTGTAATGAAAAAAACCCATCACAATAGTAGTAATGGCTTTAAAATATCTCATCCAAGCCAACTTTATTCTCATCCTTCTTTATTTAAGAATTGCCAATCCCTTCAATATTGGAGTCCTGTTTATATCTTCCAATATATAAAATTTGCTAATTTTTCCCCCTTTGTGAGGAAATAAATAAAAACTGTGAACCTTTTTTTTCCGGGGTGGGGTGGGGTGGGTAGGAATGATCTAGAAACAAAAATTCTCTGCCTGTGTGAAATACAGGGGCATTTTAAAATTACCATATGTTTTAGATTAGAAGGTAAAAACAGCAGCAATTTAAAACTTTCCAGTCCATGAAAGCTGACAATTAACTCACTGAAATATAGCTCAAGCCCTCAAGTCCACCTACTCTTGTAGGCAGTAGTCCCATTTAAACACTTAAATGCCCCATGTTAACAAGTTTACCAGTTTTTATTTTCTGTTAATTTACATGTCTAATGTAAACCTACACAGGTACTACATTTAAATATTTAGCTCCAAATGTTATTTTAAACTTAATTTTTCCACAGAGCTATTTCAAGAAAGAAAATGAAAAAGAAAGAAAAAGGAAAAAGGAAAGAAAAAGAAAAAGGAATAGCTGCCGGACATTCTTAATCACATTTCAGTGTGTATCGGTGAATGTGCAGTATCTGGCTGCTTTGCACGGCCACGTGACCCCGCCGCCCCCTTCCTGATATCACACACCACACAAGTATAATAAACCATGTTAATATTTCATACCACTGTGAAATATGCTGGAGTATCAATTCAACATCTGCTGTCTTTAGGGTCTGGGAGTCCCGCAGAGACACTTTCAATTTGTAATTGAGTTCTATGCTGAATTAATCAGCAGTTTATCTTTTTTACTAAAATAATGTCTTCACCACTAACCCAGATTTACATTAACAATTTATGCCAAATTACCTGCTAAGGCAAAACTTACAAGATTCTAAGCTACAATCCAGTAACACTCAGTCTTATATTTCATTTCTTATATTTCTTTAACCTGTGTACAAGAAAAGTGGAAACACGTTCAAGACCTTGCAAAACTCTAACCACAGATGACCTCTTAGATTTGTAACACAGAGCCCCACTTTTGACAGTAAAATTCACGGGGCTTTTCTCCTTTTCCCCTGAAAGCCACCATTCAATAAGTGGTTATGAATCCAATTTTTTAACAAATAGATTCCTAAAATAGAATGAAATCAGTGAATAACAAAGGAATTTCTTTTATTTATATTCCCAAGGAGCATAACATTCCAAATATTGCCTTGGCTTGAGTAACAAAAAAGTTAACCTAGATAAAGGGAGAATTTTTAGTGCCTTACATTATGTACCTGAGACCCCAGTTAGCAAAAGCAATTCAGTTTAATAAAGACAGGGGTTAAGAAGTCCATGCTTTCTTTGATATCGCAATGCAGAATATCCCATTAGCAGTATCTTCCTTTAAATCCACCTGTACAAATGAAAGTCTCCAAACAATGATTCAACACTACCCCTGATTCTAGCTCTTGCCTCCTCTCTGATTTGTCTTTGGTTACAAGGAAGTTACTGAATTTCTGCCACAGGTGCAACAAGCTATATACTTTGCGAAACATTTCTCCTATATGGAGTATTTTCCTCTACCTTTCACAACTATAGGGAATGCAAAAGCAAAAACATTTTGAATGGAACACCTGCTCCAAAGAAACACATCATAAATAATCACCTATCTGCTACATAGTAAAATAATCCCTCCTCTTCAACCTGCTTTGTCAATAGCTGCACAAGGAATCTCTACCACCGTAGAGAATGGCCTCTTTCAATACCACCCCTAGATGACAGCACCAAGTATAACACCTTGCATTTAAGTGGTACCCAGAAACTATCTGCTGATTAATTCCATACTGGTTACATAAGAATATAAAATTAGTGTTTATATAGCAGAGTAGAAGACATGGAAAATTTCTAACAAATATTTGGGGAGAAAAATCAACAAATCAGTAACTAGGCCAACACACTATCAATAATCCTTCACTATTTCTCAAACAATTGGAAACAGAGACCTTTAAAATGTACACAGGGTAACTTCTGTAAGATTTGTTGATTCTTGCATTTTAGAGGTCTGGCCCCAAGAGGAATCCATTACATTCTTCCTCTGCCTCCTCTCATTCAATCTCCTTTTATTTCCTGAGACTAAATGGGAAAAATAAGATATACTTTCTAAAATTTCCTTCAGCCCTTCCCAGAAATATCTCTCATTTTTGACTTCAACTGTTATTAAAGGCAGAATACAATGGCGTGGGTGAAAACAGTAACTCAGCTCTGGAGGTACAGATAAGAGGAAGCCACAGACTTAGAGGAATAGACTCTTAAGTGGTCATTTCTAAGTCAAAGAGGACTAATAAATCAGAGAATCAAATGGAGATAAGTAATTACTTCTGAAATTTTAATCTGTCTAGTAGGAGCAAAAGCCTACTCTTGAATCATCATGTAAAAGACCAAAGTAAACTTCCACTTGTCCTATACGATCCTACAAAAAGCAAAAATCAAGACTCAAGGGAGTAACCTCAACTCAAGAAGTTCCTCTCTGGGCTCAGCGCCTGTAGCTCAGTGGCTAGGGTGCCAGCCACATACTCTGGAGCTGGCAGGTTCAAACCCAGCCCGGGCCTGCCAAACAATAATGACAACTACAACAAAAAAATAGCCAGGCACTGTGGTAGGCACCTATAGTCCCAGCTACTTGGGAGGCTCAGGCAAGAGAATCGCTTAAGCCCAAGAGTTTGAGTTAGCTGTGAGCTGTGACGCCACGGCACTGTACCAAAGGCGACATAGTGAGACTCTGTCTCAAAAAAAAAAAAAAATTGTTATTAAATAATAAGGCATCCAACATTTTTAGAATAGTAGACCTAAAAAAAGGTCAAAATATCTAATGAGATGTCACAAGTCAATCAATAAACTTACAATCTAACAGTAATATTTTAAAAGCTAGGGATCATAACAAACAAAGACCAGCATAAATCCATAAAGGATTTCGCAAGAAAGAACTGGGACTCAAACTCCATATTTTTCCCCCAGACACATAAGATACCTCAACAGATGTAACAACCAAACATAACCTTAAAATCTGAAATCTGGAAAAGTCAGTCAAGTTCAGCTCATTAAGCTTACACCTATTAAAGTGCTAGAAGAAAAACACTTTTAAACACCATCAGCAAAGATAAGAAAATCTTTGTTTATAATAGTTACTGAAGGTCTAATTTTTTTTTGCTTAATTTTGTATTTACTTAAAACTCTGTGTTTGATGCCAACAGCGTTCAAGTTGCACAGGAAGGTGCTTCAGCTAAACACTGATAGTCTTCCTTGATCTCCATTGTCTGCTGTGTGGGTTCCGCCAGCAAACCTCCCAGCGAGTGGTCACCTTCCTATGGAGTCATTAAACCTCTGAATGTCAGCTGGTGGGATTAGCCAGCAGCTTCCACACCTGAGCCCCCGTGGCAGGGACAGAGGCATTTGGATCAAGATCACTAATGAATACAGAATTCATATGCCGCTTGTCAGGGCTCCTGAGCTCAGAGTCGCACAGATGCAACCTCAATAAGACGGAGGACAGAACAATTGTTGACGAAGATTAAAAAGTTTGGCAGTTGGGGAAAAGAGATCACCTCATTATTCAAATATGATAGTCTTGCTTATTTTTTTTATTTTTGCTAAAGTTATTCATGATTTGCCTCAAATGGACAACTGCCATTCGCCAATATTTAAAGACTTCTAGGTCTCATTACTGAAGTTGACGAGGGCAGTACCATCTGCACATCAGCTGTATAGAGAAAACAGCTCTTTTGCAAATAGCATTTGAATGCTTTGGGGAAATAAAACAAAAATCACAGGATATTTGGGATAGAGGACAGTTAAAAGATGAAAAACAAACCTAGAATTCAAAGAGAAGACAAAAGGACCTTCTGCAACCAAATCATTTATTCCTATTTACCAGTATCTCCAATCTCTCTCTGACTTCCTTACACTTTTCTGCGCCTGGTTTCTTCCAATCACTGAGCTCACCAAAGAGCTTTACACACCTCCTCTGACACTTGCTTGGCTTTTTGCCTTTTTCACAAGACCTCCTGAGAGAAAAGGAACAGCCAAGCAGCCATACCTCTTCTCACCTGGAATAAGATGTCTTCCCTACCCTCCTGTCAAAGAATTGCATACTTAATAACAAAGCAAAGCAGCACAGTGGTGGACGTTATCAGCGGGCTCTAAAGGCATACTGACCAGGGTTCACACCCTGGCTCCATCACTGACTAGGTGTGTGACCTGAGGCAAGTCATTTGACCTCCATACACCCCAATTCTCCTCTCTACAAAATGAAGATACAGTACAGTACCAACTGTACTTGAAAAGTACAGGATTTGTTGAAAAGTAAACAAGAAAGGATTTGTTGAAAAGTAAACAAGAAAATGCAGAAAAAGGTGTTAGAGCCTGGCATAACATAAGCACTCAGCAAGCATCAGCTATTATGATACTGTTTTCAATACCTTCCCCCTAGAGGAAAAAGGCAAATACTCTTGCGGCCAACATTACGAGTTAAACAGGCTTCATCTACTGTGCCATGACCACTACGCAGGCTTGTCGCCAACATCCAGCTTTCTGATGGGAAAGGATCCTATCTATACTATGCTCTAAATCACCGGGCCTCTTGCCAGCACAAATAATCACATCAGTCGTTGCTATGTGCTGTTTGTACCCTACTACTGAATGACTGAAAAACAAAGTAGTAGCCATATTTCAGGAGCAATTTTGTGTGAGCTACCACACAAAGTGTTCTACAAACTACACCTGATCCTCACAGCTGCCTGTAATAGGTCTCTGGGTCCCACCTTGTGGGTGAGGCATCCCACCTCGCCCAGGGCCATTCCATAAAGGCAGTAGAAACGGACTCGCAGCCGGATCCTCCAGCTCCCAAGCCCTTCTTTCCATCTGACCATATTGAACCCATGCTCTACGTTTTCCTTTGGGACCATCTATGTGCCAAATTGAACATATTTTTTTTTTTAAATCAAAATAAGGCAGATGTCCCATGCTATCGCTCACCTGCAAAGAACAAATGAATCTGCAACTAAGTGTCTTTCTAATACTGGACTTTAAAAAAAGTTACTTCTAAGATTTGCTGTCAGAACACCATACTGGTATCAAGTCTTTCATGATTTAAAGTGGATCTATAGCTGCCTGCAATGACAGATTAATTCTGTTTCCTTCGTAGTTAGGTGCTTGGCATCAGATCGTGAGGTAACCACAAGCCTTTGGGGCAAGAGCTGCTCACACCTTTAGCAATCTATAAGGGCTTCTCTAAAGGCCAACACATGCCGAGTGATGAAATATGACTCCATAAATCAGAGGGCTGAAGTGGCACTTGGATACGTCACCATCTATCTTCGCAGCTTCTCTCTGAAGGGTATAGGGTAAGAGCTCATCCCTCGGTATTGCAACCAGAGAAAGGACCATCACAGTTCGCACTGACTAAGCATGTGCTACTTGAAACTGAAGACACACTAAGACTAGGGGGGGAAAAAAGATCCTGCTGGTGTTAGCACGCCTCAGGCAGTGGTAGAAGCTTCAGCAACTCATCTTCAAAAGGCAGAGAGCCAGAGCTCTAGAAACCTGCAAAAATTGGCTAAGCCTGCAGTCTTCATTTCTTTCAGTTGAGCATCTTCAAAGTCTAGAATTCTAACTGTAGGGCACAGCAGCTGCCACTGCAGATCTGATCCTCTCAGCTTTTGGCAGCTCTCAACTTGAGATTCTAGCAAAAGAATTTTTCAAGTTGCTATTACTGCCTGTCATGGATTTATAAATATTGTGCACTATCTGCTGTGGCATGGCTCTCATGGGACGCCAGAGCATGCCAAATGCATAACAGAATGAAAAACAGTTTCTATTCTTCAAATAAATGCTAATTTTTTTAACTGTGCTCACACGATGTGTTTGGTGACCAACTTCAATAGTACAGAATATGTATCAGAGAGGAGAAAAGCTGATTGTCTTTTCCAGCAGCATTCAGCTGCTACTTTCATTACGCTTGTTTAATTAGATTCCAGATGCTAATTTGCAAGTCGATACCAGAGGGTGCAGGACAGTTTGCCTTTCAATCATCTCCCTGTGATGTGAGGGTCCTGCCGCACACCACTACCCTTCAGCGGCCCTCACACGATATTCTGACAATTAGTGCAAAGAGGGGACAGTATTGATCTTGACAGACTAAATAATAATCTTCTCCCCATTTTAATGAATTCTAATCTTCAAGTGTTTAAATTTCTCACTGGGCCAAAAGAAAACATTCCTTTTTACAAAGAAATTAGATGGAAGGAAAACTAGCCTAAGTTATCTAATTCATTTCAATTCCCTCCCCACTCTAAAACAAAATCTGTATTTTACTTTATCAATTTTAACTATTTTCACAATACAAACCGGCTGAACTGATACCACATTGCCAGGTACTAAGGTCAAATCCCTACATTTAACTGGAAAATAGGTAGTAAAGGCCACAGTGTTGTCATCACTAGTTTCCCTGTCCAGCTAGTCTGTGGGTAACCACCAGATCAGAAGCAGAATTCTTGTATCAACCTTAAAAATAGGAAAAAAAAAAAATTGGGGGAATGTTCCATGCAATTCATCATCACCAAAAACAAACAAAAAACTCTCTTATAACTGACTGCTGGTCATTTGGTCAATTTAACACATTTCACAGTCCACTATACTGGTAATACTTTGGTACAACGTCTGAATAAAGACCATTGCTGGTAAAAATAAAACATGAGATTTATCACCAGTAAATAATACAATTTTTTATTCCTTCACTTCTATCACAGCTGAGTGCTATGAACATAAAGGTAATCAAAATGTTTCAAAGGAGGGTTAACCTGAGAACTACTAAGTAAAGTGCTTTTGATACCCTTTTATCCACTCATTCAACAAATACTGGCTCAATACCCACCACATTTCAGTTACCATGCTAAGTCTAAGAAAACAGAAATGACGAAACACAGTCCTTGCCCTAGGAGAACTTCCAGGCTAACAGCAAGGGAAAAAACAAAAAAATGAAAAAAGCCCACTCAAGGCATCCTCTGGGCAACAACCAGGTGAGATTTTTTTGAAGATTTTTAAAGTGCCTTTAACTCAACATGGTCAGTTGACAGTTTCTCTGAAACTCTGAACCAAGTCACTGGCACAGATGACTTAAAACAGCAGAGGCCCTTCTTGGGCATTTATGAATCCCAGCCGGGTTTCACCGTTCTGCTCCTTTTGGCCTATAATTTCCCAGAGTATTTGCCCTTTGCCCCACTTCATTTTGCCTGTGTACAAAAGGGGTGTTGGCTTGGTTGACACTTCCCCAATACTGTACATTATATGAGAAGCGTACTATTCATCTTCCCCTGTTAACCTTGAAAAGACATTCAGCACTTTCCAGGTGGGAAGAAGAGAAAGCCCCCTCTCTTTCCCAGGTGGTTTTTGACTCAAATTTTTGCTTTAGCTCAGGGTTTTCCTTTCTCAATTTGACAAACACATACTGAACAACAGGAGCTGAAGAACAGAGATGGTTTCACACTCCTGTCCTCAAGGAGGTCCCTCTCTCATTGCCAAGTAGGGGAGATGCCTCTGAAAACAGCCATAAATAACGGGACAGGGGTGTATAAATAAATGAAGCGGCACCTGAAGGTGCTGCTGGCAGACACCAGCAGAGGGATGGCAAGCAATCACACACCACATTTGAAGAAGAGCAAGCAGGTAAGAGTAGCTGACATGGACCTATGTTCCCCAAAGTTTAACATTAATCCCCTGATGAATATTAACCTATGATGGTAATACATGAACACATTTTTGTTTCTATGAATAGTATGCACCCTTTTCAAGTGTCTTGAAGAAAAAAATATAACCAGCACATCCAACCCAGGATTTCAGTCATAAACTGTATTTAAAAAGTAAGTTCAAATTAAAAAGGTGAACTGCAAGGGCTGTGGGAAGGAGAAGGGAAGTCACCAGAAAGGGGAATCCGGAGGTAAAGGAAAGTGATGGTTACACGGTATTTACAAAACCAAAGCACATCAACTGGACACGTAAGATCTATGCATTTTATTATGTGTAAATTATACCTCAATTTTCAAAAGCGAATATAAGGAAAATTTTCAAAAATAATACAGAACCAGTGGCACCTGGATAGGGCAAAAACCTTAAATGTAGTGTACAAATGACTAGTTCACAACAATACTAGATTAGCCCTGTCCAATAAATTTTCTAGTAGCATCTTAAAAAGTAGAAATAAGTGAAATTAATTTTATTAATATTTTTTAATTAACCAATATACTTAAAACAGTTACCATTTGAACATGTAATCAATATACAAATTGAGACAGTTAAGAAAATCTTTGTACTATGTCTTTGAAACCTGATTTGTTTTCTACTCACAGCCCCCCTCAATTGAGGTACCATGTTTCAAGCATGTGACAGCCATATGCAGTTAGTGACTACGGTACTTGACAGAGCAGCTAGCGACAATGAGAACACATTGAGGGGGGGACTTTTATTCCATAGATACTATAGTCCAGGCCTAGTACTATCCAAGGCAGAGGTTTATAAATTGAAAAGAAAAAAACAGGAAGGGGGGGAGAGGGGAGGGGAGAAGAAGGGAGGGGGAGGGGAGGAGCATAATTCTAGCTACTCAGGAGGCTGAGGTAAGAGAATCCTTGGAGACCAGGGGTCAGAGGTTACAGTGATGAACTATGATGATTCCACCAAGCTCTAACTTGGGCAACAAAGCAAGACTGTATCTCAAAAAAAAAAAAAATTTATTTTTAAATGAGTCTGGTCTAAAAATTAGTGTTTACTAAACAATCCCCAATTTCCGACAGCCTAAAACTGTCCCCTTACAGCAACCCCCCCAGGATGAGAAAGCTAGTAGCACTGCTCTCTTGAGATTCTGTCGAGAAACATCCAGAAGCCCTTCCCATACTAAAAAGAAATAGGCAAGCTTAGTCAACCAACCTGCAGTCTCTAATTAGGCAAGAAAATAAGTTATACAGGACTTTCTGACAGAGAAAGACAAAGTCTCCCTGCAATGAAAGAAAACAAAAAGCTTGGAAATTTTAAACCAAAGTCCTTATTTCCAAGAGTTCTATATGCATATGCAAATGCAAAGCCATATAGAACTGGCCTGAATTCTCCTTCTCAACAAAGTTGTTAAAACACTGTACTCTTCACCTTGCTGGGCAGCCTCAAGACATCCACTGACAAAGCATCACTCAATATTCACCAAAGAAGCAGTGTGACCAGTGTCCCTCGTGGCTTGGTCCTCACAGTAATGTTTTTTTAGTATCTATTAACATCCTTTTAGATTTTTAAAGTATTATCTACTTACAGCTGTTAAACTATTATTTCACTGTTTACTTTTAAACTCATGTAAGTGCTAGAGAAGATATGACCTTCACCTTAAGAAAATGGTTTTCGCCAACTGTCAGTGTGCATAACAGGTTTCAATAACTTAAGTGAATAAAAACCAGTTACGTAAAATTGTACAATTAAATGATCAATCAAAAATGGCAATTTGTTCAGCCTGTTTCAAGGTCTCACATCTAATATAGAACATTAAGTTGAGTTATAGATACAACTGAACTAAGAAACACATTTATCATATCAATATTAAATGCACGGTCTCTAAACGATTTATTTAAATCTAAACTCTAAATAATGTAAAATTATTTTGGTGGGTGTTAAATCACTTAATATACTACATACTTTCAATTTTTTCTTCAATTCTCATTTTTCTTTTTCCTTTTTTTTTTTTTGAGAGTCTTACTATGTCACCCTCGGTAGAGTGCTGTGGCATCACAGCTCACAGCAACCTCAAACTTTTGGGCTTAAGTGATTCTCTTGCCTCAGCCTCCCAAGTAGCTAGGACTACAGGTGCCTGCCACAACACCCGGCTATTTTTCAGTTGCAATTGTCATTGTTGTTTGGCAGACCCGGGCTGGGTTCGAACCCTCTAGCTCCAGTATATATGGCTGGAGCCCTAGCTGCTGAGCTACAGGCGCTGAGCCTCATTTTTCTTAAACATACGGAGGTCCCAATCAACTGGAAATAGACAAAGCTTTCAAGAAAATTTGAAAAGATTAATGTGGTTTAAAGATGGGTTTGGCATTACTGAGGCGATTTTCTAAGCAAAAACCACAGTCCTTCTCCCTGTACCTTTATTAGTTTTAATGGAATCTATGGAATCTTAGAAACTCTATAGTCAGAAGACTGGGAACATTTTTTCTTCTTTTCTTTTTCTTTCTAAGTGACCTAGTATACCTTATTTTTTTTCTATGTATTTAAGAACCCTAAACAGAAAATAATGCTGACATGGGAATAAATTTTCACATTGAGAAATGAGAACAGAATCCTAATCTCATTTATAGTTTTGTATTTGGACCGGTTTGCTATTCTTAATTGGGGCAAGACTCTATCGTTTTCAGTATAAATCACCTATCTAAATGTTATATATTATGCTTTAATTCCTGCGGATGTCCAAGGGAAGAAATCTAGCCCAGTGACTGGGTTACTTATTTGTGCTATCCTCAGGTACCAAGGACACAGCAGTTTTCTGGAGAAAACCTGTGTGTTGATCAGAATCCACAACTGTACATTCTCTGGCTCTCAAAACATTTGGCTCAAACCTAAAGGGCAAAGAATGCTCCAGAGGCCAATGATGCTTGGTGCTCTGATGACAACGAGATGATAGAAGAACAAGTATTTTTAGTGTTATCTTCTCTGAAGATGATTAGGCATAAAGCACTGTCAAAAAGTAATTCCAGGGATATCCTTTGGTACCTAAACAAAACAATACTGTAAAGTCAGAACAGCAGAAACCCTGTATATTAAGAAACAAGGTAAACCACGCATAAACTGCCTACTAATTGTGAAAAGAAACTGATATTAACAAAAAATTAACAACCATCAAAAATATGAGAGCGGATGATGAAAGCTGCCTTCAGGCCATGCGTGCCAGCATGCCGGTTTAGCAGCGCAGACAAAGTACACTGGAGGAATAATGTGGGACCAGGAAGCATCCAAGCATATTCAACACTACTCCAAAGTGACAATGGAAGATCTGTGGATTTATTCCTGGAGATTTTGGGAGGGGTGGGAAGGTCACTTAACAGGAAGCACATCTATCATTAAAGCAGACTAAGTGAAATGTCACTCAGAAGACACCTTCCACCACCAAAGAAAATATAGTAAAAGAATCTCTTATAAACATACGTGAGAGCCTACATACAGTACACTGAAAAGATTCCATCACACATGATCCATCTTCTGCCAGATACAGAACAAACATACAGGGGTTTTTAAAACTGCCTCCATTTTCAGGTCAGGTCTCTGTGACATGCAAAGACATACACAGTTTCTCTATTCTTGAGGAAAACAGAAAAGCCTGTCATTCTGAGATATCATAACAAAGAAAGCCTAGTAAACAAGAAAACATTCCACACTGCTGAAGCATTTACAGCTAAAAAGATTTAGACAGCCCAAAGTCCACAGCAAAAAGCTGAATACTGCTGGGTCCTCAAGCCCAGGGAGGGCACAGCAGGGCCACTACAAAAGGAAGCTTTCCCAAGCAACCGGTCTCCTCAGCAAATACACTGTCTGTGCCAAAGAACATTCCAACTAACAGTGCCTTACAAGCCTTGGAATCAGCAAACAATTGGTAAACATTCAACATAAAACTGGAAAAATATGTGAAAGAGAATAAAACTGCAGGGACTTACATACCTCCATATCTGGCCTAAACTTATCTTCAAACACAGCCATTGCTGCCAAGGAGCCAGAACCTGTAAGAAAAAGATGCACTTTAAATGTATTTTACCAACTCCCAGCTTCTCCATCTCAAGTTTACCTCAGGGCAACAAAAATAGCAAAACACGCCCGGTGTCACATTCAAGTACAGTGTAAATATTAATCCTACTGGGCCACATAAACCAGGTAAAAACAGTGCTTTTCAAAAGCCTGGAGTCACACTTACCACTATCTCGGGTATATCGGGAACTGGCCCTCCTTCTACTACTGACAGGTATAACTGTAAATTATTCACAACAAAATGCTGAAGCATGAAAATGAGGTTATAGAGAATTTGTATTTTTTTTAAAAAGTGAATGCCACATAATTTCATATGCTCTATGCTGTGAGTCTTGTGTTCCACACTGTGCCTTGGCAGGCTGCTGGGTACAGCACTAAATACCAAGCCAGTTAGAATAGGCTGTTTTAATGAGCTGGCCTGGTAGAGTCACCTTGACACACAGGGAAGAAACCATAGCACTAGCAATGGTAATACAACTGTAAGCCGCAGCCACCAGGTTATTCCAGCTACAACTGTAAAACACTTTATTATGTGGCATTTATTTGGAGCTATTATTTTTAGTTTGTACTTTGAAGAATAACAGCTGAGTAGACAAAATGACAAAGAAACAAAAATTTATTATCACAATAGCGAATGGCTGAAAGGTTATGCTGTACAGATATTAACAGATAGCAAATTTATCCCTACGAAACTGGGTGTAGAGGCATTACAGATAAGGAAGAGCTCCCACTGAATGTATGCAAAAGGCAGCTCAGCACTATTAGAAAATTTAAACCTGCTTTGTTCAAAAACCAGAGAATCTTTAGAAAATCATCATCTTGTCTTTACAGGGTCCTGGCAATATTTCAGGATATTCTAGTTTTGGAGAGAGGATGGAGTTGCCCACAATTTTTTACTCCAATTAGAAGATTTTTTTGGCATTTATTACTTTTTAACTTGTTTTGCATAACACTATCTATTTAACTGGGTCACAGAGAAAACCATATTTTCTATTTAAAATGATTTGTGTACATCGCTTGACCACCTCAATGGTTTAGCAAAGGAAACAGGCAGCGATTAAACAGTTTCAAATGAGGTGTCCTGCTGATTTTATCAAGTCTGCTGAATGTATAATGAAAAAGGAGAGGCTGACAGCAACGCTGCATTGAGAGAATACAGACCACCTTATCTGAACCATTTAAGGAGGTCCAATTATAGATCAAATTTAAAGGGTAGAAACAGCAGATTTACAGACACAAATCAATGAACATGGTAATCCCAATGAATATGACAGATACTCCTGTTACGGAATATTGCTGCGGATGAGGATCATTACCCTCACAGCACCGGATACATCACAGCTTACAGCAGTAGGAAGCGTTGAGTGGAGACCAGCATTACAAGCAATGACTATTCATTTAGGCTCTGGGAGCAAAAGGCGACCCCATTTTACCCCTCTCACAACCTTTTTCTCCCTTTAAATTAAAAATAAAAAAAAAAAACCTAAAACAGTGATCTCTAAACATATTAAAAGCCCTTTGGAAAAGAGGCAGAAACTAAACAGATAAAAAACTAGTGTTCTCAGATAAAATTAGCACATATGTAAAAGCAAATTAACGAAAACAAACCTCTGAATTTCAAAGTAAACATGTCCTTGAAGATGTGGAAATAGGGTCAAATTCCACCAACATTCCCTGAGTCACACGGTTACTCTGAGACTCTGAGACTCGGCCAAGGGGAAGTCACTGTAACCTAAGCTGCAGTTCTAAGGCACGGGTGAGAGCCAGTCTTGGACCTACTTAATAGTAAAAGCAAGCCAGTTTTGCCTAGAGAACAAAGGACAGCTGCCATGAAGAAACAAGACAGCTGCAAATGAGGAAACCTCAGAAAGAAATACTTCTAGATACAGGCCTGGCAGGTGGCTCACACCTGTATTCCCAGCACTCTGGGAGAGGTAGGCAGATCGCCTGAGCTCATGGGTTTGAAATCAGCCTGAGCTAGAGAAAGACCCCATCTTTAAAAATAGCTGGGCATTGTGGCCAGCACCTGTAGTCCCAGTTACTCAGGAGGCTGAGGCAAGAGAATTGCTTGAGCCCAAGAGTTTGAAGTTGCTATGAGCTGTGATGCCAAGGCACTCTACCCAGGGCAACAAGGTGAGACTCTGTCTCAAAAAAAAAAAAAAAAAGAAAGAAAGAAAGAAAGAAATACTTGTAGATATAAAACACTCCTACAAAGCACCCAACAACAGGCTTGCTTTTTCCAATAGGGTCCAAGAATACCTCTGTGAAGAGCCCAAGTTAATCCGACCAGAGGTCCAAGATAAACATTTAAAAAGGAGGGGGAAAGGGCAGGTATTTACCTAACAGCTAATAACTCTGGAAAACAGTAATGAAATTTTGTTTGTTTTGAGATGGTCTCACTCTGCCAGCCCAGGCTGGAGTGCAGCGGTGTAATTCGATCTCACTGCAGCCTCCAACTTCTGTGTTCAAGCTATCCTCCTGCCTAAGCCTCCTGGGTGGCTGGACTACAGGTACCACCACATCTGGCTAATTTTTGTATTCCTTGTGAAGATAAGGTCTCACTATGCTGCTAAGGCTGGTCTCAAACTCCTGACCTCAAGTGGTCCTTCCTCCTTGGCTTCCCCCAAAGTGCCAGGATTATAGGCACCAGGTTTATACCCCACCTTTTAATGAATTATAAAGCTTACTTTAACAGCATTTTTCCTTAAAAAGGACCAACTTCTTTGGCAGTTTCACAGTAAATCATTTTACTCTATCATTTCTCCTAGGCACATATATTTCCTTCTGCTCTGCTTTATTCAATACTTTAAGAAATGAAAAATATTTCCTCCCCAATGTTATAATGCTTCCTTTATCAAAAAATTTTTCTGCTTAGAATCAACACTGTATACAAAATTTCTGTAAGTGGAATTAACATATTAAACCCAGAGACTTTTAGAACATAAAGGGTCTATCCACTGTGGGGAGCCTCTCCACATTACCAGAGACTGGTGGTTCATGTTGCTTTCTTAAGACCTGGAAGTATAAGACAGGTAAACATGGAAAGGGCAGAGGGGCTCTTACTACCCTGTATTTCTGGCTTTTTCTTTCACACTTCAACCCTTCCTCCCCCCACACAGACGCATGTACAGTGCTGAGATATTTTCTGAAAAGCAGGAGCTTCCTAAACTGCCTGATACTGCTTCCTATGAAATCACATTTAAGGCTCCACCAACACCACTGTTAGTAATTTCCCAAATGGCCATGCCATTCCAGACCTATCTCACAGCAGTGCATGGCAGTCCCTCTACCTCAAAAGTCCAAAAGAACTCCTAGCCACCCTTCAAACACCAGCTGAGAGATCACTTCCTCCCAGGAGCCTTCCTTGATCAACCCACACTCCTATGAACTTTATCACTTTCATCTCTGCAGCCTGTCCATCCTTTCATATCTGAATCCCCCATTCTCAGCTGTCTCTGGCACATAGCGAGCAATAAGAAAGTATTTGTTGAATTAAGCTGTGCTGAACTATGAATACAATTGTCCAAATGAAGAGCTAGTGAGACTCTGAGCTGGGACAATAGCAGTAAATGCCGTGAGAAAAGTGTAGAAGAATACTCACTGCCTAATTTTAGTATACTAAGCTGAATATAAGACAAACTCAAATGTAAAGCGAGTTACATTTTTCAAAAAGGATAAAAGCCTTTAAACCCACAAAAATCACATCCTGTTGTATGGCCCAGTCTAGTCCAAACCACGTGCTATCCCAGGAGCTGCCCTCTTGATTTCTGCATTCCATACTAAAGCTTGAAGCTCGCCACCACCTCATCAGTAGTTTCCATGTAGCTGCTCCTTAGCAACCTCCACCAACTCTGCCTTTTCAGCCCACCCATAGTTCCTGAATCGCCAGTGTTGCTTCCAGAACAAAGCTCTTTAAAACAGAAAACTAAGATGCAATTCAGTGACCAGCATTTAGAGAGATGACTGTGTGAGGACTCTACAATGGCTACCTAGTCACTGTGACTTCACCTCCTGCACCTACCCACCCCCCACAAGCTCACTCAGCCACCCACACTACTCAGCACCCCAGATCCCCACCTACCCAGGAGCCAGCATGGAGACACAGGGGTGGGGGAGGGTGCACAGCTCAGCCCTCCCACCAGCAGGCTGTGCCACGCACACCCTGATCCACTGCAGCCACTCAGGTGGGCACCACCTCGCCTCATGCCAGCCAGGTGCTCGTTAAAAGAACTCCTGCAAACGATGCTCTGTGAGGTCCCGGAAAGTAAGCACGCAGCTTACTTCCCAGCTCGGACTGTGGGGGCTGGATTCCCTCAGAGTCCCACTGTGGGTCACCCACATCTGCTGACCCCCTCCCAGAGAAAGGAGTCCCAGCCACCAGTGCCACAAAGGCCACACCTCCAACCAATTCTGAAAATGAAATATCTGTTCTCACAATAGGATCCACTGGCTTATATAAAATTACTAGCTCCTATAAGTAACACAAAATGTAAGCCCTGAAACTCAGACAAATATATGCAACATGCAGAACATTAATAACTAAAAAGAGCTCACAGATAAATAATATCAACACTCCCACAGAGAAAAGAACACAGCAGCTTACAAAAAAGAGAAAAGGCAGAGGCCTATGCACCTTCAGAAACACCGTGCAAGTTCACTAGTGATACAAACTGAAATAAAATGACCATTGTTAGCCTTTTAAATTAGCGAAGATTAATAAGAATAATAGCCAGCACTGAAAGAGATAGGATAAAATGAGTACGCTAACACACCTGGTGAAGCAAAAGTGGATAGAACTTATCTAGTGGGCAATTTAGAGACATCAACTGGAAATCATAAAGCTATACATACCTACCAAATCAGCAATTCTACTGCTATAGCGTTATTATAAAAAAAACAAACGGACAGGTACCCAAGTCATGTTTATAAAAAAATTATTGTTGGGGCGGGGCAGGGAGGAACTTGGGAGATTACGGTCCAACCATCACAAGACAGGTAAAATATTATCGCACCAATCATTAAACACAGCAGAAGTGTAATTTTTTTGGCAGTAGAAAGATGTACATGACATAAGATTTGGTGAGGGGGAAAATCATGCTGCTTGGCGCATTAACAGATGTGCCTATGCAGTACACCTTACACATATCTAGAACAACACAAATTAAAACGTGCCTGTTTCTGGGTGGTGCCTATTTTCTTTTTGTGTTTTTAATTTTGTCTTTAAAAAATCACATATTATTTGTAATGTTTTAAGTTAGAAACTTAGAGAAAAACCCAACATTACGACAGGATGAGAAGAGCAAGCAAAAGACCAAGCCCTTGCTAGCTGGAACAGTGTTCCTGTGTTAACAGCAGTAGCAGGCAGCTTACGCCTTAAATTTGTATACAGGGGCCTGAAGGTCAACCCACACATGATTGAACAGTCCCAAAGAATGGCAGTGACTGGTCATCACAAATACACCATGTCTCTCTTACCACCATCCTGAGGAGGGCCTCCCTAGGGACTGTCTTTGAGGTGAAATTCTCTTCATAATAAAACCCTTTGAGCAAATCAGTGTGGAGCCAGACCCCACTTACCCAGAAGGGTGCTCTGGCAAACGAAGTTTTGAAGAGGCTACAGCAAACACAGGTGTAATCGACACATGTGGTATTTAAGAAAGTTCAAAGCACAGGCTCATCAGTTTTGTTTGCTTCTCAGACCTGGCAGGTAGCAGTTCCATTTTACATAGAGACTGGAGCTCAGTGATAAGACACTTGCCCAGAACATATACCAGTGATTAGCAAATCTGAGATTCTGAAGCCAGATCTTTCTGAATTTAAAGTGTGCGATGTTCTTTCCATTCCACCACATTGCCTCTTAAATAGCAAAGCCAAATGCTTGAAATCAAGATTAGCAAGTAAGGCTGAAGAAGGAGCTATCTTTTCTTAGTTTCCCACCCCAAAAAAGCATGCTTTCAAACTTGCTTTTTCTTCAGATTTCAGAATGATTATCACACATCTGGATATAGTTAATTTGTGTTACCTTGCTTGGAAATTCAAATGAGACTAGAATTCAGTTAAATGTTTTAAATGATTAAACATATGCTATTGCCATTCACTGTTCAGCAATGCCACTCAAGTATCTGTTCTAAGAGGATTTACTTTAAAATAACCTCATTCAAAAACCAAAGCAAATAAACAAAAAACCCAGTGTATTGGTCTCCATTTTCTAAAATCTCTAAAGATGTTCTTGATCTTAGCATATAAGAATTCGCAGTTCACTTTACCTAACTTTCCTAAGAGAACAATCCAACTCAGGATAAAATCTGAAATAAATGAAGAAAATTGTGCAATCTACATATTGCTTTTACTTATTCTACACATTTAAAAACACTTTCAGGCTCAGTGCCTATAGCACAGTGGTTATGGTGCCAGCCACGTACGCCGAAGGTGGCAGGTTCAAACCCGACCCAGGCCAGCTAAACAACAATGACAACTGCAACAACAACAACAACAAAAATAGCTGGGTGTTGTGGCAGGTGCCTGTATTCCCACCTACTTGGGAGGCTGAGGCAAGAGAATTGCTTAAGCACAAGAGTTTGAGGTTGCTGTGAGCTGTGACACCACAGCACTCTACCAAGGGCAACATAGTGAGACTCTGTCTCAAAAAAATATAAATAAATAAATAAAAACACTTTCAATGTCAGGCACATTGTCTCACGCCTATAATCCCCAAACTTTGGAAGGCTGAGGCAAGATTACTTGAGGCCAGGAGTTGAACACCAGCCTGGGCAACACAGAGAGATTTTTTTTCCATCTCCACAAAACATCAGCCAGGTGTGGTGGCATATGCCTGTACCCCAGCTATCAGGGACACTAAGGCAGGAGGAGAATGTGAATCCAAGAGATAAAAGGCTGCAGTGAGCTATAATCACACCACTTTATTCCGGCCTGGGTGACAAAGTGAGATCCTGTCTCTATATAAACATATAAATAAATAAATATTAAAAACACCTGCACTGGCGGTGCCCATAGCTCAGTGGGTTAGGGCACTGGCCACATACATCAAGGCTGACAGATTTGAGCCCAGCCTGGGCCAGCTAAACAACAATGACAACTACAACAAAAAAATAGCTGGGCGTTGTGGTGGGCACCTGTAGTCCCAGCTACTCAGGAGACTGAGACAAGAGATTGCTTAACCCAAGAGTTTAAGGCTGCTGTGAGCTATGATGTCCGGGCACTCTACCTAGGACAACATAGTGAGACTGTCTAAAAAAAAAAAACTTGCATTGACATGGCTTGGGGATAGTGGAATTTTTTTTAGAAAACGTATTATTTTTATGTCAGAGATCACTAAGATAAAAAACAATCTTAGCAATTCTATAATCTATGTAATCAGACAGGCTAAAGAAACAATAGAAGACTGAAATAATTTTCTAAAACCTACTGCTTCTAAGTCAAACACTAGGAAGATCCTGAAAGCCAGCAAGTAGAAATTTACTTTTGCTAGTAAGATCTATGTATGCTCTTTAAGGTCTTAGACCCTGAACTCAAGTACAGGGGTATTTTCCCATCTAACAGACAAGGAAACTAAGGCTCAAATGGTTTCTAATAATTTGCCCATGGCAATATAGTCAAGGGAAGTAGAACAAGATTTAAAACCCAGGTCTTGTTCTTAAGCCCATGCACCTTTCAGAAGGGCAACTCCCCACTCTTTCTCAAAACAAACTACTCCCAGGTGCCGGCTCAGTGGTGGCAGCAGCTTTGGGAACACAAAGATGCACAGGAGGTGGCCCAGTCCTGGCACGCCCTAGCTGTCTGACCCAGGCTCCACGAGGCTGCCAAGCTGCTCCACCAGGCACCACCCCATCAAGCACCAAGTTAGCGCTGCCTCAGAACCTTGGGGCAGGCTGTCTGACACCCTAGCTGCCTTCCAAAGGCACAAAGGGCTGAGGGCAGTCTGCATCTTGCTCAAGGGCGGCTCTGAGGGTTAAATGAGATGCCGCGCGTAAAGCAGAATGCCCGGCACAGAGTAAAAGCTCAAGAAAGCCAGCTACTGTCATCGCTCTACGACCAAGGTCCCCATCCTCCAGCAGCCATTCTAGATAATCATTCTCAACAAGTCCCAGGGTTGGCAGCCCCTAGAAACAGAAGCCTTCGAAATTTCTTTTCTCAAAGTCATGACATTATATGAGGCAGCAGGAAATAGATTTCTACTGCTTTTCCCCAAATCAATTTAACCAGATCTTCTCAGGAAAAAAGCTGTTCCTTCTGCTAAAGAGCAGTCCGTTTTAAGCACCCAAGGACCTGTTTGCCACTATGGCCTGCCAAAGTATAAGATGTATGCAGTGATAAGAGTCACACGTAGAACTTTCTAATCCATCAGTGTCAGCTCTCCCTGACAGAGTGCTTACTCACACTTGCTCATCGTTAGGCAACTGGCCATTCAGCCTGGATAAAATTTGGTGCTTTTCACAGACCTGGGGACTGGGATCATTTTTCACTCCCTTCCTGCCCATAAGGCCTAGTCTTCTGGTATTGGTGCTTGCTCTGGAGGCCAACAATGCCAATGTGTGAAAAGCTGATTTATGAATATAAAACAAGGTTGGTGCCAGGGGACCACGTCCGGCCACTAGAGAGCAGTGCAGCACCTCTCACTGCTCAGTGAAACCGAGACCCAGGCCTTAAATGGTTTAATTGTATGCATGCATTTCATTATAAGTCTTGGCCAAAAGCTTCCAGGCAAGGCAAGCCAAACAATCAGACAATTCTTGCATCGCTTGCTAAAACCCAGATTTGTCCTTTGTCAGCATAAACAGTTTAATGTGATGTTTTCACTCCTGAGTAAGCACTGAGTATTACACTGAAACCCCTCATGAGGGGAAAGAATGCTTTCTTTTCATCAGCAAATGTACCTCAATGTCAAAGTCTATTTGACATTATTCCCAATGAATTAAAACAATTATTCCAATTAATATGCTCAAAAATATTTTTACTCCAAAACAAATTCCTCAAAAAATGGAGTTTCTTATCCAAATGAAATGCAGTCAAAGAGGAGTTAAATTTTACTCTAATAATTTAAAACACCACTTGCAGGGAAGAGGGATTCTTCTTCTAACTGCAATGTCTCATTGACCTCACAGGTTACAAACACTTATTCTTAAGAAAAGACTAACAATCAGGGGCATTTGGGCCTAAAATGTGAAAGGTTCTATTTTATTAGCACATTTTAATGAAATGCTACAAGATATGGAGGAGAGAACACAGGCATCACCTAACCCTATGTTTACAGGATAAGATGGAGGATGAAAATTACCTTAACATATGCCTGTCCTAATCAGAGTGAGGCCTGCCAAGGAGCAGCAGCTCCCACTCGGGGAGAGCACAGGGCACAGCCTCACCCTCCTGCTGCAGGAGCTCAAGGCAGTCCCAGCTGATAGGGCTCTCAAAGGCTTCCCTTACTCTGGTCCACAATGCAAGAGAGCTTCCCAAATTGCATAGTACTCCACTTTGTATGCTTTTTTTTACACTTTTGTGTCCCTCAGAATCCTCAAGGACAAAGGGGTTTTAATAATTTATAAAGTATACCTAGTTTTAATCATAAGTAAAGATTTACCTTATTCATAGAGCTTGTGAGCAAACAGGACTTCCTATTTACTAAGAAAAAAGTACGGCTACATATATTTTCTCATTTTTAATTAATCTGTGGACCAAGATGGTATTATCTCCATTTTATAGATCGAAAAATGGTTAAGTTCAGAGAGGCAAAGGGGCCTACTCAAAGTCACACAGCTAGTAATGGCACAGTGGGAATCCAAACCCAGGTCTAACTATACAGTGAAAAGTCTTCTGATGCATAAAATGACTTTCTACTCAGTCTGACCTGTAAGGAGGTAAAAGACATCGAGCACAAGATTATGAGACTATAAAGGCGTTTTTCTTTAGCAGGGGCAATTCTGGTCTAATTTTAAAGTAAGAGCAGGCAAAGATGAGTTAGTTAACCTCACTTTCTCTAAAGTTTGGTTTAAAGCCAAAAATTTAAAGCTATGAGCATTTCATTTAACTATTCTGAAAAGTATTCTGGCAAGGGCTTTTACTTGACTAAGAATTAAACTCAAATCTGAAGACTTCATGGTAAAATGTAAGAGCAGGAACAAAAAAAAAGGAAAAACAACAACTTATACATTAATTCAATACCTCATTATTTTCTCTATAAGAGACATTTAATTTTGTTTTACAAAGAATCAAGATAAAGTCCAATCTAATTAGAACAGATTAAGAACTGGCAAAGGCTGACTATACTACATTCCCTGTAACAGTATGATGCATTTTAAAGTAAACATTTTCTCATTTCCTGATAGAATGGCACCATCTATTGGCTTAGTACCACCTCTGCAGCAACCAAGAAGCAAGACACATTATTTCAGCTTTCATGGGCTTTAGGATCCCAGTCATTTTATTCCCCACACTCCCTAACAGCATAAATTTTAATTTATAAAATCCATGCGTGCACATTTTAAATCTAAAACACATTTAAATTATATTAATCAAAGCAGGAAAAAATGCTAGAGCAATCTTAGTACACAGAACTACATATAGAAAATGTGTTAGCACTAAAATGATCCCAAAACTGTGCACTGTGCTATGTGCTACATACAAAGATTTTATGGATAGTATCTCTCTTCATCCTCACACATTTCTATGGGACAATTCTAGCTACCATTTTACAGAAGACATCAATGCTCATAGTCAAAAAGCTACATGAATGTTAGATAAAAGATCTGAACCCAATTTGATTCCAAATGCCAGCTTTTTCCACTAAGCCAAAACTGCCTCAAAAAACAGCCAAGAGCAACACATAGTGGCTGGCAAGGTGGGATCACAGATGTAATCTGGGAGGCCATGGAGGGAGGACTGCTTGAGGCCAGATGTTTGAAATCAGCTTGGGCAGCATAGCGAGACCCTGTCTCTAGAAAAAAATATATAAAATTAAAAATTTAGCCAGGTACAGTAGTGCACACCTATAGTCCTGGCTACTTGGGAGGCTGAGGCAGGGGGATCACTTGAGCCCACTTGAGCCCAAGAGTCCGAGGTTGTAGTAAGCTGTGCTCACAATCACAATACCCCGATCTGGGCGACAGAGTGAGACCCTGTCTCTATAAATAAAAAAATAAATAAATAAACAAACAAGTTCCAGAGGTGAGGTGGCACTGGTGAAGCAGAGATAAACTGAAGCCAGGGCTTCCGCCTGTTTAACTAGGATTCTAAGTTATACTCCAGGTGGTTACAGGAAAGCCTGGTCTCGCCAGTCCCGCCTATATGGACAGAGCTCCTGCCAGCACACTTCCTCGCTTGCCCCGCCCTAGCACAGAGAAGAGGGACACAGATGCAACCCAGTCCTGATGAGACACAGGCTTCCGGAGCCCCATGTACACAGTCCACAACACAGCTGCCACTGGCAGAGGAAAAAGAACTTCCAGCAACACTACAGCTAGGAAGTCCGTATGTATGTGCTATGGGAAGCTTTTTATGAAGGCCTGTGGACTAAATACAGCTGCTGCTAAAGCCACGCCTGCCTTAAGAGTTGAAAATGAATATGGAAGAAATATTTGCCATCTTGAGGCACACTAATTTGATCTAGCACAGGGTACCTTTCAAAACCAAGTCATGTGAAGATATGAAAATGTCTATACAAAGGTTGCGTTCAGTGCACAAATACAGAGAAAATGGCAAGACAGAAGTTCCTATCACAGTTCCTAAGTTCCCACTTAATTGTAAGATTCTTTTGCCCACAAGGTGAGATATCCCGTATGCTCTCTTGTCCTGTGTCTTTCTAACTGCTCGCAGGCCCTGTAAACTGGGATTTGTAGGTGCATTCCAATAATTAGGAAACTGCATAACCAGTTTATCTGGAAATTGAATTTTATCTGGATGGTCCTGGCAGTGACCCCAAGCCTTCCCTATTGGTGCATACCAATGTTTATTCCTTGAGTTAGTAGTCCTAAATTGTCCAAGGACCTCATTTCCAGGAATGTCATGCTTGAAATTTTATTCATATTAATTCTCTATGTGGAGAAACAGACAAAAACAAAAATTTTATAGACCCTGCCAACACTGCTACAAGGAACACTGCCAAAGTAATAGCAAAAGATGGTCCCCGAGCTTCTTCTGACACTACTTCAGTTTGCCTAATAAAGAAAAGCTGGCAAGTTCAAAGAATAAGCTAATTAATCTGAGAATTAAAAGAATCCACATTTTGTCTATAAAAAGTATGACTTAAATCCTTTCTCTTTCTTAATAAAGTCAGAGAATCTTGCCCAGCTTTCAACAATCATACTTATCAATCAATAGTAGTCTCTTCCAAATTAGGCTCTTAAAAAAGAAGTAAATGAAACCTAAGGGGTCCTTTTTCTGTTTTGAGAATGGAGCAAATCCCACTTGGCCTAGACCATATGTCACATTCGGGGGGGGCAGAAAAATCAGAGACCAAGGTTCTCACCCCAACTCATGCATTTCCCTGTGTGTCCTTGGCAAAGTAACCTCTCTGAGCCTCAATTTCCTCATCTGTCAGACAGGGATGATAGCACCAACCTCACAGTGTTGCAAAGATTAAATCTGTAAAGCATCTCACAACCATCACTGGTGCTACAGCTGGACAAATGTTGCTGTTATTACGACCAACACTGTGTGCACGTAGATTTTAGGGCAGAAACTGTCCAAAGACCATACCATAAGGAATTTGGTACATCAGTCTTCCAAGTAAACCCTTAGGAAGGCCAGTCCTCACCAGGTTCCTGGACTCAGTGCTCCATGCAGATGGAAAAGATGAGCAAGACTAGACAGGTGTCTTCTATTCAATGTAAATTAGGAGTAGCCTTCAGGCGCCTGGCTAGTCTCCAACATAGGCCCATGGGGAAACAAAATTTACACACCCTTGTCTTATGGGTAATTTGCTCTTACTGTCAAATCACTCAGAAAAAAAAAAGACTAATTGCAAAGTTTTGCTTTTTTTTCATAATTAAAAACTCGTAATTTAATTGAAACATGAGAATTCAGGTAAAATATTCATTCTCTCACTTAACCTACCCTGTTTCCCCGAAAATAAGACATCCTCCGAAAATAAGACCTACTTACAGGAAAGATAAGACGTCCCCTGAAAATAAGACCTAGCGCATCTTTGGGAGCACACCTTATTTTGGGGGAAACAGGGTAACTTATGGAAAGCCTCAATCCCACAGTGAATGTTAATATTCCACGGAGCATTTCCTCTAGAAACCTTCCACACCCAGTTCCTTATCCCGTCCAGGGGGAGGGGGAGGGAAAAGGGGGGGGTGGGGAGAAAACACAGAACAACAACAAAAACTGAAGCCAGATTAGGAAGAAAGAAAGCCCTACACAGCTACTACTACAGGGAACAATGGCTAAAAGAAAGGAAAAGAAAGAAGACGACAAAAGCCCAGGGTGATACAAAACCTTATTTTACATTCTCTGTAAAGGGCTTTTCTTCACAATGGACTTGGATTGGAAAGAAAGAAAAAAACAAAAAGCATGTTGTCTTGGGGAAGGAGAATTATGAATTTTTTTAAAATTTCCTTTGCTACAATAAAGCTATTTCAGTAAACAGTGTTTTTAACATGCAAGACAGAAAATCTACACATAGAGAGCAATCGAACTTTAAAAAACAAACAAATGCCCTTTGGGAATTTGTATAAATATTTTTAGTATTCAGAAGCAAGGCTTAACAGCGTAATGAAATAACATCTATAAGATGATAAAAATCACAGCAGCTGTATTGTACTAGGGCTTGCTTGAGATGGAAGACAAGGTTTTAAATCTCAGCTTTGTCACTTACAGGCTGAGTGATACTAAGTGAGCTGCTAAGTCTCTAAACTTCACATTTCTTGTAAAAAAAAAAAAAAAGCAATTGATAACATCCTTTACATAGAATTCTAATTGAAAATGATGTGACAGCATCCAGCAGACACTAAACACTCCATATATTAACATATGCTTCAAACTTTAAATAATACTAAACTTTAACCAAAAAAAAAAGACTTGTCACATACACACTTTGTACTTTTTCCTACAGCCAGACTGGCGCCACACAAACAGAACACAATCTAAACCAACCTTACTCCACCATGGGAACTGTAAACTTAGTTCACAATGAATGGCAGCTTAGGTTTCTACTAACACCAAGTTTCAGATATTCTTTGGCACAAATAATTTAGAGAATCAGAAAATTATGTTACCATCAAAAACTCACTGAGTCACACAGGACTCAACTAGACCCAGACTCTATTCTGAAACTTCAAAATTTTACCGAGGCAGAAGGAACAACGGCCAGGCAAAGCATAAGTTTGGCCAAGGCTGCAGTCCTAGACTCCTGCTTCACAGCTGGGAGGGACTTGCTAACTCAGCCTGGATGGAGGGCTGGTGGGGTGGGGTGGGGTGGGGTGTGGTGGGGGGGTGACTTCAGGCTGCCCTGGGGTGGGGAGAACACTCCAAGCAGAAAGGGCATTTCTGAAACAAGGCAGCAGTGGGCTGTTCAAGTCTGTTCAGCGGAGGGTAAGGAGCTCTGTTCCACAAAGGCCTGGGGTGCAAGTGGAGGAGAAACAGGAAATGAGACAAGAAAAAGGGCCCTGAGCCCAAGTGGCAAGGGAGGTGGCCCCAGCTGGAGGAGTTACTGAAACTCCTGTAGCCACGAACCAGCAAGGTGAGAGAATGGTGACAGAGACCCAGGATGTGGTCTGGGGTTAGCTGTCTCCTGAGTGCTCTCTGTATTAACAATGGCGATGTCTGCCACCACTAGATCAGTCCACAGCCTCAACATTTCTGACACGGATGCAAGCTCCCTCCCTGCCCAGACCCCTCACACTCAGGCTCCCTACAGCTGTCAGCCTGCTCTTTCTCATAAGCAAATTTAATCCTCTCCCTCCCAGCTTGGAAACACTAGCTGGGAACCTCCGGGACAAAATCAAAACAGCTCGGCCCCTCCCCAGCCTTGTCTCTGCCCCACCCTCTACAAAGTGCATCGCTCTTCCAGCTGCCCCTTCTTTGCTCCTTACATGGACTCCTTCTCCCCACCCCCACCCCCACCCCCACCCTCTACTCCTGCTGCACCCATCTAGCAACCCCTAGCCTTTCGGTTCCCAGACCACTATACTGACCCCTGCACCACAGGGCCTGAAGTCTTTCCCTGGGGTGGGGGTGGGGGGGCACTAATGCCTACTCCTCAGGTCTCTGCTTAAATGTTACTTCTTCCTGCCTCTCACCTACCAGACTGGCAGAAATGCTCTGTGTCAGTGAGATTGTGAGGGAAAGAGTATGAACTAGTGTCAACGTTTTGGAAGACAATTTGGCAATGGCTCTCCAAAGGTTAAAAGCACTGGACGGTGGGCTAGCTGCTGCTTTTTTGGGCTGCCCAGCAGCTGTACTTCCTTCCAATGTCTGGGGACTCCACCAGCATAAGAGTGAGAGGCTGAGCTTCTCTGATCAGAAGCTCCCACCCTTCCCTATGAGGAACTCTCTGGGATGAAAGAAATGACAGGAAGACTCAATTCCAAAGCAGCCAAGGTCCAGCAGCAGCTGTACCAGCAGTGGAGACAGAGGTTCCTGCACTCACCTATAATGGCTTATTCTGAAGCAGAATCCTGACACTGTTCTTGGCCCCAAACCCAGTTTATGCCCTCCCAGGTCTGTTGTAAGCTACCTGCTATCCTTTAAAAAGAAAATTCCCCTTTTCCTTGAATCATCCACTGCTTACAAAAAAGAGTTCTAACCAATATAGGCATATACCCTACTCCAGAAATGCCACTACCAGGAATTTATCTAAATAAAGTATATGTGTATACAAGTAGACCAAGACACGTATGTTGCAAGAATCTGAAAATCCAAATATCCATCAGTAGGAGAATGTGTCAGTGAAGTCATGGTATAAACCATAAACTGCAATTGTATATAGCTCAGTATTACAGAAATCATGCAGAGCTATATATACTGACGGGAAAATTTTTTCAGAATAAGTTAATAGTAAGGGAAGAATATGATGTATATAACCTGACCTTATTTGTGTATTTTGAAAAGGGACAGACAAACCCAAGGTGCACCAAAATATTTTCTGGAAAAAAATACAAACAACTCTTAACAGTGACACAAACACGCACAAAAAAATCTCAAAATAATTTACTCATTGGATGCTCCCGATGTCTTGTTCTTCTTAACCTAGTCTTTCAAACTAGGTAACAAATTAGACTGTGTAAAGTAAGTGGTTTTTAAACCCTGAACTCAAACTAGACTTGGAGGGACAGGAGATCACTGCTGGCCAGGACAAAACACAAGAAGAGACTGCCCGAGTTATTCTACCTTTCCCACTGTTTAAAGGTATCAGAGAGAAATAAAAACAAGATGTTCAGGGAGGTAACAAATACATTTGAATAAAGCAATTCAGAACAATACTAAAATTACCCTAAGTATCTTCATTTTAAAATAATTACAAAGATTCATCTATATGGTACCTGGGGGTAAATCATTCTCCCCAACAAAAAGGGAACATCTGTTGTACAAAAACCTTCTAAGAGGCTAACGAACACAATGGAGTAACAAAGTCTCAAACTGGCAATTTCCAAACTAACTCAAGACAGCAGTTTTCCTAACTGCAGAGCCAAGATACCAAGACAGAAAATCTAAGAGATAAATGACGGCTGGAAAAATACCAGCTACATGTGACATGTTCAAATTGCTAGACCTTTCAAATTTGACCCAGATCATAAGAGAAATGTTAGAACTTGAAAATCCCAATCCTTCTAAAACATAATTTTATCCCCCCCTTTTTTTTAAGTCATTAAAAAAATTCTCTTATTTAGCAGTTAGAGATAAAATACAAATGTAAAAGGCTGATCTGAGAAAAGCAACTACTATTTACTGGCCAGGCATGACAACAGATGCTGTGTATACATTATTTTCAACAACTTGGTGTAGTAGGCATTGTTGCTACCATTTCACAAGTGAGGAAATCAAGGTCAGATAGGAATCGAATGCCCACAATCCCTCAGAGGTGACGAGGTAAGGCAGGACCCTGGTCACTCTAGCTCAGTGGTTCTCAACCTTCCTAATGCCGGGACCCTTTAATACAGTTCCTCATGCTGTGGTGACCCCAACCATAAAATTATTTTCATTGCTACTTCATAACTGTAATTTTGCTACTGTTATGAATCATAATGGAAATATCTGATATGCAGGATGGTCTTAGGCGACTCCTGGGTCGTTCGACCCCCGAAAGGGGTCGCGATCCACAGGTTGAGAACCACTGTTCTAGCTAAAAAAACAAAACAAAAAAACTCTAGTCATGTACCAGGCATGTTTTGAGGTGAGGCCTCCACTCTAGCTGTCCATCACCGAGAGGCTCTTCCACTCAAATCCCACCTTCTCTTTAAAGATCTACCCTGACCTTTCTATTCAATACTGCAACCTGCCTTCCACCCACTGCTGCCCACCATTCCCAGGTCCCCTTATCACATGCAAATGTTTCTAAATTTTTATTTTGAGATCACTGTAAATTCACATACAGATGTAAAAAATAACACACAGAGTTTCCATATACCTTTGACCTAAAGGCAATATCCTGTGTAACCACAGTACAGTATCACCTGAATTACTTTTTTCTCCTAGTTTCACTTCCTAATACAGGTTGAGGATACCTTATGCAAAATTCTTTTTTTTTTTGAGACAGTGTCTTATTATGTCACCCTCGGTCACAGCTCACAGCAACCTCAAACTTTTGGGCTTAAGTGAGTCTCTTTCTCTCAGCCTTGCAAGTAGCTGGGACTACAGGCACCCGCCACAACGCCCAGCTATTTTCTTGTTGTAGCTGTCATTGTTGTTTGGCAGGCCTGGGCTGCATTCAAATCCACCAGCCCTGGTATATGTGGCCAGCACCCTAGCTGCTGAGCTACCGGTGCTGAGCTGCCCTTACGCAAAATTCTTAGGACCAGCCAGGCAGCCAGGATTCTCACACCTGTAATCCCAGCACTCTGAGAGGTCGAGGCAGGTGGATTGCTTGAGCTCAGGAATTTGAGACCAGCCTGAGCAAGAGGGAAACCCCATCTCTACTAAAAATAGAAAAACATTAGCCAAGCGTTGTGGTGGGCACCTGTAGTCCCTGAGGCGAGAGGAATTCTTGAGGGTGCCGTGAGCTATGACACCGTAGGACTTCACCCAGGGCAACCAAGTGAAACTCTATCTCAAAAAAATAAAAAATAAATAAGAAACAACAAAATGCTCAGGACCAAAAGTGTTTCGAGTTTTTGAATTTCAGATTTTCTCAGATTTGTACTCAGACTAGCATTCCTAATCCAAAAATCCAGAATTAGAAATGACCAATGAGCATCAGGTCAGCACCCAAAATGTCTCAGATTTTGGAGTATTTCAGATTAGGGATACTCAATCTGTATATTATAAGTATAGTTTTATAGCTTTTTATTGTCTGTCTACCCCTACTAAAACATAACTCCTCACAGGTAGGAATCTTTCTCTAAATTTTGGATTCACTGCTATACACCAAGGACCTCGAACAGGGACTAGTCCATAGTAGGAACTCAGCAAATTATCCGTTGACTAAATCAAAGCACTGTACTGCACTACCACCTCCAACAGGAATAGACCAGCTCTTCAACAGACCATCTCGGTAAATAAGATTCTGAAACATCAGGGAAACATTACACTCACCCATGGTGACATAAGGCAACTTATCAGTTGATCCGTGAGGATAGATGCTGTAGAGGTGAGGTCCAGTAACATCCACTCCCCCTAACACTAGGGCTGCACCAATGTAACCTTGATACCTGGTGATCAGAGTTTGCATAAGAAAAAAAAAAAAAATGAGTCTACACAGCATCACTGTAACTTAACCAAAAGTTTTTCTTATACCATTTCATTAAGGGATTATTATTTTGATGGGAACAAAAGGAGGAAGGGAACTAATATTAGATAAGCACCTGCTACCAACCAATAAGAATTATAAATTGTGTGAGGCACTCCACATAACTCATCTCAGTCTCACAGCTCCCTTTATCATTCCCATTTTAGAAAAGAGAAAACCAACCAAGAGACAGTAAGTACTCGCTGAGTGTCTCAGAGCCAACTTTGGGTTACTCCAAAGATTATCAGCACCACTTCCATCACACCTCTCTGATCAGCAGATAAACTACCATCAAAGTTGACAATGAGGAATTGCTAAGCTCAAGCTATTCAGTTGCTCAAATTATTAACCTCATCACAGTCTCAACAGGAAAACAGCTTTTCCTTTGAATAAAACTACAAAATTATAATCATTAATTAGAAGTGAACAATGAAATAACCTGATAATCTATAAAAACCACTGCTATCACCCACAGGATAAAGCTACAAGTCATCAAGAACTTTAAAAGGAGCAGATTTCTCACTCCATCCCAACTCGCCTGACTGTACACATACTTACTCTTTTGAACCCTTTTCCCTGGTTGGGTTTCCATTTCTTTCTTCCTTTTCTTTCTTTCCTCCCTATCTTTCTTTTCTTCCTCCCTTCTTTCCTTCCCTTGCTTTCTTTCTTCCCTTCCTCTCTCCCTTTCCCTCCCCCTAACTTCCTTTCTTTCTTCTTTCCGTTTTTGAAGCAAGGTCTTATTCTGTGGCCCAAGCTGGAGTACAGTATCATAGCTCACTGCAACCTCGAAGTCCTAAGCTCAAGCAGCCCTCCTGCCTCAGCCTCTCAAGTAGCCATAACTATAAGCACCTGCCACCACACCCAACTAATTTTTCAGTATTTTGTAGAGACAGGGTCTCACTACTGCTCAGGCTGGTCTCCAACTCAAGCAATCCTCCCTTCCTGTCCTCCCAAAGTGCTAGGATTACTGCCTTGGTCTAGTTTTCCATTTTTATAGACTCCTTTCTCTATATTTTAGTATAGCTACTTGTCTATGGCCTGAGGGTGGGGATTGCAGAGTTAAAGTTCTCTGCTGTGAGCCTGTAGCTCTTTGGGAAGAATAACAAAACCAACATTGGGTTGAATTTGCCACATGATATAATAAACTGATACAAATAAATTAACACAAGAACCAAAGTCATAATTTTAGACTAAGACATGGCTACACATCAGAAAGTGCTTTAGGTAAGTACAACAGTCAAGTCCAATATTTGTTTCCCCGTTCCCTTGATTAACAAACTATTATTTTAGAAAGAATCTTCCGATTGTAAGTGAAAAATTCAATAACAAGAAAGCATTTTAGAAGCACTCTGAAGAGGGAACTGAGCCCCAGAGAGAAGAACTTCATCCAAGGTCACATGAGCTAAGAGCATGGTCAAGACTAGAACACAGGGCCAGAGAGTCACCAGCACCACCACTCTCCCACCAGTGTCTCTCCCAGTATACCATCTGCCATCAAACAGGGTGTTTAAATAAAATAAATTAACACCCGGCGGTACCTGTGGCTCAGTGAGCAGAGCGCCGGCCCCATATATTGAGGGTGGCGGGTTCAAACCCGGCCCCGGCCAAACCGCAACAAAAAAATAGCCGGGCGTTGTGGCAGGCGCCTGTAGTCCCAGCTACTCGGGAGGCTGAGGCAGGAGAATCGCCTAAGCCCAGGAGTTGGAGGTTGCTGTGAGCTGTGTGACGCCACGGCACTCTACCGAGGGCGATAAAGTGAAACTCTGTCTCTACAAAAAAATAAAAATAAAAATAAAATAAATTAACACCCAGCTAGTTCTCTTCCAAGCTAAAATATAATATGATATCTTTAAAAGAATCTAAGATGTCTTGGCAAATTATTGAAATCCTTAAAAATTGATCCAGAAATTCTACTTCCAGGATTGTCTTATAAAGATATATTTAGGCAAATTCACAGAAATGAATGCACAAAGACATTTACTACATCATTGTGATGCTAAAAAAATGGAAACAGACACAGGGAGAAATGGCCTAATAAACTGATACAGCCATGATACACAACAGAACACAACACAATCATTGAAAATCAGGTATGTTTTCTCATGTATTATCAATGGTAGTACAAATTAGTCCAACTTTTCTCAAGGGCAATTTTGCCAATATGTATCAAAATGTAAAATGTGCGTATCTTTGACCCAGCAATTCCACTTCTAGGAATCTATTCTAGAATATAGGCTAAGGAATTAATTAGTCAAGTAACCCAAGGTTCTATATCCAAAGGACTGATGGGATACCAAATAATACCTTAAATACCCTAAACTGGGTAATATAGTTAATCCTTAATAATTGGTTAGACTGTAATACACCCACAGAATAACATATTATGGTAGCAACAAAAATTATGGTATCAATCAACAGCTCTTAAGTATACACACAAGTTTTTGCTAGCTGGGCATGGTGGCTCACACCTGTAATTCTAGCACTTTCCGAGGTCCAGATAAATGGAAGACTTGAGGCTAGGAGTTCAAAACCATCCTCAGCAACATAGTGAGACCTCATGCTGGGTGTGGTGGCTAATGCTGGCAGCCCTAGCTATTCAGGAAGCTGAGACAAGAGGACTGCTTGGGCCACAGAGTTTGAAGCTGCAGTGAGCTATGATGGTATTCCACTGTATTCCAGCCTGGGCAACGAAGCAAGATCCTATCTCAAAAAAGAAAAGAAAAGTTTGTTCCCATTTCAGGAGGGGAACAAGTATTCAGAAGTTCTCTGTGAGCTCAAGAGAACTCTTCTACTAACAGGAACAATACTCATAATGTACTATTATGTGAATATGGTTAGTTATAAAACAATGTACACTGTTTACTGTTCTAGTCTTCTAAATGTATAAATATGAGGATATGTGTATAGTATGAAAGGTATGAAAACAGATCTCAAAAATTTATATGCCCTATAACTATACACAACTACTATGTACCCATAACTAAAAATAAAAAACAATTTACAAATTTACGTTTTATGTGCCTAAGTGGCATTACATCAGGTGCCATTTACCTCCTTCTTTACACATTTCTAGTGTCTCAATTCCTTATAGTGATTACATATTACTTTTATAATAATTTGAAAAAGAGTTTTTTTCATTTTGAAATGCCCTGACATGAAAACTATTCAAGATATACTGTTAGGTGAAAAGATTAGGCTGTATTATAAAATAGCCTGGTTCAGTTTCTATGGTCTATACAACCATTATCCCATCTTTATAAATTGGTTCCACAATTGTATTCAATTTTTCAGAGGGATCTGTGACAGATAAAAGTTTAAGAACCACTGATCAACATAATTTTTGATGATATCATAGTGTATCATTCTGTGGACAGATTATAATTTAAACAACTTTTTAAGCATTAACCGTATTGCCCACTTTAAGGTATTTAAGGTATTAGTGGGTAGTCTATGAACTCTTTGCAACATAGAGCCTTTGGGTACTACAGTGATTCATTCCTTAGCCTAAGTTCTAGAATAAATTCAAAAGTATGCACATTTAACATTTTGATACGTGTTGCCAAAACTGTCCTTGAGAAAGGCTGGACTAACTTGTACTACCACCAATAGTATAAGAGAAAATGTAGCATGATTTTTAACGATTTCATTTCCAAATATGCATTATTAAACTTATTTTAAAAATCTTGAAGGGTTTATAATAATCTATTAGCACCAACTGTTTATGGATGGTAGGAATACAGATAGCACTTTCTTTTTTCTTTTTGTCTTCCATATTTTCTTTTTACCACAAATAGAAGGAAGGGAAGTAACTTAAAAGATAAAAGGGTGGAATTTTATACACCAAATCAAAATAGTGATTGTCCGTGAATGGCAAAAGTTCTGTTCCTTGGGCTTTTCAGTATTTTCCAAATTTTCTACAATGAATGCATATTACTTTTATAAGAAAAAAACACAACTAACATAACAGAGTCTCTATATATGCAACTAACAGTTTCCAGAATACAGACAACATTTCACTAAATTTCTATTAAACTCAACAAGGAAGCTCCATGCCCAAAGGACAAATATTCTTCTATGTCTAGCCATCATACATACAAAATAAAGATACTGCCTAAATATTGTCTATTGGACATTATTTTCTCACTAACTCACATAACAAGAAATGAGTCATTCAGGAAAAAAGTACAGTAATAGCAAGAAGAGTATCTTGTACTCCTTTTCAGACTCCTGAATTTCATAGGTATCTAACTTTGTGTCAGGACGTGTACTAGGCAATCTCACAGCCTTGCTTCTTCATTCCTTTCCTCCTCACAAAAAAAAAAAAAGCCCAGAGAGATCTGTTATGGAGAAAGAAACTGGCTAAGAAAGGTGAGGTAAACCACCCAAAGTCACAGCTGTCTGTGCTGTAGATAAGACTTAAACTAAACCTCTAAAGTCAATTCTCAAACTTTTTCCCCTAATACCACTCTGATTCATTTATGTGTATTCAATTCCACAGCAATGTCAAAGGCCGTAAAGGACTATAACTATCCTGAACTTGTGTTCCTCTCAAAACTGTTTGATACAATCTAACTTTTACAAAATATGCTAAACTAAAAATGACAAATCACTGAAAAAGAGAATTTAGAATTCCTAAAACATTCTAAAGAGATAAAGTGAAACATCTGCTAGATTATTTTGCTAAATGCTTAAAAAAAAAAAAGCTACCAATCTTCAAATATCATATATGTAATACACCACACAAGCCACCAGAGGGAGCTTTACATTTAAAATTAAAATCCACCTGTCTTCAAAATCTCATCAATAGGTAGGTTTTAACAAATTCTACTCATACTGTACTGTACTGGAGAATCTGGTCAGCAATAAGTCTCCTTAAGGTAAGAATTATGTACACAAACGCATGGCAATTACTGACACAAGGGCTCAGCACAGCCAGAGCAGGAACTGGGTAGGCTTCCTGCTAGTACAACCCTAAGCCTTGATCACATCAGTAAAACAGAACTATACTACTGGCCTTGCTACAGGGCTACACCAAACCTCACACATACTACCGAGAACCCAGGGGCCCAGCTACACCTGTAGATGAGGACCTGCAAATTCTCAGTAAGACAAGGGTCATGACAGCAAGAGAGCCAGGCAGAGACTATGACAGACCACATGCTCCCACTTCTAGGTGACATCCATCATTCAGTTCCAGGAGATTTCTGCCATAGGTTATCCACCTTCCTTCTGAATTTTTTCAAAAGAAGCCAGAAATCCCAATTTTTAAAAATACCATATGACCCAAATATATAGGGAGTAGCCTATGAGCCACCAGTTTACAATCTTTACTTTCTATTCAGGCTCCCCTTTAATTTTCACAACAACCCTTAAGGGCAGGTACCATGATGATCATTCTACACAAAAGTAAAAAGGAAAATCTTTGTTAAAGATAAGGCAGGTCATAAAAAAAGAAGCCAGTATTCCAACCCAAGACTAAAGGCCCAGACTATTTCTGCTATAATACACTGCCTCTCTTATAAAGAGCAAATGAAAAAACTGGCTTAGAATTTGAAACTGTCAAGACCTACACAAACAAAAGTAATGATGCAATTATTAAAGGAGAAAAAGAAATGAACTACTAATATGAACTGTCATGGAAATCAGCAGACAGTGAAAGTCAGGTCAAGTCAGGCAAGTTACTAAATCTCTGTTAGCCTCAGTTTGTTCACTTCTAAATAGAAGATCTTAATAGTCCCTATCTCAGAATTAAAAGAATAAGATATCTTGTATAAATCACTTTCGCATAGGGCTTAGTAGAGTAAAAGATAGGCTGATTAAGATTATCATGCCCACTAACAGCCAACTACAAATATCACTTCTCACTTCATTGTTTGTAGAGGAATGGAGAGTACTTTCACAAGATAAAGGTTCCTCCAGCTCTCCCTTTCTTACTACAAGCAACTTACAGAGAAACTTAGCTTCAGGAAATGACTCAACTAGCCATAAGTGATTTATTCACGAACAAAAAACAGACCCCATAAATTCAAATGCATTATCAAAAGCCTCATGAAAGGTGGCTCACGCCTGTAATCCTAGCACTCTGGAACGCCAAGGCGGGTGGACTGCCTGAGCTCAGGAGTTCAAGACCAGCCTGAGCAAGAACAAGACCCCATCTCAAAAAATAGCTGGGTCTTGTGGCAGGTACCTATAGTCCCAACTACTTGGGAGGCTGAGGCAAGAGAATCACTTGAGCCCAAGAGTTTGAGGTGGCTGTGAGCTGTGACACTACAGCACTCTACCAAGGGTGACAAAGTGAAACTGTCTCAAAAAAACCGTAGCTCAGGGAGTAGGCACCTGCCACATATACCAAGGCTGGCAGGTTTGAGCCTGGCCTGGGCCTGCTAAACAACAATGAAAACTGCAACCAAAAAATAGCCAGGCATTGTGGCAGGTGCCTATAGTCCCAGCTGCTCGGGAGGCCGAGGCAAGAGAATTGCTTAAGCCCAAGAGTTTGAGGTTGCTGTGAGCTGTCATGCCACAAGGGTGACATAGTAAGACTATGTCTCAAAAAAAAAAGAAAAAGAAATTAAGATGTCTTTTTAACAATAATTGATTTCTGGAACAAACTGTCTATTTCTGAATGCTTTTACCCAAGCTTTTAGGCTTCCCTTGATTGAAAAATCTAAGATACGAAGAAAAGATACTATAAAAAATCCTCATCCTGGAACCTTACCTGAAAAGCATCTGCTTCAGCATCCGATTGGCCGTCACGACTCTGGGAAGACGGCCAGTAGAGAGGGAGTGGAGCTCCAAGTTGGAAGAAATGAGCTGGGTTGTCATGTCTGTATCTGCAGCCGTCCCAGCACCACAACAACTGAAAAATACAGTTAGAAACTTAACTGAAATTTAATTACCAGAGGACTGAATTAAAGTAGAGCTTTGGGGATAACTTCAATGAAGATCAGGTACACAGAGAGATGTCTTGAGTGTATCTACACTACAATTGCTCTGTTTAACCAATCTTAAATAAACATAAAATTGAATATATATGTCTAAGTATATGCAAATAATATTCTCTATGGACCACTGAGACATCTCAAATCATTAGTTTCTGTGCCCACAACACAGTGTATTTAACTAATCCTACAAATATATCCAAGTTGTACAAACGAGGCTGATGGTAAGAGTCTTGCAAGTCAATACCTGCCAAGTATTTACTACCAAAAACCAGTCATTACACTACACCCCGGAAATAAAGAAAACAGAACACAGTCTTGGTGCTTGCTTCCAAAGCTGAGTGGAGGACACATGAATAGACAAAACTTATAAGACACATTATAATACAAATAGCAGTGCAGGTACCAAATGCCACAGGAAACTATAAGAGCAAGCAACTAATTCTAATTAGTAAGAAAAGGTCTCATATAAGCTGGATTTGAAAGAATAAAAACACTCTACAAGCAGAAAAAAAGGAAAGGGCATTTCTAAGCAGAGAAGCTGCCACAGCAAAGGTGAAATAACTTAGAGATGAGGGAAATGGGAATAGAGACACGAGGGATAGAGGAACAGTTCAGGAATAACAGGAGCATGGGTAGTGGCAATTGAAAAAGAGGCCAAAGGTAAGCTTTTTGTGAGAAGGTATAGGCTTTAAATATCATACAGAATTTTGATTTTATCCTTAAAGCAGTGTGGAAATGTGAAGTCTTTCAAAAATCTTTTAAAGAGGAAAGGGACATTACTTAGATCCAATGTGACAGAAAAATAAACAATGGGATGCAGAAGAAAAGCAAAGAGGTTGATTAAATAATTCCAATTGTCTAGCTGAAAAAAAAATAAAAAGACAGAGAACCTAACTAAAGCCTGAGCAGAAGGAAGAATAATAAAGGATTTAAGAGGCACACAGAAAGCAGAACTGGCTACCAATTAAATTGGAGAATGAAGCAAAGAGAGGACTTGAATATGGCTATGTTTAGTGCATGGAAATGCCATTTAAGAGAGATAGAAAATAGAAGCTGAACAACAGATTTTAGCAAGGAGCATAGTGAATTCAATTTTAGTCCTGTTAAGTTTGAAAATACAGAGCTATTCACACTAATCAATACTTACTAAATATTAGGAGATATGAAATGTATTTTTGAACAGTTCTTGTCAGCAACAACCATCCCTTCAGTTGCCCTTGTATCTGCTCCAAGAACTATGCCATCCTATTAATTTAAAAAAAGGTTTTTTAAAACAATTTTATGTATGTAAACCACAGCTCCCCATTCTAGCTTAAGGAAAGCAATGTTGACCATATCCTTCTCCCCCAATCCCATACCCCTAGCCAAAAACACCTACCAGAAATATTGTGCTATACTTCCAGAATGCAAAAATACACTTCCTAATAAATGATACTGGTTGAATCCTGAGTAGACAGTGAGAATTATCATCCCATTTTCAAATGAGGCTCAGAAATTCATTGAATCCTTAAATCACAGAAGTAATCTGGGAAAAACCTTAATTAAGACCCAGAAATATTTCTGTTAAAATAGCCACCAGTGCAAATTTCTTTTTAAAATGCCTCATTCTTCACCTATAACAATATATTTTCTTTGATCCTTACCACGATAGAAGGCAAGGATTATTATCTACATTTGAAGGACAGGGAAGGTATGGATATGAGAAGGAAAGTGAGCTGCCCCAAATTAAAAGCAGCATAAAAGCTAAACGGTGAGACACACCTACCTAACCTCAAATGTGCTCCCCATTACATCACTCAGCTCCTAAAGTAGTATTTTAAGTAAACTGATCTCCTGTCAAAAACTCTGCAAACTGAGGAAAGAATATAAACTGTTGATAAACGCACAAAACCTCCGTAGAAAAGCCCCTATCGCTCCTAAAAGTCCTTCTCACTATGTCCTCTACAACATTTGCTTTTCCATACCAAGCCAGGATAGAGAAAAGCCGCCAAGTGGTCTTCTGGTTCCAGTTGCCAGTTCAGTCACTGCTGCTCTTAATCTGTCCCCGCTTACCTTATAGACCACCCCAGCGATGGTCGTGCCAGTTTTCCGGGCCTTTGGAAGCTTGTATCCCTTCTTTGCAAAATCCGCTTCTAAGACAGCGTTCCTAAGAGCAAATGACAATAAAATGCTACAGGGCGAAACCACACTGTGCCGAACTGTCCTGAAGAATGCCTAAAATGAAAAACTGCTATTTGTTTTCACGCCCATCTGTTCACTAAGTCCTCCCACCATCAGCAGTATTTTGTCGCGTTTTCCAGCGAAAAGTTTCTGACAAGGGTCGCGATTCGCCTAAGGAGATAAAGATGAACTATGTCAAGGTACGTTAGGAAGGTAGGAAGACACACCCGGCCTCAGGAGAAACCCACGCTTAGGCCTTGATTCCCCTGAGTCACACTGGCCATGGGGTGCAGGCCGCAGGCTCGGCCGTCCTCCCTTTGCACGCAATTCCCAGATCAGGCCTCGGCCCAGCGGCGCTCCCGGCACAGCACTTTCACTCCCGCCCTGAACCCTGCCCGAGGCAGAACCCCACCTGCGGCAGTTATCAAACGTGAAACCTCCAACCGGTGGCTTATACACCGACACAGCCGCCATCTTCCCAAGATAAGCGCTTCCGGGTAGGGGGGGCGGGAGCAAACAAACAAACAAAAAAAAGAACCGAGCACTTCCGGTGCCGCCGGGTATTCGAGCTGAAGGGACGGGGCGAACTCTGCACTCCAGGACTGATCTTAGAGTTCCGGGTTCCTGGAGAGGCCCTGAGATGTTGGGAGTATATCGCCCCAAGTGGCACGGAGGAGAATCTGACGCCCGGAACCGGGAAAGGACTTGTCCAAGGTGGACGCACCAGCGAGCCGGTCTCCCGCTGTTCACACTCGACCTTTCTCTGAGTCAAAGCTGAACAACAGATTTTAGTAAGGAGCATAGTGAGGGGCTTCGGAGACAGATACAACCGAATCCCAGGCACAGCCTCACCACCTCCTGGCATTGAGCAAGTCCCTTCAACTCTCCCAATCTATTTCCTCCGCCAGCAAATGGAGATGTCCTCAAAGGCTGCTGCAAAATGGCCAATAAGCCCCCCAAAAGATGCTCAACATCATTAGATGTTGGGGAAATGCAAATCAAAACTGCAATGAGATACCAGTTCACATCCACTAGAATGGCTATAATCAAAAAGACAGAAAATCACAAGTATTGGTGAGAATGTGGAGAAACTGGAACCCTCATGCATGGCTGGTAGGAATGTAAATGGTGCAGCTGCTTCAGAAAAAAATGTGGCTGTTCCCCTAAGAGTATTTATACTTTTAGTGTATGCCCAAGAGAATTGAAAAAATATATTCACAAAAACCTGTACACAAAGGTGCACAGCAGTATTAATAGCCAAATAATGGAAATAACAACTCAAAGGTCCATCAACTGATGAATGGATAAGTGAAGTGTGGTAGATTCATATGATGGGATATTATTCAGCCATAAAAAGAAATGAAGCGCAGATACATGCTACAAGGAGAAAACTTTGAATCATTGTGCTAAAGGAAAGAGGACAGGCACTAAAGGCATATATTGTATGATTCCATTTATACAAGGTCAGAAAATTAAGCTTGTGAACTCATCCTAGAAAAAGTGCTACATACCTCATTGCTGAATACCGTTATGGTCATCTTCTAAGTGCTCCCCTTGGGTAGCTATGCACTAATAGAAGCAGCTAGTCTGCCCTTCAACGCAATGTGGAACACTTTTTCTGGAATGGCCATCAGAGCTGTCATAGTATGAGGGCTGACAATTCAGTTCACAAACTCATCCTAGGAAAAGTGCTTTTTTCATCTGATGTGTCTTTAACAGATATAAATTAATAGAAACAGAAAGATTAGTGGTTGCTAAGAGTTGGTGGAGAGGAGAGAATGGGGACTGATTGTTTAATGGGTACAGTGTTTTGGGTGGCATGATGAAAATGTTTTGAAATTAGATAGTGATAATGATTGCACAGTTTATGAATATACTAAAAACCATTGAATTGCCCACTGTAAGGTGGCTAAAAAGGTGAGCTTTACATTATATGAATTTTATCTGAATCTTAATAAGGCTATATTAAAAATTTTACATGGAGGGGCAGCGCCTGTGGCTCGGGGAGTGGGGCACCGGTCCCATATGCCGGAGGTGGTGGGTTCAGACCCAGCCCCCGCCAAAAAAAAAAAATTTTTTTTACATAGAAAGCATCTATTCTGGCACACAGCAGCTTTGTATAAATAGCTATTATTATTAATAATACATTTATTTCATCCTGCCAATAATCCTATGAGATAGCTATATAATTCAGCTCATTTTACTGAAGGGATTTAAGGCTAATTGAGGTGAAATAACTTGTTTGAATTTATAAAACAAGTAAATGACAGGCTTAATGACTGTGGAATGAATTAATTTATGCACTCAGCAAATATTTATTGGCACTTACTATGTATCAGACATGGTTCTAGGTACAAATGAATGAATGGATGGATAGCATCCCAAGAACCTAGAAGCAGTGTTTGTCACCCTATCTGCTCAATAAATATTTGTCAAAGGTTGAATTCCCTTTTATTACTTCTTTGGATCTTTTGTGTAAAATATGGAAAATAAATTCATATTCTGAAGTCCTAACCCCCGATTCCTCAGGATCTAATATTATTTGAAGATAGGATCTTTACAGAGGTAATCAAGTTAAAATGAAGTCATTGGCAGGTCCTATTCCAACATGACTGGTGTCCTTTTGGAAACAGACATGCACACAGGGAGACTTCCACATGAAAATAAAAGCAGGGATCAGGGTGATGATTCCACCAGCCAAGGAATACCAAAGGTTCCCAAAAGGGAGGCAGGAATAACAAAGGTTGCCAAAAGGGAAGCAAAAGTTCTGGCACAGATTCTTCCTCATAGCCTTCGGAAGGAAGTAACTCTGCTGACACCTTGTTTTGGACTTCTAGCCTCCAGAACTGTGAGACAAATACATTTCTGTTTCTGTAGCTACCCAATTTGTGGTACTTTGTGATGGCAGCCCCAGGAAACTGATACTTCGCGAGTTTATAGTCCAGAGGAGAGAAGTCTCCAGAAAGACTCAGAGCCCCGTGTACTAAAGACAAGGCAAAGGGGTATCCAGGATTAGGGGGGTGCACAAGCCTAGAACAGTTGAATCTCATCTAGGTGACAAGGCAAGAGGGACAGGCACTTGAGCAAAGGCTTGGGGTATGGAAAAAAACCAAACAGAAACCCTGGGCAGTGTTTTTTAGGAAAAAGTAGTGAGTTTTATGTGGCTCCTGTGAAGGGAAACGGAGCAGCCTACAGCCCCCAGAGGCTGGTGACAGGGCATCTGTGTTCTGCTGCAGGGCCTGCTAGGGAGCTGGAGATTACTTGTGACCTTGGTTTGTTCACGGGCATTTCTCTTCCTCCCTGGGTTTCTTTGGTATGGTTTCCAAGCCCAATGTGAGCTGAGGAGGTGACATTGATTTTTCTTATGACCCCTGAAGGTGGCCCAGCAGAGGCACCCTGGGCCCGGCAGAGGGCGCCAAGAGCCTCCAGGAGCCTGGGCCTGGAGCAATGAGTCAGCCCCAGGCAAGATGCTTCAGCCTGGGCATCTCCAGCCACCGAAAGGGCAGTCCCAGGTCCCCAGCACTCACAGCCCCCTCGTCTCCCTACGCAACATGACCGCTGCCCCCTGGGACTGCAATACTGCCAAGAATGCCCTCCCCTGAGCCTGGACAAAGCACCACTTAATCCCTGGCAGGGCTGGCAAACCCCACTGACCAGTGAAGCCATCACTTTTGCTCTGGATTCAGCTGTGTGACCTCAGGGGAGTCATTAGGCTCAATGTACCCAAATGACGTAGTAATAAGCAACAGTCCCTGAGGACACTCAGCATCCCAGGCTCAAAGCTAACCACTCTGTGTACCGGTCTCATGATCTTTCCCAGAACCTAGACTGTGCTGGACCCTGGGAAAACAGATCACCAAGAGGCAGGCACAGTCCCTAGGGACTAGGCATCATTGTGTCACCTTACAGATGAGGCAGCAGGGGCTTGAGAGGCGAAGTCACTGGCGCAAGCGTCCAGATTCCAACCACACCCCTCCCATCCCCAGACTGAACAAAGTGCCATTTCCCCAACCCTTGACAATTATGGCCCAACTGGAACCCAAGCTCCTGTGTCCCCTGCAGCTTTGCCAGCACGTAAGCAAGGTTTCCTCCTCCAGGACTCCAGTCCAGCTCAGCTACTTAACCAACCACCTGGCCTTGGGCTGGTCTCTTCACCTCTTTGGATCTAGTTCCTCATCTGTAAAATGAGAGAACCTTCTAGTGCTTCCCTTACCTCATGGTCATCGAATAAAAGCATGCATTGTAAACTGTAAAACACTTCCTTCCTTCATTCATTCAGTATTTACTAAGCCCCTCCTTGGTGCCAGGCATTGTGCTAGCTCTGTGCTACATCACAGCCTTGAGGGGGTTGATCTGGGGACTATGCCTCCAGTTCTCTGTGCTAAGTGCCCTAAGTGACACATGCCAGAGCACAGCCAAGGAAAAGGCTTCCAAGTCTGCCTGAGGCAGCAGGTGGGCACCCTGAGGACAAGAGTTAGCACCGAGACCAGGAGACAAGAGGGAGTATCCTACACAGAGCACTCAGCCGTGCTTGGCCACAGCATCACCCTGGTTTGCTAAAGGCCCAGCAAGCAGCAACCACCCATCCCACCCAACCTGCAGGCTTCCCGGGAACCCGGCATGGGACAGGCCCTAGAAGACCCACCCCTGTCCTCTGTCAGGATACACACATCCGAGGGCATGCCCCACAGAAAGACGTGGCCATCTTCCTATCTCAGGAGAAGCAGCCCATGATGCTCCTTGTTGCTATGGCAACTGGGCCCTTGTTTTTCCTTCTTCATAAATAAGTTATAAATAGACAGGGCAAACCTGGGCTTCTTCCTTTGCATGAATTAGAGCAGCTGCTCCAGGCTTCAGGGCCCTGGTGCAGCACCCAGGTGCTGAGCCTCACTGCATGGGCCACAGAAACACAGCTCTGCTAGGAGGGGCACAGCAGGGCTCAGGGCAGGATTGCAAAGTGCAGATTCCCTCCACCTGCTCCAGATTCTCCTGGGGCACTGAGCAGATTCTGGGGCCCATCTGAGACCCCCAGAATCCAAATGACTCATGGACCTGAGTTTGCCCACCTCAGTTGATGGTGAGCCAGAATGAGCATCCCTCCCTCCTCCTATCCAGGGCTGTCACAAGTCACAATGAAATCATGAGAATACCCTCTACTTCCATAGTGCATTTGAACTTACTCCTTTCCCCACCTGGTCTAATCATCATGGTTACCATCTCTTTCCTGAAACCTTTCTATGTACCAGTTAAGCACCTTCCACGCCACAAACCCCACTAGTTCCCCCAAATACCCTCCAGGTTTGCCAGCTCACACGCTCCGAGCTCTCTGCTAGGAAGAGGAGGTATTTAGCCCAAGGTCACACGGCTGGTTAGCGAGGGAACTGGAACCTGAACCCAAGCCTGTCCTGGTCAAAACTCTTGTTCTTAATCTGAGACTCTCCTGCCAGCATCTGATTCCCTTAATAACTCCTGGGGGAGAGAAAAGCAGGTGAGGTCCCCTAAGGTCCCCTAAGTGGGGAAGGAGCAGAAAAGAAACAGACTCAGAAGGACCAGGGACTGGCCCATGGCCTCACAGTGAAGAAGAGTCAAAGCTGAGACTTCGGGCCCTGGAGGGCAGGCTGCAGAAGTGGGGTTTTCTGCCTTTAGAGAGAAAGAGTCAGGGAGACGGGATTACCTGGTAGGTAATGGCAGTCTTCCTGGAGGAGGGAAAGCTGGAAGAGGGTGTTGGATGACTACAGAGAGAAAGGGGGAAGCATTTCCGACAGAAGGAACAGCTTAGAAAAAGTCTGGGGGGTGTGACAGAGCATGGGGGGCTGCAGGGTGGCAGGTAGGTCTGCGTGGCTGTGGGCCAAGGGCAAAGAGGGAGAGCTAGGCAGGCCTCAGTTAAGAAGGGCCTTATAGACAGGCTTAAATGCCTAGGCCTGCCCCAAGGGTATGGGGGAACCACAGAAGGCTTTTGAGCAGAGAAACATGACCTTTCTTGGGAGGATGGGTTGCCCACTTGACAAGCAGATGCACCACCTGAGGACAGGATGAGGCACCAAGGGCTGCTAAACCATGGCTGAGGGGTGCTTTCTCCCCCACACTTGCAAGGTCCACATGTGAACATGCACCCACCCCCACCTCAGTGCACATCCAGCTGCATTATCTTCTATAAGGTTCAAACCTGCCTTGCCTGAGGCAAATGCTTCCCCATTCATTACTTATTCATTCATTCATTTAGATATTCCTTAAATAAAGTCCAATCTTGTGTCTGGCACCCACAGAGACTCTGCCTTCTAGAGAAATGGATACAGAAATAAACAAAGGATCAGAAGGTTCTGATAGGGACTGCCCAGAGCACAGAGAGACTCAAAAGAGAAAAGTCAACTCCCCCAGGGGAGGGAAAGTATCAGCAAATGCTTTAAGGAAAACTGGGATTATAAACAAAACTTTAAAAGATGAGCAGGAGTTGGCTGGCTGGGGTTGCAGGAAGGACAGGATGGGCATTCCAGAAGGAGGGGCCGCCCTGACCCCCAGGTGGAGGCAGGAAACAGCCTGGCATGCTGGAAAGCAGAAAAGGAGAGGAGTGGGAGGCGTGGTCAGCTGGACACAAGGACAGGCCCTAGGCCAGAAGTGTTGGGAGCACCCCCGGGTAGGAGGCAGGGAATAATGCCAGTCACATTGCGATGTGTGAAGATCAACCTGACAGGCAGACAAGGAGAGGCTGGAAGTAGGAGAGCTGGGGAGGAGGCACTACGGCCATGGACCAGGCAGGAGAGGAAGGTGGCCCAGACTAGAGTGGTGGCAGTGGCAACAATGAGAAGGGACAAGCTCTAGAGATAGTACAGGAGATCAGACAGACAGGACCTGGCTGAAGATTGGATGCAATGTGCGGGGCGGGGAAAGAGGAGTCGACATTTTTCTCTGGGTATCTGCTTTGGATGGCTGGAAGGTCCACATAGGTCCCAAAAGTCCCATGGGAGGTCCATGTAGGCCTGGAGCTCAAAAGAGGGATCTGATCTGGGGACAGAGGGGAGGGAGTTCTCTGGCAGCAGTGAGAAGGCTGCACTTGTCCGAAATGTGAAGATGCCATGAGAGAGTGGACAGAGAGAAAAGAGCTGGGGACAGAAGCTGGCGGTGGTCCTGCTCCAGGTAAAGATGGGCAAGAGTGAAGAGAAGGGGACTAGAGAAGAGTGACATCACAGCCACCAAGATCAGAGCTGGAGGTGCAAGGTGAGGACAGAAGTGTGTCCACAGGGAAACTCTCACCTCTCGCACTATGCCAGCAAACAGCAAAGACTTTTTCTCTAATGATAATACTCAGTGTCAATGATGATGTGACGAGAGGAGCACTTTCGCAGTTTGCCAGTAATAAAGTGGTGCAAGCTTTCTGGAAAGCTATAATTCAAGATCCTTGAAAAAGTTCAGAACACTTGATCTCCAAAATTCCCCTTTTTAGGGATCTATCCTCAGACGACTATTGGTGTATAAAGATGTTCATTGTAGTATTATTTATACATATACATTATGTTGGATATTTGTTGGATAATGGATTATATATTGAATGTTAGAAATGATTGTACATTTATAATATCTAGCAATATTACAATAAAATTCAAAATTCTAGAAGCCACTTTAATGTCGAACAATGGGAGAATGGCTAAATAATTTATGATGGAATATATAAGACCATTAAAATTGTGTTTTCAATGCATGCTTAAGATCACATTCAGAAAATTTAATATGGACTCGTATTATTGTCTGATATTCAGTCCACATTCCAATTTCCCCATATTACCTGTATAGTTTTTGTCATCTAGGGTCTAATCAGGGATTCCATTTTGAAGTCAGTGGTCACCACTCATTAGCCTCCTTCAATTTGGAACAATCCCCCAGGGGGGTTTTGTTTGTTTGTTTGGTCTTTCATGAAGGAGCCAGTTCTTTTGAAGAGTGGTCCTCAGTGAGCACTCACCTGATGATCCTGGCTGCTCAGGTGTTTGGCAGGAACATCTTATAATGAGGTTCTGTCCTTCTCAGGACACTGTTATCAGTGGATGCATGATACTGGCTTGTGGCAGTGTGAGGGTGTCAAGTTTCAGCTGCCCCTTGCGTAAGAGGGCATCTCTGCGCTTTCTCCATTGGTCAAGGTACCTTTTTCTCTACATAATTAACAAGTAACTTGGGGATGAGTCTTTGAGCCTAATGTCCCATGGGTGACAGCAGCCACTGATGATTCTTGCCTGGATCAGTTACGGTGATGTTAGTCGTGAGAGGCCACCTTCTGTGAGTCACCACTCCTCAGACGGCACTGCTCTGAGGGGAAGAACTTTCCCTTCTGCCCCCTCTGTCCTTTATTATTTTTTTTTATTTAAGGTTTCTTTTTTATTGCACATATTATGATCTATTCTTGCTTTTAATTATTTTTATCTCCCATTGTAACAAATCTGGCCAGTGGGAGCCCCTTCAAACTGGCTCCCCACGAGTTTGAGTTCTTTGCTTTCTGCACCATGAGATGTCCCCAGTGGTGCAGTGAAGCAATTGCTGGATCCATCCAGCCACGTGGAGTGCAAAAGTGACCACTTGGCTCTGGACCCACCAGGGGACTTGAAAGAGGTCAGTAAGCATGAACTGAAGCAGCAGAGGGTGGATGGACATTCCGAGTGCTTTCTCCAGCAGGGCTGACACCCAGGGCTTTGATGAACAGCCCCACAGCTGGGGGATAAGGCAGCCGCCTTCAACGGCTGTGTAAGCACAGGCCACCAGCCCGCTTGGGCATCCTTGCTTCACGTTTCACTCATTTACTTCTTGCACACAGACAGATATTAATAACAGTACAGGGTAAAGAAAAACTCTGTATTCTTTTCCAGTTTCACTGAGGAAAGAAAAAAGTAGGAAGTGGTGCCCTGATTTTAGGAAGAAAAAATATACGTGCGCCTGCAAGAGTGAGTGTGTCTGTGTGTCCCAGTTCTCCAAGGCTCTGAATCTCCATTCTTTTCTATCTTGGTTTCTTATGATTGAGATATAGTATGCGTGCTTAAAATGCACAGATTTTAAGGATACGGTTAAGTGAGTGTTGACAAATTTAATGAGCACCTGAACCAAGATCTACAACATATCCACCACCACCCACACCCCGGAAAGGGCTCTCATGCTTCTTGTGGTCAATCCCCCATAAAGGCAACCACTTTCTAATGTCTAAAAATTCTGGAAGTTCACACATATGGAATCCTGCAGTGGGCGAACCTCCTTTTTTTTAACTGCCAGATAAAATGGTGGTGGAAAGCCCAGGAGATCTGCTGCTGCTCCAAACTATTTCGGAGGCCTTCCTGGGGAGACAGAAAGAGGCACAGCACTGACCTCCTTCTGTGGATTCTTGCTCCAAATCCCTGCTCCCAGGCTGGTGGCTGAGAAGGGGACCCAGATGGGCTCATTCCCCTACCCAGGTAAAAATCATCTTCCACAGCCCAGAAACCATGGCGTTGAAACCCCACTGGACTTGGCAGGATACTGTCTACCCAGAAGTGAGACTCGGCCACTCTGACTGCGGAGACCCCTGGGGACTGTGGCCCTGCCCTTCTGCCAAGAGGAATGGCAAGCAGCACCAGCAGCCGCCCGTCCTCCTGCGCCTCTGCTGTCAATCTGCCCGCTGCCCTGGGTTGTTTACTGGAAGCCGGCCTCCCTGCAAGGTTTCAAAGCCCTGGCCCTGGGCACGTCTGCGGCAGGAAGCAGGCTGGGCCGTAATTGGCCACGCGGCCATGCTAAGAGGCCCCACCAACCCCGCATCTTCCTCAAGTAGTCGCCTTTGAGTGGCTCCATGCTGACCTTCCAGGCCTGCAGGGACTTCCTGCTGCACGCCAAGCCAGCTCCAGGAACAAATTACTTGTTCCCCAAGAAATCTATTAAAAGGTGATAGCAGTTTGGAGGACAGGTGGCCGGCAGCCCATAGCACAGGAAGCCTAATGTCTTCCATTCCCCAGGGCCACCAGTCAACTCCCGCTGAACTTGCTGGCCCAGAGGGAAGACAGCTAGACTCTAACTTTTGGGGCTGAGGAAAAATGACTGAGAGGCTGCCGTCCTTGAGGCCCAACTATGGCTTCATGAAGGGGGAAGAGACAGGATCTGGTGTCCCCCAGACTCAGTTCCATCTGCCACTTATACTCTGTGCGACCTTGGGCAAGCCACTCAGCCTCTCTGAGCCTTCCAGCCTACAAAGGGGATAAGAAGCCCCACCCCTTAGGTTGGCAGAAAGCAAATGTTCACAGGTGCCAGACACGTAACAGGTGCTCGGGGGGGTTGCTGATCAGAAGCAGACTGTATTTATTTCATGTTCCAGCTGAAAGAGAAGTGAACCCACAGTGACCCACATTTGTGCCCACATCCAGAGCAAGGCTGGGCTGAGCCACAAGGTCACGTGGAGTACAGCTGAAGCTGGAGGAGCTGGGCTGAGGACTGATTTGCTCTGGGTGAGGAACTCTTAGCACCTCCAGCAAGCTCTGGCTGACCAATGCACCACTGGGTGAATGAATGAATGGATAAACTAATGAATGAATGCTCACCTCCTCGGTATTTGTGGTAGGCTGAATAATGATCTCCCCCAAAGATGTCCTCATCCTAATTCCCAGAATGAATAAAGATGTTACCTTACGTAATAAATGGCCTTTGCAGGTGTGATTAAGGTAAGGATGAAATGGGGAGATTTAGCCTGGGTTATCCAGGTAGGCCCCATGTCATCACAAGGAGGAAGCTCAGAGCTGAGGCCTTAGGTGGGATTTGAGAGAGAGGTATCTGCCTTAAGAACAGGTGACATCAAGACCTGGGCCTTATGGTCGTGTAACTTATATCCTCTGGACCCTGTTGGGCCCAAACTGCAAAGTACTATTGTATCATATACTAGAATGCTGCTGTGCCCATGAGATTTGTCTCAGTCTCTCTACGACTCATGGTCAGGTGCTCCCTCTCTCCAGGGGTGTAGAAGGATCCCAGGAGCTGATTTTGTAAAGGTGAGTAGTTCTCTATTACAGAAGTGATGAACTTGCTTCTAAAACTAGGCGTCTGTACTATGACCCTCCTGCTGGGGCCCAGCACACACACCACACCACAACCTTACCTGCCGCAACATTGGATATGCCAGCCAACAAGGCCACGCACAAGGTAGTTCACACCAAAGCCCAGACCTCTTGAGCTCTGACTCGCATTTAAGACAATCTCCCAAGTCACACATTACACGGATTGCAGCAGGGTCGCCAACTGCAGGATATGATGTCTCCAAAAGTCCAAGAGTGCCCAACCTGCAAGCCCACAGGCCACATGCTGATTTTGTAAGGACTTTCTCCGTGGTATCAGATATCATGAAACGTATGCACAAACCTTTTTTTATTAACTAATCAGCTTTTATTAGTGTTTGCGTATTTAACGTGTGGCCCAAGACAACTCTTACTTCTCCAACATGCAGCAGAGGGAAAAAAAAAAGTCAGACACCTTAGACCACTGTACTAAAAAATTTCATCAATGTGAGCAGCCCCTGTGGCTCAGTGGTTAGGGCGCCGGCTCCATATACCGAGGGTGGTGGGTTCGAACCCGGCTCCGGCCAAACTACAACAAAAAATATCCGGGTGTTGTGGCAGGCACCTGTAGTCCCAGCTATCTGGAGGCTGAGGCAAGAGAATCGCCTAAGCCCAGGAGCAGGAGGTTGCTGTGAGTTGTGATGCCACAGCACTCTACCAAGGGTGATAAAGTGAGACTATCTCTTAAAAAAAAAAAAAATTTCATCCATGTGCAGGTCCCTGAATCTCTATAATGTTTTTCCGCCACCCTCTGCCATGGGTGTGCCTGACTACAGCTCGGCTCACGGAGGACTTCCCACCTTTGGCTTGCTGGGTCACATTAGCATGGCATCATCAATGAAGTGGATCAGTAGAGATGTCTGGCCCTGTGACAAAGAACGGAAGAACTGATAGAACTCTGGAGTGAGACTATGAGTGTGCCCCAACTGCCCTTCTCCCATAAATGCTAACTACGTTTGATCCTTTTGACTGAGAGGGACCAAAAAATACACGTTTGTCAAACACAGAGCCTCATATCAAGCCGCAAAGGCTGTGTTCATCTATTCTATATTGGGACTAAAACTTGGCTGAGTTTATGGTAAATGACCATTATCCACCATGGTCCATCTGGCTTTTATGGAGTAAATCAAGTAGCCAGGTGGCAAGGTCTCATATAGTAAATCCTCTCTAACCAGCCCAGCTCCTCCAATACTCTGCTCAGTCACTGTGGGTTGTTGTCATATCTAAGCTTCAAGGAGCCACTCCAACAACACGTTAGGGCTTCCTCAAGATGACCATACCAGGACATCGAATCCCGACTCATAGGTGAGGATGCCGGTACCAGTAAGCTCACCTTGTCCTGCCTCCAATTACAGCCCCCAGTCCAGGGACCTCCAGGTCCCCTCCCACAGGTGTTCATAAAATTCCTCTCCATAGACATTGGCCAGGCCCTGCAACTCTTTCAGGAGGTAAACTGCTCCTTGTGAAAGGCATATCCTCATTCAGGTTGCCCTTAGTTACTACTAGTCTACAGGCAATAAAAGGAGGGGTTCTGGGTGGAATAACGGCCCCCAGAGATATCCAGGTCTGAATGCCTGGAACTGGTGAATGTCACCTCGTATGGCGAAAGAAATGTTACAGATGTGATTAAGAATCCTAAAATGCAGGGGTTATCTGGGTCAGCCCTCAATATAAGCACAACTGTCCAAGAAACTACTAGAATCCCAGAGAGGCAAGAAAATGGATTCCCCACTCACAGCCTCCATGAGAAACCAGCTGTGCCAACACCCTGATAGCCTAGTGAGGCCGGTTTCAGACTGCTGAGCTACTGAACCATGACAGAGAAATTTGTGATGCTTTAAGGTGCCTACTTCGTGGTATTTGTTACATCAGCCATGGGAAATTCATACAGGGGGCAAGTTTGGACTTTGAGAAGGACACACATTTTTCAAGGCATCTACCATGGGTAAGGTCTTTGCAAGCTCTCCAGGTTAAAAAGCAAACGAACAAACAAACAAAAAAAAAAAAACTGCTCTACTTTGCAGGAGGGAAAGGGCTACTTTTGCTGAACCAGAGGGGAAACCTGGGGATAAGGTTTTTAGGTGCATCCATCCAAATATCTGCACCCCCAGGTCCTGAAGTCCTACTTCTTTATCAGGATCCTTATGTCAGCATGGGACACCTATTGAGCCAGATCACTTAAGCTGTGCCACCGTTATAATCAGATCCGGGCCTGACTCCTGATTCCTAAAGAAGTTAGGTTCCCTTTAAACACTGCTGTGAAGAGGTTTTCCGGTTTTCACAGAATGCTCTGCGTTATCAGGCTGAGCCATTCTCTTTCTTCAGGGTTTCAAAGCAATTGACCAGAGCCAATCAACCCCATACTTTGTGTGATTGTCAGTGTCCCCATGGTCAGATACCCTCATACCTCCCTCTCCACCTCCACCTCCCCCTAGTCCATCACAACTGACATTTGACAGTGACAACACCATGTGCAGAAAACCATTGCTGACCCTCTTCACTCTGGCAATGGATTTTTGTTACCATTTGACTAATGGGCAGTCCAAATTCAGAATCCTATTCTTAAAGTCTGTTTTCTAGGAAATGAACCACTTCCTGTATTGTCATAGTTTTAAGTAGAAAATCACATGCAAAAGAATTAAATTGTATCCTAACACTTTGGGAAGCCAAGATGGGTAGATTACTTGATGGGTACATTACAAGATGGGTAGATTACTTGAACTCAGGAGTTCGAGACCAGCCTGAGCAAGAGCAAGACCCTGTCTCTACTAAAAATAGAAAAACTAAGGGGGTGTTGTGGCAGGTGCCTATAGTCCAAGCTACTCTGGAGGCTGAGACAAGAGGATCACTTGAACCCAGGAGTTTGAGGTTGCTATGAGCTCTGAAGCCATGGTACTTCCAACCCCAAATGATGGAGTGAGACTCTGTCTCAGAAAAACAAACAAACAAGGGCAGTGCCTGTGGCTCAGTAGGTAGGGCACCAGTCCCATATACTGGGAGTGGCAGGTTTGAACCCATCCCTGGCCAAACTGCAACAACAACAAAAAATAGCCAGGCGTTGTGGCGGACACCTATAGTCCCAGCTACTCGGGAGGCTGAGGCAAGAGAATCACCTAAGCCCAAGAGTTGGAGGTGGCTGAGAGCTGTGACACCATGGCACTCTACCGAGGGCGACAAAGTGAGACTCTGTCAAAAAAAAAAGCCCCCCCACAAAAGAATTAATAAAAAGCAAGATAACAGAAGAAGTAAGAATGTCTAGAAGAGAATAATGATTATATGATGAATTAAATTCTTGAGATGTATTTCAGATAGAATAACAAACCAAGGTTGAATTGATACATAAAATATGGTGAAATGATTCAAAATAATAAAGGGTTTGCAAAAAATAAAACGATGGAACAAACTGAAAAAAATACATAAATAAACAACATACCATATAAAATCCCAAAATATTTTTCATTCAATTAGTCATCAGTCTTCTCATCAAATATTTCTAGATCTGTCTTCTAAGCACATAAGTTAAACTTCCTAGATCATTTGCAGACAGTGGAACCCAAGAATAGTGAACACAACCAATGTGTGTCACTTCAGGTCTGGAGCATTCAAATGCCAGGACAAGTCTCTTTAGAGCTCTCTTTTAACTTTGGCCACAGTGACTCCCAACAATCTGGATGATGGTTTCTCTATCAGCCTGAGTTCCACAAAGCAGACATTGACGCCACAAGAACAAAACCTCTACTTGATCATGATGGAAATGTAGCATGAGCAAAACAAACAAAACTACAAAACTATTATTTTAAAGCACTGAGATTTAGGAGTTGTTTGTTACTGCAGCACAACTTAATATGTCCTGACTGATACAAGGAAATACACAAAGATTCATGAGGAAAAATACTTTCTGTATATAAAATATTTTTATAAGAAGTCTAAATTACTCTAATTACTCTAGACTTTTATCTCATGACAAATTGAACATTCTAGTATAGAAACAAAATCAAAACCAGTCAACTTAAATTTTTCGGTCATCTTTTAACAGCCATCCCATCCATTATAAATTACTGCAAATGTCATTAACAGTTAAAAGAAATAAATTTTTTAATAGATACATTTGATCCATTTGGAAAATTGCCCATTTCACATGTGATGTAATCATCTGATAATTGATTTTGATCAATTAGAGAAATTGATCAATACTGGTTTTGTTGATGGCTGGACTCAGACACAATGGCCACAGGAACTCTTTCACCTTATTGGTTTGCTTTCTTCTGCTTAACTTTACCCTAAATTATGGAAAAGATGGCCACCCCATTCAGTAGATTCTGTTTCCCAACAATTCTATTAGAAGGCTCAGTGGGCCACTTGGGTCATGCTAGAATGAATCTCTTTGGCCAGGGCCATGGAATACTCTGATTGGATGAGCCTGAGTTATATACCCACGTATAGTATTCAGAATTCTAAAGATGGTTCCCCTATGGTCTCTATTCTTGGTTATTCAACCAAACAATAACCTAGGTACTGCCATGTGATGGTTAATTTTTATGTGTCAACTTGGCTGGGCCACAGTCCCAGATATTTTCTAAATCATTATGTTCCATGTTTCTGTGATGGTATATTTTTGGATGAGATTAACATTTAAATCAGTGGACTTGAAAAAGCACATTACTGCCATATATGGGTGAGCCTCAACTGATCAGTTGAAAGTCTTAATTAAACAAAAGTCTGATCTCCTCTAAGCAAGAAGGAATTTCGCCAGCCTGCTAACTCTGAACTTGAAGTTTAACTCTCCCCTACATCTCCAGCTTACACTATAGATTTTGGATTTACCAAGCCTTAATAACCGCGTGAGCCAATTTCTCAAAATAAATCCTTATTTATCTACCTATCTATCCAGTCATGCATTCATCCAAACACACATCTTGTTGGTTCTGTTTCTCTGGAGAATGCTGACTGATCCATGCTGTGATGGCACTGATTTAAACTTTGCAGTTGTAATTAAGGTTACTAATCAGCTGTCCTTTAAAAAAGATTACCCTGAATTGGGCGGCACCTATGGCTCAGTGAGTAGGGCGCCAGCCCCATATGCCGAGGGTGGTGGGTTCAAACCCAGCCCCGGCCAAACTGCAACAACAAAATAGCCGGGCATTGTGGCGGGTGCCTGTAGTCCCAGCTGATTGGGAGGCTGAGGCAAGAGAATCACGTAAGCCCAAAAGCTGGAGGTTGCTGTGAGCTGTGTGACGCCACCGCACTCTACCCAAGGGCGGTACAGTGAGACTCTGTCTCTCCAAAAAAAAAAGAAAAAAAGATTATCCTGAATTATCCAAGTGGATCCACTGTAATCACATGTGCCCATGTGCCCTTTGAAGAGTGGGGGGGAAAAGAACATTTAAAATCTCTTGAAGCAATTTTTAAATATACACTGTATTAACCTGGTTTCTTGTACCCTCAATGAATCCCCAACAATAAAAAAAAAAAAAGAAGAAAAAAAAGAGTAAGGGAAAAAGCAGGCAAAAAAAAGATGTAGCATAATAGAAAGGCAGCAGAGGAAGGCAAAGAAATATGGCAGAAAGAGAAATTGGATCCTTGCTGGGGAAAGGGGACACACAGAATGCATGAGGAAGAATTGAAGGGCCTCTAGAACAAATACTAGCCCCTGGGTGACAGCCAGCAAGGAGATGGGGACCCTAGTCCCACAACTACGGGAACAGAATCTAGCCTACAGCCTGAATGGGTCTGTAGGTAGATTTACCCCTAGAACCTCCGGAAAGGCACTCAGCCTTGCAAACACCTTGATTTCAGTCTTGTGAAAACCGTTGAACCTGCACTTCCGAATTGTGAGATAACTGATTTGTTTTGTTTTAAGTTGCTAAATTGGTGGTAACTTACTCTGACAGCAATAGAAAACAAATATACCACCCCTGGATGATGGGATGGGGTCAGCCCCTCCCAGCACCACAAGGATGAATCATGGAAGAGGGGCTCCCCTCTAAAAAACCAGGTGCCATTCCAGGAGCAGAAACAGGGTTGGGCAGAATTAACCACACGTCCAGGCCGAAGATGGATTCCTCATTGCCCAGCACCTGACACTTCCAGGCTCTCACCCAAGCAGCAGGCCCCTTCTGCCTTTGCCCACAGCCACGCCCCCTACAAGGTGGCAGCTGTTTCCTGTGCTCCAGGAATCTCTCCAGCTTTCCCACTGCCTTCTCTCCACATTTTAGCTTCTTTAGTTTTCACACCCCTATTCAGGTGTCTGGAAAACTCCCAAGCCTGGCCAGCTCCCTGGGCCTAATGTGGTTCCATGTAAACCCTTAGCAATCATGGCACAGAATCCCTGGAGCTAGTGCAGGACAAAGAGCGGCCATTCAGGTCAGCCAGGCTGCTCCAGGTAGGGCTCCCTACCCTGGCACGTGGCTGGTGTCACATATTCAGTCTTTGTCGTGGTTTTACATGGTGGACAATAGGATTCCCATTTCTCAGAAGAGATTATTGAGGCTTGAAGACAGTAAGTCCTTGCCTGAGGTCAGCACATTCTTCTTGTTACAAGTGACATGAACCCCATCCAACCCAGCTGAAGAAAAAGAGGCAGCGGAGTGTTAACTCATGCAACCTGGAGCTCAGGGAGTGGGGCTGGCTTCAGGCACCCTTCGGGTTTGGGTTCTCAGGGAAGTCCTCATCCCCCTGTCGACTCTCTGCCTCTGCCTCTCTGTCTCTGCCTCTCTGCCTCCCTCCCTCCTTGTGTGTTTCTCCCAAAATCTGAGTTCTCTCCTCTCAGCTTAGCTTTATTCCTTCCCACTGCATGTGGCTATGACAAGAAATCCAGCCTATGGCAAGGAAAGAAAACTTGTTTTATTTGGGCAGCCTTGATGGCTCACACCTATAATCTCAGCTACTGAGGAGACTACTGCGGGAGTATTGCTTGAGGCCAAGAGTTCAAGACCAACTTGGGCAACACAACAAGACCTATCTCTGAAAAGAAACAAGCAAAAAACAAAGTAATATTTCTCAAACTCCCTTGTGACCAGTGATCTGTAAATGGAAGTTTACTGTAGTATTTCTGGGAAGGTTGCCTAAAGGGAGCTGACTCAGCTAGAAGGAGCTTACCTACTTTTTCTCCTTCCCATTACCTAAAACACGAGCAGAATGGCTGGAGCTTTGGCAGCCGTTTTGGGTCAGGAGCGACTAATGCATCAGTGACATAAGCCCTTGACTGGTCACCACTGGGTGTCTTTTACATTAAAAAATAAATCTGTACATGTTCACACCAATTTTATTTGGAGTTTTTGCGTGCAGTCAAACCTACACCATGACACATGGCTACCAGCACCTCCAGCTTCACATCTTTCCAATTCAGAAACCCCAGAGTCAGTACCCCCTGTTCTTTTCACCCCACAACAAGGTATTCAGGGCAGAGCTCTGAATGGAACAGCTTGGGATGTGACTAGAATGGCCAACCAAGGCTCAGGCCCATTTCCAGGGCATTTCACGTTACTTGTTGGTTTGCTTTTGAGGAGAGGCAGCCAGAGTGGAACCACATGAATGATGGGGGAGGAGAATTCCCCAGTGAAGTAGGTGGGCTGGACACATGGGAAGTGATGGATGCCCCTACAGCTAGAACGTGGCCTGACTCACAGGCCAGGCACTCTCCACCCCACTGTGTAGCATGTCGGTCTTCACAGAGGGGCCTCCCTCTCCAACCTCGAGGTGCCGGGACCATGAGGGAGTTCATGGGTCTGGCTTCTCCCAAGAAAGTCCATCTGGAAGCCAAGGGTGTAGGTTCAAGAGCACAACGGTGGAGGGCTTCAAGATCAACTCTGAGGATTTCACAGCCAGCACGTCACTCACTTGTGGAAGATGAGCCACACCTGAGTGAAGTCAAAGCCCCCCTCAGCCCCTCCAGCTGGCTGGCCCTGGGAAAGCTGTTTTCCCACCAAGCTGCCATGCCAGTCCCTTCATTTCTATCTCTACAGCTGTCTTCACTCTCTCCCCCACACCCCCTACAGAATTCTCTCTCCTTCCTCTCACACTGCTTTAGTCTGTTTAGTGTTGCTATTAAAAAAAAAAAAAAAACCTGACACTGGGTCATTTATATATTAAAGAGTTTCTTTTGGTTCATAATTTTGCTGGCTGGGATTCAGTGAGGGCCTCAGACTGCTCCCACTCATGCAGGAGGTGAAAGGAGCCGGCATGTGTAGAGACCACATGGCAAGAGAGGAAGCGAGAACACAGGAGGTACCAGGATCTTTTTAACAACCATCCCTCGTGTGAACTAATAGGGTGGGAACTCACTCATCACCCCAAGGACAGCACCAAGACATTCATGAGGGATCTGCCCCCATGTCCCAAATACCTCCTCTTATGCCCCACCTCCATCACTAAGGATCACATTTTGGTGCAAGGTTTAGAGGAACAAACATCTAAACTACAGCATACACACTACCTACCCATCCTCCAAAAGGTCCACCTCAACAGGGACCCAGCCTGGTGACATGTTCGGCCCTGGGATGTGTTGACACACTCCTTGATGCCAGGACTTTACATCACGGCCTAAGAAACAATTAAGCTTTCAGACTTTCCAAACAATCGGACATGCAGCATTGACAGCCTCCACCATGCCCAGGACCCACCCCTGTGCCACTGAGGCCACTCTGGAGGCAGCTGGGCTGGGGGTCAGAGATGGAGCAGGGGATCAACAGGCCACTAGCCCTGCTGCTGCCTGGACCACATCCCTCCCTTGCAGAAGGAGCACACTGGGATCACAGCACTGTCCTCTGTCCCCAGCTCCAGGCTGCCCAGGATACTTGGCTCTCTTCCAATCATTGCAAATGGTCTCCTGGAGAGATAAGCCCCATGCTCCCTTGGAGACCAAGCCCTGCTAACAACATAGAAACAAATAAACTAAAGAAGGGAGTCTCCTATAATTGGACTGGGGGATCAGAAATGTCTCTGTAACTTAAAAACCAAACTAGGAAGAAACAAAAGCAAAGTAAACGTGAGTCTCCACTTTGCTGCCACACTGTCCCCGCTGCCCCTGGCCCTGGCTTAGTTTCATGCTGCCGCCGTCCACACCAGTGCTCCTAGAAGAACCGGCCTAGTCGGGATTCACATCTGTCCCAGGCGCCAGCACAGGGCCTAGTGGAAGATAGGGGTTCAGTGCATTTGCTGGAAATGAGGGAAGGAGTGAGGGAAAAACATGGAGGGGAGGAAGGGAGGAAGATCCCCACTCCTTGTTAAGCAGACGATGTACCACATCCCATAGGAAATGTGGAGAGGACAACTCGCTCTGCCAGGAGGGGCTGAGGAAGCCCCCAGGGAGACCAAGCTGAGTCTTGAAGCCTGACTAGGAACTGTCAGGAAGCCTGACTAGAATTTCTGGACACCAACTAGGCAGAGAAACAGGAAGGGCAGTTCAGGAGAAAGGCATAGAGGCTCAAGAAAATACATTTGGGCCTTCCTGAAGGCCTGGTAAAGCCCCAGACGAGGGGGTCTAAAAAAGAGTGGGAAAGGAAAGGGGTTTGGGGAACTGGAAAGGTGAGCTGGGCCGGGGCATGGGGGCTTTCTCCTTTTAATTTTGGGGAATACCCAGATGGTGGGTACTAGGCCTCGGAAAAATGAATGACTTGGCCGATTGTTGAACCAGACAGGGAGAAGGGGACCCCGAGTCCAGCCAATGGAGGAACAGAAGCCCCTGGGACCCGTCCCCAGCCTGGGCCCCCAAGCAGCTGCTCCTCTCCCTCCTTCACTCCAGCCTGGATGTTTTTCTCTGCGCTTGATGAAGTTAAAATAAGCCCTCTCTGGGGTGACTCGCGGGCGTTCAAATTGGATTGGCACATGGACGTTGAGCAGTTGGTGGCAGGAGCCGGGGGACCCAGAGAGCAGGTTTTCGCTGGAGGGGACATGAGCTTTATTTCCCTCTTGGTTGCTGACAAGTAAGCAGCTGTCCTTCTCTGATTATTTTTACCTCAAGTCAGTGCTGCTGCTGCTGGGACTCCGCAGCCCGCCAGGGCAGGTGAAGGGCCCCCAGCCTCCCTGGCTCTGCTGCAAGCCATGAGCTCCACCTACCGCCGCCTCCACATAGGACCTAGAAAGCCGCAGCCCAGCTGCCCCAGGTGGGCGCACCATCCAGGACAGAGAGGCCCAGAGCAGCCTTGAAGACTTTTTGAGACAAAAAAGAGGAAGTAAAAAAAATCATAACCAATTCCCCTCTCCTAACACAACAGCTAATTTCATCTTTTGTTTTAGTTCAGATCTTAGTTTGATGAGATTAAACCTATCACTTCGCTGTTAACAATAAAACACTTCCAATTCTGTCGTGTCCTTCTACCCTTGCAAAGCCCAAGAGGTAGTGTCATTAGCTTCATTCGAAAGCTGAGGAAGTGAGACTCACACAGGGGAAGTGGCTGAAATCACACAATAAGACAGTGGGAGAAATGGATTGGAACCGTACTTAGTCAATCTCCAAATAGTGGGCTCTGTCCATTGGATTTTAAGTCTTTGTCCTTGTAGCATCTAGGAATGCATGCTTTCAGCATCAAGTAACAACATTGCTTTAAGTAAATGGGGGGTTCAATCCCAGGTTGGGGGAACAGCTCAGGGACATCTTTCAATCTTCCTGTTCCATTACTTTTGAAAGACTGCTTTTTGACAAACTTGCTGCCTCATGGTTACAGGAAGGCTACTGCAGCTCCAGGCATCTTACCTGCATTCAAAGCAGAAGGAAGATGGGGAGAGAATGATGAAAACTATGACAATCCCTTTCATCAGCAAAGCAAAATAGTTCCCTAAACACCCCTACCAAGAGACTTTGTTTTAAATCTCAGTGGTAACTGGGCTGTCTAAAAATGTAAGGGAGGCTGGAAAGTGAGCATGTGTTGGACAAAGAATTGGAAGGACAAATACTGGCTTTGAACAGTACCTGCTCCAGTCCATCTAAAGTTGTACTTAGTTGCAATTATACCACACATAATTTATGCTTTTTTCTTTACTTGTCATTGCATTATTTTTAAAATTCTCATCTTTTTTTTTTTTTTTTTTTTTTTTGTTTGAGACAGAGCCTCAAGCTGTCACCCTGGGTAGAGTGCTGTGGCATCACAGCTCACAGCAACCTCCAACTCCTGGGCTCAAGCGATTCTCCTGCTTCTGCCTCCCAAGTAGCTGGGACCACAGGAACCCACCACAATGCCCACCTATTCTTTGGTTGCAGCTGTTATTGCTGTTTGACCGGCCCAGGCTGGATTCGAACCAGCCAGCTCAGGTGTACGTGGCTGGCACCTTAGCTGTTTGAGCCACAGGCCCTGAGCCTAAATTCTCATCTTTAATGGCTTAGTATTTTATCAAGTAGATGAGTTATAATGTATTTATTGGACATTTACATAGCTTAAGATTGTTTTCAATAAAACAAAGCATTTGCCACAGAGAAAAATTACTTATGTCAAGGATTTTAACATTTTTTGGTGTACTTGATGTATTACTCTATTGATTTTATAAGAAGGTTGTGCTATTTTACACTATGTAACTGCCTGAGTATACTGATTTCACTACAACTGTGCCATCACAGAGTTTTATGATTTTAAAAAGGTTTTTGTCAAATTAGTATCATAAAATGGTACCTTAAAATTGCTATTGTTTTTATTCTTTTGATTAAAACTGAAGAACATTTTGCCTCATGTATTTTTCACTTTGTATTTGTTTAATTTCATATTTGTATGAGATCAGACAATTAAGGTCATGAACTCATCCTAGAAAAAGTGCTACATACCTCACTGCTGAATATTTCTGGTCATCAGATGGCCAAGGGGAGTACTTTGAAGGTAACCATAGTGATATTCAGCAATGAGGTGTATAGCACTTTTTCTAGGATAAGTTCGCAAACTTGATTGTCCAACCCCATCTGAGTGAAGTATTTGTTCACTTTTTTATATTTGTATTTGTTTACCTTCTAATTTTTGTAGACATGGCCATGCTGACACTGGTATCAACTATGGACATATTACAACTCAACCCTCTCATTTGATTCTACGAGCTCCTAAAAAGAAGGCAGGGTAGGGAATAGGATTCCAAGTCACAGACGAGGGAACTCAACAAGTTCGTGTACCTACTAAAGGGCAGGGCCTCTGACTCCAAGTTCAGTATTCCTCTCTTTTTTTTAAATAACAGCTTTACCGAGGTATAGTTCATATACTAAACAATTCACCCACGGACAGTACACAACTCAATGATTTTCAGTGCATTTGCAGAGTTGTGCAGCCCTTACCACAATCAATTTTAGGACATTTTCATCACCCCAAAAAGAAATCCACAAGCAGGCACTCAATTACGTCAGGTGAAAAAAATAAACTTTTTTTTTTTTTTTAGCATCTCACTCTCACCCTAGGTAGAGTGCTCTGGCATCATAGCTCACAGCAACCTCAGAATCTTGGGCTTGAGCAATCCTCTTACCTCAGCTTCCCGAGGAACTGGGACTACAGGTGCCCACTAGGATGCCCGTCTAATCTTTTCTATTTTTAGTAGAGACAGGGTCTCACTCTTGCTCAGGCTGATATCAAACTCCTGAGCTCAGGCTATCCACCGCCTTGGCCTCCCAGAGTGCTAGGATTACAGGTGAGAGCCACTGTGCCCAGCAGATGAAAATATTTTTAAGCTTTGAGAAAAGAGATGTGTTGAACAGTCTATGTGAGATAGGCTGGGGAAGCTCAAGCTGTGCCACAGACTTGCCATGTGGCCACGGATCCTTTCCCTTTCCTTTTCTGGTTCTTGATTCCTTCCTAATATACACGGCTATTTATTGAGCACCTGCTGCCCAGGCTCCAGGGTGGGTGTGTCACAGGTAAGTCAAAACAAAGAGCATGCACATGACTGATTCAGGCCCCTACTCTGGCTGATGGCAGAAAGGGGCCTGGAACGGGGGATGGCAAGGAGGGGTTCTTACTCCCAGGTCAAGGAGCATTTACCAGCTGCTTCCACCTTTTAACTTCTGGAGCTGCCCCCTGACAGGTAGGGACAGGTAGGGTGGATGGGAGACTCTTCTCTTTTTCTCACTGGCTGAGGAGGGTTCTGCCACGGGTTGGCACTAAAGAGGCATTTCATCATCTGGGGGCCACAGGCAGGCTTGTGTCAGGCTGTGTGTCAGGCTTGGGGGGCCCGCTAAGGCAAGTCCACTTCCCACTGCCCTCCCCCCAGCACATACTCATATACACAACTTAGAGTCACAGACGTCTGTCTGGGTGTGAGTATGTCTGTTGGATTGATCTTTCAGTCCTTCAACAAATGCAAAGTGCTCAATATGTCAAGTTTGATCTGGATGCTGGGGGTTGAGAAACAGGCAGGAAATTTCCCAGCATTTGCAGTAACCTGGGGGGGTTCTGAACCAGTTTAAGGTAGGAGGCAGGAAAAGCATCCTAGAGACCTGAAGGATAAGTAGAAATGAATCAGAAAAGACATGGAGGCAGGCTGCCCCCATCCCATTCCGAAGCAGAAGAAAGAGCATGTGCAAAGGCCCAGAGGTGAGGACAAAAAGATGTTCACTCTGGCTGGAGGGTGAGGGGAGAGGCACAGTGACATGGAAGAGAGGCCAGATATAGATCATGCGAGCCATGAGAAGAAGGGTGGACTTCCTCTTGGAGGCACTAGGGAGCCACAGAAGGATTTTGAGCAGGGGAAGGACAGAATTGGTGGGGAATTTTAGAGAGATCACTTTGCTGCATGGGACAAGGGATGGAGCAGGCAAGAGGGGAAGCCATGTGGATTCTGGGCCCACCCTGGTTACTCAGAGCCCAGGTAGGGGTGTGGGGGAGGGGAATGGAAGAGACTCTATTTTTTCTACAGAGTGGGAGCCAGTCTCACAGAGGAAAATGACATTGACCCCAATACAAATCTCTTCTCAGCGTCTGTGGAAGAAAGAACTGGGTAGAGAGACTTGCTCAAGTCGTATAAAAGTTGGTTGATGGCCAAGCCTGAATTCTGTGGGGACTGCTGTGAGCCCAAAGTGAAAAACTCTCAGCTGCTTTTCCTTCCAAATTTCTGGCCCTGGGCTATGGGAGGTTTGGCCGAGGGGCTAAGGCAGGGCCAGAGCTCAGGAGTGAAGAACAAACTGTCCTTAGGTGCCCCTCGAGGCAGCCCTAGGCCACAGCTGTCCTCACCACTCCCTGTCCCATCTACCCAGACAATGGTCACTACTGGCCATCACTTACCCACAGCCTCCAGGTCTTGTCCACAGAGACAAGGGGCTGCCAGAGCTATTGCTGTAAAGCTGATGGATGGCCCTTTGGTGCCAGCTGGACCATGCCCAGGTTCTGGGGAGGAGAGATTAGACCAGGCCATGGCCCAAATACATCCCAACTGTGTGGGGGCCTCACATCAGGGTTCATGGATTCCCCCTCTTCCCCATGGTCCTTGGCCATCTCCAGGAGTGACTCCTGGTAAATGTGGCCCTTAGAAGGAGGGAGCTGGCTGAGGACCCCAGGGCAGGGCTTTGCCAAAGATGGGAAGGTCATTACCTAGGCTACAGGGAGAGATTTGGGATGGGCCAAGAAGGGTAGGGCAGGGGAGCTGGAAGACACACAAGGAGAATGGCAGAACTTCACCCACCATGCAGAGAAAGAGCAGGCCAGGAGGCTGGCCTACAGCCCATCCCTTCCCAGCCATGAGACCTTAGGCAAGTCCCACCTTCTGTCTGGGCTCAGTTTACACCTCTGTAAAATGGGCTCCCAAGAATCCCTGCCTTGAATGAGAGTGTGGAAGTGAGGAAAGGCCCAGTGCACCAGGCAGGGCCAGGGCTCCACCTCAGGCTTGTCCTTCCTGCCTTCCTCACTGGCTCTGGGAACTGGCTCTGGATAGGGAGTGGGCAGGTCGCAAACACAGAAAAACCAAGTTGTCCCCAGTCCAATCTGCTGGCCCAGTACCCCTCAGAGCTCTGCCCCAGGTAGACACCTCTTACCTCCCAATTTTTAGTCTGAAAGTTCTCAGAACCTTCAGAATAGCACATGGAACACCAGTGTACCATCCACCCTGATTACTCTCCTTCTTAAAAAAATAAAACATCATAAGATGGTAAATTGTATGCTATGTGTATCTTACCACAGTTAAAAAAAATTGAAAAAATATCTAGCGTGTTGCCAATGGGCTATTTGAAAACGTGCAAATTAAGTTTCAACAAAAAAGCTAAGTGGACTGGTGCTGGGCACCGTGTACAAGCTGTGGGCTTGGTGTTCATTATGTCAAAGTCATTCAAGTTTCACAGCAACCCTATGGGTCAAGCATTATCTGTCATTTCCATGTTACAGACAGGTAAACTGAGGCTTAGAGAAGTTCAGTAATGTACCTCCGGTTAGAGTCAACACAAACTAGGATGGATCTGCCTGACCCTAAAGCCTTGGCCCTGGGCTTACTCAAGTCTAACCTCTCTCCCACCAGGAACCCCTGCTGAGGCCAGGAAGGTGTGCCCCCCGTCCCTACTGCATGCTTCCATGGGGAACCTTCGCCTCTGCACCACCAACCCCCCAGCCTCCCTCTACACCCCTGGCCCCAGCTCTGCCCTCTCTCCGTTCCCTACATCATTTATTATTACTTTTTTTTTTTTTGAGACAGAGTCTCGCTCTGTCCGCCCAGCTAGAGTGCAGTGGTGTTTTATCACACTTCACTGCAACCTCAAACTCCTGGGCTCAAACTATTCTCCCACCTCAGCCTCCGGGAGTACTAGGAGCACCCAGCCCCTGTGCTACCTTTTAAATGTCCTGGATGCACATCCAGAGACCAGATTCAAGCCAGAGTCTGCCAATGGCCAACTGCCTAACTTGGGGCCAAAGCCCTCAGTCCTCCTCTGAAAACGGGTGTGGCAGCCCCTCCTCGCAGTAGGTTGAAGGTGAGGGAGATGACGAAGGAAGCCCCCTTCCCCACCAGCCAGGCCTCTGATGGGACCAGGAAGCCCAAGGATTCTTCAGCTTCCATAAGTCTACTCTGGACACGAGTCTCACAACGTAGACCCTCCTGATGGGGTGACTTTACCCGTGTGCTGGGGGGAGATAGTGACAATTGGCGAGTCCCGGGGTCTCAGGCTGGCCCGGCGCCTGACCAGGAGGGTGGGGTAGGTGGCTCCGAGGGGCGGGGACTGGTCCTGCCCGGAGCCTGGGAGCCAAGAGCCCGCCCCTGCTTTCATGTCCCTGCAGACACGTCGCAGACGGTGGACCAGCCACACATGCCAGGCCAGGAAAAGCGGGTGAGGACCCCGGATTGGGAACAGGCGAGGGACCAGCAGAGGAGGTGAGGCCCCTGTCCTAGGCTCATCAGCCCCTCCAAAGGAAGTATGCGCAGTGGGTGCTAAGCTTTCTCTCTCTCTCTCTCTCTCCCTCCCTCCCTCCCTCCCTCCCTCCCTCCCTCCCTCCCTCCCTCCCTCCCTCCCTCTCTCTCTCTCTCTCTCTCTCTCTCTCTCTCTCTCTCTCTCTCGTCAATGAGTGTTTGGTGAGCAAGAAAGGTGGACGCCAAGCGCCTTGGGGGAGCAAATACAGGCAAACATGTACAAGAGAGGGAGGGAGTCAGAATTTACTAAGGCCAAACTCCGTGCCAGCACATGTCGGGCACCCAACCTTAGCCCTGGACCAAGCTCCCACAATTCCCTACCCACTTGGGGATGGGGGTGGGGGTCGGGGGAAGGTGGATGCAGGTGTTGTTTAAAAAAGGGGAAAGTGACCGTAAATTGGTGCTTTCAGAGTCCAAAAAATGAGAACCTCTGAGACTTCAGAGGGCATTTGAAGTCTGGGGCATTTGATTTTCATGCTGTATCCAAAGGAGAGAAAGGTTATGAATCATCAGCGGTGATGGCTCCAGAGTCCCAGGTGGCAGGAAGCTGGTTGGTGAGACAGTGTCTTCCCAGATACATTTTTGTTATGGCCAGGGCTGGAGCAGAGCTCCCTAGGTTGCCAGGAATGAGTGGTTTCCAAGTCATCCAAGATTAGGGTATCCCCTTAATACAGAGCCTGGCTGTGGCAGAGCCACCATCAGTGTTGAGGGGATGAAACGATCATAAACTAACCTTGAAGGAGGTGCTACAGCAATACTGGGAGGCGGCCAGTCTAGACAAAAGGGACAGCATAGTCAAAGGTCTGCAGCCAGGGGAATAGGAGAAAAGGTAACTGCATAGAGGAATGGGGGAACAGGTGAGGCCAGGGAGCTCAGCAGAGGACTGAGGAAGCTGAGTCTTGAGTGGCAAGTGGGGAACCCAAAGAGCACAAGGAAGCTTCTATGGCTCTGAACTTCCCTTCCCCCCTGCAGGGACCCTGAACTCTGCGTCCACCCCTCTCGGGTGGCCAGTGGATTGCTACTGCCTCCCACCTCTCCCCTGCTCACCAGGGCTACAGCATTTCCAGCTCTGGTCCTGAAGGGGCTCCTGGAGACCATCCCTTTGTGCAAGTAAATGTCATCCCTGGTGGGTAGCTGACCCCAGCCAGGGCTCCTAGCCCAGTGGTTGGCTCCACTGGAGTATGGGAACCAAAGAAAGGGCCAGGTGACCTTACAGAAAAGAGGGGTGAGGCTCAGCTACTTTCCTTTGTTTTCTTTTTTTTGTCTTCCTCAGTTCATATTGGCTCACTGCCTGTCACCTGCCAGGGCTGGATCCAGATGGCCCCCTGGGGCTCCTGCATCCTCTACCTTCTGGTACCTTCACTCTGGGAATGCAGTGCAGGGGAGGAGGCCAAGGGGGCTCAAAGCTTGAAGGGCTCCAAGTGGCCACCCCACATGAGGTCACTGCAAGGGTTACACAAGATAACCCTTGACACAGACATGGAATAAAAGAACCCACTAGGTGCTACTCCCTTACATTCACTTAGCAACTAGTTTACTCCTCACAAGGGGGAAACAGGCTCAGGGCAGTGAAGTGATTTGACCAAAATCACACTCTGGGTGGAAGAATCTATGTCTGATAGGAGAGCCTGCTGCTTCCACTGCACCCCCTGGGGCACACTGTAGGTATTTAGTAACTGCATATGTCAGGAGACCTGGCCCAGCCCCCACTTGTCTCCTCTCTCAGATCAGGAGTGTCTCTGGGACTCCGTCCAACTCTCCAGGTGAATCAAAGAACCCTTGGGCTACAGGTGGGTTGCAGGAAACCCCAGGAAAACGCCCCTCCCCCAGCTCAGCCAGCCTATGGTCTAAGGAGTGCGCTGGCCTAGAACACCGAGAGAGGGAGGAATGTCATTTAGTTCAGCTCCCGCCATACCAGGCCAGGAGTTGAAATATTCACTAGTGCCCATCTCATTCCTGCCACTGTACAGATGACAAAACACTGTGCAAGGGGACAGGACTCACCAGGTCATCATGGTCAGGGTTCAGCTGACCAATGACTCCAGGCCCCGTGTCCTTGGCCCTGACCATCCAGAGAAGGGTCAGATACCCACAAAATGCCTCCCACACCATGTCTCCTAACATCCTCCAGCCCCGGTGGCCCCTGGTGAGGTGGTGGAGACTGCAGGTGGGGTGTGCAAGTTCCCTGGACAGTGGCTGAGCTGGTGGCAGGCCCAAGAGTCCTGTGAGCAGCAGTTTGGCCACCTAGCATGGCAGCCTCCCGATGGGGTTCTTGCTGCAAGGCTACGCGACCCGGTCTGGGTGGGCCAAAGAGAGGTTCCTCTGCAGAGACCCCCACAGAGGCGTAAGTGGGGGCCTGGAAACCGGGAGGGTGCAGAGGGTCTGGTGTCTTCAGAGATGGGAATTCAGTGACAATTCTTGAGAATGAGCCCGTAATAAAACCCATTCTATCTCCAGTGTCCCTTGCCGTGGACTAGAACTAGGGGGTTGACTCCTGGGGGAACTTCAGCCCAAATTTATTCCTTCCCGAGGTGAGAATGCACCTCAAAGCCCGGGAGGGGCCCCTCAGCTGCACCAAAGCGCAGATAGAGGCAAGACCGTGGGCGCGGCTGGGGAAACCCAGGACCTGGCCCGGTCCCTGCAGGCACGCGCACCACGGCCACGCTGGTGTTCCGCGAAAGGACTGTGGACAGAGCAGCACGACTGCGGACACCCCTGCCCGCGCTGAGAGCGCTGACCGCCTGCGCGCACGTGCAGTGGGACACCGCCTCGCCCGACACAGCCACGCTGTTCTCTGTTGCTGTGCCCATGCAGGCCAACGCGCTGCAGCTGCGCGCCTTTGTCGGGGGAGGCAGCGCGGTGCGTGCTGCGTTGGTAGTGCGCGGGCACCACGGGCCCTTCCTCGACGCCTTCCGCGCCGACAGCCGCTGGCACCACGTGTGCGCCACTTGGGAGCAGCGTGGCGGGCGCTGGGCACTGTTCGCAGACGGGCGGCGGCGAGCTGGGGCGCGAGGACTGGGCGCCGGCCACTCGCTGCCCCCCGGTGGCATCCTGGTGCTGGGCCAGGATCAGGACTCCCTCGGCGGCGGCTTCTCCGCGCGTGACGCCTTCAGCGGGAATCTCACCGACTTCCACCTGTGGGCTCGGACGCTGAGCCCAGCACAGCTGCACCAGGCACAAGCCTGCGCGCCGCCCCCGGGCGACCTGCTCTTCCGCTGGGACCTGGGAGCCCTGGACGTCACGCCCTCGATGCTGCCCACCGTGCTGGTGCGCTTCCTCTGTCCCGGTATGACCAGCACCCGACCCCGACCCTTCCCTTTTGACTGCTGGGGGGCCCACCCACGGGCTGCCAACCCGGCCCCCAACTCTCGCCACGCCCTCTCCAGGCTGCAATGCCTGAGCCAAGGGCATCGCGGGGTCCGGGCAGCCTGAGTGTCTGGTCTCCCCCACTAGGCGGCCTTGCCCCGCCCTGTGCCCGCTGCAGCACCCACATTACAGGTCTCAAGTCTCCCCCGCGGGTTAAGGGGGGAGTGTGTCACAAGACTGCTGGGGAGCCAGGAAGCAAGACTGACACCTCTCCTCCCCCGGCCAGTGCCCTCAGAGGAGTGCCCCACATGGAACCCAGGTCCTCACACCCAGGGCTCGGAGCTCTGCCTGCAGCCGCGGCCCTTCCTCTGCTGCTACCGCCCAGGTGTGCCCTGGCTGTGCTCCTGCACTCTGCTGACCAGTAGCCTTGGAGGTCAGGGTGGGGGTGTGAGAAGTTGGCAAAGTCTGGGAATTCAGAATCTTCTGGAAACTTCCGGGTCTCCGCAGAGTCTAGACTACAGGGCAGTGGGGCCAGACAGACCTGAAGGTGAATCTCAACCTGTGAGCTTGGGCAAACAATTTTGCCATCCTGTGCCTAGTCTTCCAATCTAGAACACTGTGTGTAAGGCTCCAGACATAGCCTGAAGGTGTTTCTCCTCCCCTGGGCAGCACGTGGTAGGTGGGGTTGTTGCCCAGGGCCCAGCCTGGCTTTCACTCCTTTGCAGAGACCTATTGGCAGCTGCAGGATGCCCGGTCATGGCCTGGCCAGGATGTTATCAGCCGAGTTAATGCCTTGGCCAATGCTACTGTGGTGAGCCCCTCCAGGAGGGCTGGAGATCCTGGGGGCTCTATGGGTCTCCTTGCTGTAGTTCCCTCGTCTGTTAAGGGGACAGCTAATTGATGTGTCTGCAGGAATTCAGGTTGCTCATGGTCCCTATTTTGGAGCCTGTGGGAGCTGGGGGCTTGTGACGTTTGACTAGTGCCCCCCAAGAAGACCCCAGCTGACCCCAGGTGTGGCCCCTGGGGGGAATCCTCTCATTACAGCCAGACTAACAACTCCCCTGCCCACAGCTCCTTCCATATCCCCTCTCTGAAGCCCACGGAATCCTGTCCCTGGCTGAGGCCTCCCGCTTCCTGAGCACCCTGGAGAGAGTCCTGGTGAAGGAGGCGGCTCCACTGGGACCAGCTGCACTGCTGGCTGTTGTGCATTTCCTGAAGAGGGTGACAGCCCTCGGGGCTGGGGAACCAGAGCCCTTGACGGGGCCTTGGGAGCAGCTGGGCCAGGGTGTCATGTCTGTGGCCAGCCTGGTCCTAGAGGAGCAGGTGGCTGGCGCATGGCTGTCCATCAGTGAGGTAAAGCCAGCAGGGCTGGGTGGGGCAGGAGCCTGGGCTCTGGTTCCAACCTTGCCACCAGCTTGTCGTATAGGTGAGTCAGCATCCAACTCTGGGCTCCATCTCTCCATCCATTGAGAGAAGCTCCTCATACAATTGTGCTTGAACAATAGCTTCTGCAGTGAAGCATGATTAAGAACCACCCATCAATAAGGGCCTCCCAACTTGTTTGCCAAAACAGCCCAGATTCTCTAGAGACATGAGAGTGCTATCCAGATAGAGGAGCTGTTGGAAACCTCACTCTAGGCTGTAGGCCTAGGAGTGATCAGCCCAGAAATGGGAGGGAACAAGAGGTCACGGACATTGCCTGCAAATCTCTGGGGCTGAAGGAGCAGTTACTGGTCTCCCTGTGGCTTCAGAGAACAGAACTGGGACCAGGGCATGGAATAGGATGGAGATGGCACAACACAGGAATCTTGTTGTAGAATGGTTCACCTGGACAGGTAGTGAGCTCTGTGTCCTGGGAAATGTGCAAATCCACAGTTGATTAGAGGGATCTGAGATATTGTGATAAACTGAGGGAAGCTTGACTCCGAACCTCAGTTCTCCCTGGAGAATGGGGATTATCACACCTGCCTGGCTAAGGCAATGGAGAATAGTTTATGGATGAAGTGAGTGGATTTGCCCAGCAGAGTAGGTGTCCTGCGAATTCCTGTTCTCTTGCTTTCACTCCTCCCCATGGCTCTGCTTTTGGAATCTCAGTGTTGCACACCTATTTGAGGTCTAGCACCTAGTCACAGTGAAGAAGAGGGAAGCATGGCCCAGCCTTCAGGGTGTGCTCTGGTTGGCAGACAGGCCAGCAGAGCGCTGAAGACCTTTGATATTGCTGGAAGATGGGGTAATTGGGTGATAGGGCTGGAGAGGTCAGAGGAGGCTGGGCAGGCAGGGCTTCCAATGCCAGCCTGAGGACCCACAACTTGATGCTGGAGGCTGTAAGGAGCCACTGAGGTTGTAGAGCGGTGAGGGTCCCTTCTTAGATCATTGGGAATGATTATCCCAGTCGTCAGGGCAGGTGGCAGCAAGGTTGGAATGTGAGAGGGAGCTGACGCACAGCTTCCTCTCAGGTGGTTGGCGGACCTATGGCCCTGGTGGCCATCGTGCAGCGCCTGGCACCCCTGCTGAGCACCATGCTGACCTCAGAGCGGCCCCAAATACACATGCAGTACCACCATGCTGGTGAGCCTGCCACCCACCTACCCTCACATCTTGGCTCAGACCCCTCTCCTGAGCCCTGGACACTGGGAACATTGATACAGACAAGACAACATTCTGTTTCCTGCCTTTGTCCATGCCCAGACCTCCATCCAGAATGCCCTCTTCCTTGATCTCCTAACAAACTCCTATACATTCTTCAGAACCCTGCTGGAGCATGACCCTCCTAGAAAGCCAGTTTTAGTTCTCTCCTGACAGTTTCTTCCTCCTAGGTTATCACAATGTCTTGAACATACATGTTATTGCTTTTGTGCTAATTATGTAATGGGATTGTCTCCCTCCACATGACACTCCCTGAGTGCCAGGGCTGTTTCTCAGTGGTCTCTGTGTCCCAGGATAAGGCCCAAATGCACACTCAGTGTTTGTAGATTGGTTGGGGAACACCTATGGTGAAACTTCTGGGACAAACCTGTGCCCTTCAGGTGCCCCTGATTTCTGGCAGCTGATACTGAAGTTCTGCCTCTCAGGGACCCTTCCTCTCAGTGACCCTCTCCCCTTGACTTGGAGAAGCCATATTTGCCTAGGACAGGTTGCTGAACCTCTCTAAGCAGGAATGGGGGGCTCCTAGACCTGTGGCAGGGAGAAGGGGTACAGACCCTGCCACTCCTGAGGCTGAGCTGCTCACACCTGTTTACTCCCAGGCCTCAAGGTGCAGAGCCTACGCCTGCAGGAGGCCAGCATGGGAGGCTACGTATTCACAATGCCTGGTGGGCATCCAGAGGGGCCCGGCCACATTCACATCCCTGCTGGTGAAGTGAGGCGACTGCTCGCGAAAGGTGGGTGAGGATGACAGGGTGGCCGGGCCCCTGCTGAGGGCCAGGCCAAACCTCTGATCATTGTTAGCTGTGGAACTTTGAGTCACCTCACCTTTCAGTGCCTCAGTTTTCTCATCTGTTAAGATGGACATATCACTACCTGCCCCATGTGTTAAGAGTTTAAATGCACCCCCCGCATAGCAGTGTTCATGTGGTGTCCTCTGCCGAACCCCACACGTTTTCCCTCATAAGCGGGTGGTGAAGAGACCCTCACCCTTCATGCCGTGTAGGAGTGCAGGAGTTGGCAAGGGACAGAGGGATTTGGAGCTGTGAGGTTAAGCATGTGGACTGTGGCTGGTTGGAATTTTGACTCTGGCACTTATGAGCTGTATGAACTTTGGGAAGCCATTTAGCCTCTCTGAGCCTCAGTTTCCAGGAGTGGGGCCCACTAGTGGTGCTTGCTCAGACTCCAGGTGGTGTCTTGGTTCCCCCTTCCACTCAGCTAGGCCTTTCAGGAGTCTACGTGGTGCACAGCTGGTTCACCTCAAGTATATTCCAGAATGCCCTGGGGGGCCCTGGCCTACAGCCCCAGGCCTCTGATAGCTTGGACCAAGCAAGCAAGGTACAGAGGTGAGTGAGCCCCACCTGGTGAGCTGCTGAGGGCCTGTGTCCCCTCCCCAGGGAAGGCCAGAGCAGCCATAGCAGAGGGCAGCTCTGCCCAGCGTAGTCCAGGATCTACTCTCTCCCTCTGCCCCACCCAACATGCACATTCCAGGGCCTGCCAAAAGTATGGTTGGTGCAACGTGGCTCAACTTCTGTCTGGGGTCCTGGCTTCAGTGGTGGGACTAATGGAGGGAATCAAGCTTACCCAGGTTACCAGCAGGTCTCTGAGGCAAGACTAGAACCAGGTGCCCTAATTCCCAGCATCGGACTTACCATGACATTTCTGCGGTCACAGAGGGTGCCACTTCCACCACAAGGGCCTGGAAGAAATGCCCCATCCATGTGTGACTCTTTCTCCCCACAGGTTCCTAAGCACCCAGCTGGGGTCAGCCATCATCTCCTCTGAGGTATGGGATGTCACTGGGGAGGTTAGCACAGCCGTGACCTTTCACCTGCAGCACCAGGCCCAGGTACTGGATGGCCCTTCTGGGAAACAACTACCCTTGTTCTTTTTCCCACAATGTTTGTTCCCTGGACAACCAAGGTCTAATAATGTGTAAAGCAAAATTCACCCACATCCAGAGGGGCCCAGCCACCTGTTGTTCTCAAGGGAAGGGGAAGAGAAGTGATTTGTTGTTTGCCGACCTCATGCCCAGGGCCTCGGGAAGGCAGCATTCATTCATCTTCTGACTGCTCATTCACGCAGAGCTTAGGAGGGGTGGCGTGACTGGCCCTGGCTTGTCAGCGGCCAAGCCAGGAATCATTCTAGGTCTGTGTAACCCTGAAAACTGATGTTGCCATTGAGTTAGTGGCTGCAGTGTGTACTGTGCACAGAGATATACAGACTCTTCACTGCAACATGCCTGCTAACAGTAAAAATAGAATAAATGTCTATCAGTAGGGGACTACTTGAAAAGCCCTGTAGCCTTGCCAAGTGGCATCAGGCCTGTAATCCCAGCACTTAGGGAGGCTGAGATGGGAGGATCACTTGAGACCAGGAGTTCAAGACCAGGCTGAGTAACATAGTGAATTCTTGTCTCTATGAAAATAAAAGAATTAACCAGGTATAGTGGCACCCTCCTGTAGTCCCAGCTACTCTTTAGGCTAAGGAAGGCAGATCATTTTAGCCCAGGAATTTGAGGTTGCAGTGAGCCATGATGATGCCACTGCACTCTAGCCTGGGCAACAGGGGAGACTGTGTATCAAAAAAGGAAAAAAAATCCCTGAAGGTACATACAGTCTCCCTTTGTGATAGTGGGTCCGTGGGGTCAACTAACTACAGATCAAAAATATTCAGAAAAAAAAAATAGCATATATATACCTCTGTACTGAAGATGTACAGACTTTTTTTCTTGTCATTATTCCCTAAATGAGACAGTGTAACAACTATTTACATGGCATTTACGTTGTATTAGGGATTATGCGTAATCTAGAGATGACTTAAAGTACACAGGAAAATGCACCTTGGTCATACACAAATACTATGTCATTTTATATCAGGTGCTTGAGCACTGGTGGGCTTGGTGTCTTTGGGGGACCTGGAACCAGTGCCCCTCAGATTCTGAGGAACAACTGTACAATGGAATAGTTAATTGAAAGTCACATAAGGAATGAAGATATTTCTCTGTAAACTGGCTCAGAAAGATCTCTAAGACATGTTGTGAAATTTCATTTCGCATGTAACATACAAATTCCCTCTCCCTTTTGCAACATTAGAATGTTTCAGAGAAAGCTAAAGTCCCCTTTGCCTCATAACCAGCAACCATGGACACACCACAGCTTCTCAGTCTTTTGTGAAGTTTTAAAAAAATCAGTTTGGGACAGTGGGTAAGGCACTGGCCCCATATATTGAGGGTGGTGGATTCCAACCTGGCCCCGGCCAACTGCAACAAAAAACAGCCGGGTGTTGTGGCAGGCACCTGTAGTCCCAGCTACTTGGGGGGCTGAGGCAAGAGAATCACTTAAGCCCAGGAGTTGGAGGTTGCTGTGAGCTGTGACGCCACAGCACTCTACCCAGGGCTACAGAGTGAGACTCTGTCTCAAAGAAATAAAAATAAAATAAAAAATCAGTTTGATAGAAGTATGTGAGTCTCCATAAGCTAAAATGCATTCATTTTAAGTGTACAATATGACACTTTGACCAGTGTACCTACCCATGCACCACTGCCCCAGTCAAGGTCTACAACATTTCTGCCTTCCCAGAAGGCCTCTTTGTGCCCCTTCCTCGTCGCCCTTCTGCCCTGCAACCCCAGGAAGTCACCCATCTGCTTTCTGTGACTACAGATTATGTCTGTCTGCTCCAGATGTTCATATAAATGGAATCATCATAGTAAGTGTTGAGGGCTGGCTTCTTTTGCTCAGGTGGCATTTTTGGGAATTAATTGCGTTGTTGCATGTTTCAGTAATTTGTTGCTTTTTACTGTTGTGTAGTATTCCATCATGTGACTATACTGTGATTTGTTTTCCCATTTACCTGTTGGTGGAGATTTGTTTTCACTTTGGGCTGTGATTCATAAGTCTGTTATGAACACTCATATGTGAGTCTTTTTGTGGATCTCTGCTTTCCCTCTGTTGGGACGTGAGATGTATGACAAGCATATTTTTACTTCCTAAGAGACTGTCAGACTGTTTTCCAAAGTGGTGGTAATATTTACCTCCCCACGAGCACTGTAGGAGAGGTCCAGATGTTCCACAACCCTGCCAACATCCTTGTCAGTCTTTTTAATGTCATTCATTATAATGCTCATATATTGATACTTTGTTGTGGTTTTAAGCTGCAATTCCTTGTAAACCATGATTTGGGGCATTTTTTTATACACTCATTAGGCATTCATGTATCTTCCTTTGTTAAATGTGCCTTCAAATCTTTTCCCTGATGTTTAAATTATTTTTGTATTATTGAATTGTAAGAACTCTTTATATGTTTTGGATATAAGTCTTTTGTCGGGATATATTCTTGGGGAATAATTTCTCCCAGTCTGTGACTTGCTCTTCATTTTCTTTTTTTTTTTTTTTTTTTTTAGGACACATTAAAATTTGCTTTAATACTTCTTTGGGGGAAAAAAGCACACTTGTAGTGAATGAACAAGAAACATTTTTATGCTATTGTTTGTATCTACCATGCCATGAATTCATAGGGGAAGAGGTTCCAGCAGCTCAGGGAGGCACCTTGCCATTGAATGTGATAAAGTGTTGATTGACTTTTGAATTCATGGGAAATAGGTTCCAGCACCTTGTATCACTGTTACATGGGGACTATTGGTTATCCTATGTGCTATGCTATACACATATTATGCCATGAGCTCATGGGGAATAAATAGGTTCTTGTGCCTAAAAACATGGGTCCACTGGTACTCCTGTGTGCTATGTTATATGCTTATCATACCATGAATTCATAGGGAATGGGTTCCAGGAGCTCAGGCTCCTTTCCGTTAGTTCTCACAAAGTGGGCTTCTCTGGGTGGCACAGTTGAACCCAGGTACCTTTTCTCTTTGGCTTCCTTCACACGTTTCAGGAAGCTATCTCGGCTCTTAGAGTACTTAATACGCGGATCTTGCCCTTAACTTGTTTGTTTACAACAATGCCAACAGCATGCTGGGTAACATTGTAGACTCTTCCAGTTTTGCCATGGTTACATTTGTGTGGCATGCCTTTTTAAACAGCACCCATTCCCTTGATGTCTACAATATCACCTTTCTTGTAGATTCGCATGTATGTGGCCAAAGGAACAACTCCATGTTCCAAAAGGCCTAGAGAACATGTATCGGGTGCCTCTCCTCTTTCCCTTTGTGTTCGTCATTTTGGTGAATTACTGGAAGATGGCGTCTCCGGCCGAAAGGCGCTCTTCATTTTCTTAATGGTGTTTTTAAAAGATATGTTATTCATTGTGATGAAGTCCAGTTTATAATTTTCTTGCTTGGTTCATGCTTCTTTGTATCCCATATATCAAAGTTTTGCCAATCCCAAGTTTACAAAGATATTCTCAAAGAGGTTCATCATTTTAGCTTTTAGGCCAGTGGTTCTCAATCTTCCTAATGCCGCGACCCTTAATACAGTTCCTCATGTTGTGGTGACCCCCCAACCATAAAATGATTTTCATTGCTACTTCATAACTATAATTTTGCTACTGTTATGAATCATAATGTAAATATCTGATATGCGCGACCCACAGGTTGAGAACTGCTGTTTTAGGCCTATGATGTATTTCAAGTTAATTTCTATGTATTACGTACAACCAGTTCCAACAGGTTGAACAGGTATTTCTTTCCGCCCATTGAATTATCATGTTACCTCTGTTGAAAATCAACTGTCTATATAATGTGTACATCTATTTCTGGACTCTATTTTATTCCAGGGATCTTTATGTCTGTGTTTATGCTAATCCTATACTATCCTCATTAACGTGTCTATACAGCCAGCCTTGAAACCAGGCGATGTAATCCTCCAACTGTGTTCTTCACTTTCAAAATTGCTTTAAATATCATCAGTTCTTTGCTTTTCCATATACATTTTAGAATCATCTTGTCAATATCTACACAAAAACCTATTGGGGTTTTGATTAGGATTGCACTGAATCTATGTATCAATTTGGGAGAACTGATACCTTAACAAAGAATCTTTTAATTTATTATTAAAATATAGCCTTCCGTTTATTTAGGAGTTTTTTATTCTCTCAGTGATATATATAGTTTGCAGTGTATGGGTCTTGGAAGATATTTTATTAAATAGACCCCTAATTATTCCTTAGTTTTTGATGTTATTTAAAATGGTATTTTTTTCGGGCGGTGCCTGTGGCTCAGTCGGTAGGGCGCCGGCCCCATATGCCGAGGATGACGGGTTCAAACCCGGCCCCGGCCAAACTGCAACCAAAAAATGGCCGGGCGTTGTGGCGGGCGCCTGTAGTCCCAGCTGCTTGGGAGGCTGAGGCAAGAGAATCGCGTAAGCCCGGGAGTTGGAGGTTGCTGTCAGCTGTGTGAGGCCACGGCACTCTACCGAGGGCCATAAAGTGAGACTCTGTCTCTACAAAAAAAAAATGGTATTTTTTTCTTATTTCAATTTTAAATTGTTCCTTGCTAATGTATAGTAATGCAACTGATTTTTGTATGAGGGTATTATGTTCTGCAACCTTTTAAAACTTAATACTTACAGTAGCTCTTTTCCAGAATCCTTAGGATTTTCTATATACATTATGTTATCTGCAAGTGAAGATGGTTTTGTTTTCCCCCAATCCACGTCCTTTTTTTTTTTTCCTCCTTTTTTCTTATAAGGATCCCACTAAGTGTTGAATAGGAGTAGTGAGGTGGGGCATACCTGTTCTCCATCTTAGGAGGAAGGCATCCAGTCTTTCACCATTAAGCATGATATTAACTGTGGATTTTTTGTAGATATACTTTTACCAGATGAAGTTTCCTTTTCTTCCTGGCTTGGTGGGAATTTTTATCACAAGTGCCTGTTGAATTTGCCCAAATACTTTTTCCACATTGATATAGTCATATGGTTTTCTCATTTATTTTGTTGATAGAGTAAATTGCATTGATTGATCTTCAAGTGTTAAATCAACCCTGCATTCCTGGGATCCATTCCTGGGATCATAACCAGTTGCTTATGGTGTATATAGTGCTGGATTCAGTTTGCTAATATTTTGTTTTTTATGTTTTGCTAGTATTTTTGTGTTTATGTTCATGAGCAATGAGTTCTGTAGTTTCCTTATTACATCTTCCTCTAGTTTGGGTATCAGATTAATTTTTTTTTTTTTTTTTTTTGAGACAGAGTCTCAAGCTGTTGCCCTGGGTAGACTGCCGTGGCGTCATAGCTCACAGCAATCTCCAACTCCAACTCAGGCTCAAGCAATCCTCTTGCCTCAGTTTTTCTATTTTTAGTAGAGATAGGGTCTCACTTTTGCTCAGGCTGCTCTCAAACTCATGAGCTCAAGCAATCAACCTCCCAGAATGCTAGGATTACAGGCGTGAGCCATGTTACCCAGCCTGGATTAATGTTGACCTCATAAAATGAGTTGGGAAGTTTTCTCCTCCTCTGTAAATGTTTGATAGACTATACCAGGGAATTTATCTGGGCCAGGTGTTTTTTTCTGTGGAAAGATTTTTAAACTGTGAGTTTTGTTTCTTTAATTGATATAGATTGATATAGATTATTTGCATGTTTTGTTTCTTCTTGAGATGGTTTCATAATTTACACCTTTCAAAGAATTTGTCCATTTCATCTAGGTTGTCAAATTTCTAGCATATAGTTGTTGCCAATATTCCCTTACTGTCCTTTTAACATCTGTAGGCTCTGTAGTGATTAGTCTAGGTAGAAGTTTACCAATTTTGTTTATATTTTCAAAGGACTAATTTTTGAGATTATATTGGTATATTAATATGATTTATTTAAAATATGTTAAAATGAAATAAATAAAAGAAATGTATTACTCATGGTGGCAAGTTTTAAAAATATAGAAAAGGATAAAGAAGACAAAATTCAGCCAGGAGTGGTGGCTCATGCCTGTAATCCTAGCACTGTGGGAGGCCAAGGCAGGTGTATTGCTTGAGCTTAGGAGTTCGAGACCAGACTGAGCAAGAGTGAGACCCCATGTCTACTAAA